>NC_053041.3:319445886-319765608 GCF_002575655.3 Aegilops tauschii subsp. strangulata
TGCATCTTTTGAGCATGAGCTCTAGATGTGTTTTGAAGTATGCCATGCCATATTGCCAGTGGTATAGTCCATGTATTTTTGTGATCTCTGTGGTGACTAGCACAAGCATGCAAAGTAGGCCCCGTAATATTTCTGATTTCAGGGACTTGGTGATTTCTCTAAGTCCTTGTCTGCTGTAATTTTGTTGCCATGTAAACTTGATGCTACAGAGAGATCCATGCATATTTTGGAGATGTTCAGTAAGGATGTTTTGTTGCTATAGTTGTAATTGATCGATTCGTGCAATTGTTTGCAATTATGGAGAGCCATAGCATGACTGAATCTTGCTCTACTTTTGCTATAAAATATTTCTGGCAGATTCTTAACAGGATATGCAATTTTGCCAAGCTTATTGTAGTTGATCCATACATGCTATGCTATTGTTATTGCCATGGATAGCTTCATGAACATGCCATCTTGCTGTAGGTATGCTTGGTTTGTCATTCATTACTCTGTAGTGAGTGCATCAAGCTCACAAAGAGGCCTACATAATATTATTTCTGCCATGATCTGTTTTCTGCTAAGTCTGAAACCTGATAACGAAACTTGCTATGTTTACATGCTTGCCATCATATCTTCTGGTCCTTTTTGGCTTATGGTCAGTAAGGGACTTTTGTCATGTGCATTTAGTAGAACACTGCCATGCCTTGTTTTGCTATGTTAAGTTCCTGTAGCATGTTGATTTCGTGTGCTCTGAACATTACTACCTGATGCTGTTTACTGCCATGTCCAGTTTTTCACCAAGTCTGTGAACCTGTAATCTTTTGCACTTTTGCCATGCTTGTTTGAGCTTGATATGTTGTGAACTAGCCGTAGCTCAGTGTTCATCTTTTGTCAAGAATCTCCTGTAGATTACTGTCATATGCTTTGTTGCTATGTTGGGGTGCTGTAGCATTGCTGCTTGTTGCATTCTAAGTGCTATCTTGCTGTTTATCGCAGATTATTGTCATTCTTGTTTTGCTTGCCATTTGCAAACCGTGCATCCGATTCCGGTGATCTTTATATCGATTTCGACCGAAATCACCTCATCTTTCCAGTGGCATGCTTGGTTTGCCAAGTTACTGCCATGTTCATTATTTTCCTTCCGGAGCACGCATATGCATCGCATATCATATCTTGCATATCATACATGTTTTGCATCATGTTGCTTGCGCATTTCTCGTTGTTGATTGTGATTCCGCTTGTTTGTGTTCTTGTCTTGGGTAGAGCCGGGAGACGAGTTCGTGAATGAGGAACCTGTTGAGTACGCTTACGAGGATCAAGCTTTCGACAACTCTGAGAACCTTGCAGGCAAGATGACCACCCCTCGAAATCACTTCTATCTTTGCTATGCTAGTTGTTCGCTCTATTGCCATGCTCTCTACCTATCACTTGCTCTATCATGTCTCCCATTTTAGCCATGTCAGCCCTAACCATCCTTTCCTAGCAAACCATTGTTTGGCTAAGTTACCGCTTTTGCTCAGCCCCTCTTATAGCGTTGCTAGTTGCAGGTGAAGTTGAAGTTTGTTCCATGTCGGAACATGGATATGTTGGGATATCACAATATCTCTTATATGATTAATGCATCTATATATTTGGTAAAGGGTGGAAGGCTCGGCCTTATGCCTGGTGTTTTGTTCCACTCTTGCCGCCCTAGTTACTGTTATACCGGGATTATGTTCCTTGAGTTTGCGTTCCTTACACGGTCGGGTGATTTATGGGACCCCCTTGACAGTTCGCCTTGAATAAAACTCCTCCAGCAAGGCCCAACTTTGGTTTTACCATTCGCCGCCTAAGCCTTTTCCCCCGGATTTTCGCGAGCCCGAGGGTCATCTTATTTTAACCCCCGGACCAGTGTTCCTTCGAATGCTGGCCCAAACTGGGCGATGTCCGGCGTCTTGCCCATCCGGTGTGCCCTGAGAACGAGATATGTGCAGCTCCTATCGGGATTTGTCGGCACATTCGGGCGGCTTTGCTGGTCTTGTTTTACCATTGTCGAGATGTCTTGTAAACCGGGATTCCTAGACTGATCGGGTCTTTCCGGGAGAAGGTTTATCCTTCGTTGACCGTGAGAGCTTATGATGGGCTAAGTTGGGACACCCCTGCAGGGTATTATCTTTCGAAAGCCGTGCCCGCGGTTATGAGGCAGATGGGAATTTGTTAATGTCCGGTTGTAGATAACTTGTCACTTGACCCAAGTAAATACATCAACTGCGTGTGTAGCCGTGATGGTCTCTTCTCGGCGGAGTCCGGGAAGTGAACACGGTCTGAGTTATGTATGACGTAAGCAGGTGTTCAGGATCACTTCTTGGTCATTGCTAGATGACGTCCGTTCCGTTGCTTCTCTTCTCGCTCTCATTTGCGCAAGTTAGCCACCATATATGCTTTTGCCGCTGCAGCTCCACCTCATTACACCATTCTCCCCTATAAGCTTAAATAGTCTTGATCTGGCGGGTGTGAGATTGCTGAGTCCCCGTGACTCACAGATTCTACCAAAACAGTTGCAGGCACCGACGATGCCAGTGCAGATGATGGCGTCGATCTCAAGTGGGAGTTCGACGAGGAACGTGGTCGTTACTATGTGTCTTTTCCTGATGATCAGTAGTGGAGCCCAGTTGGGACGATCGGGGATCTAGCATTTGGGGTTGTCTTATTTTCATCTGGATTTTGACCGTAGTCGGTCTATAGGATTGTATTTTGGATGATGTATGATGATATTTATGTATTGTGTGTGGCGATTGTAAGCCAACTCTTTATCCCATTCTTGTTCATTACATGCGATTGTGTGAAGATGACCCTTCTTGCGACAAAACCACTATGCGGTTATGCCTCTAAGTCGTGCCTCGACACGTGGGAGATATAGCCGCATCGTGGGCGTTACAGAAACTCCGCCGCTCCTGGGTCTCAGACCGGGTCAGGGTTCGGACCTACATCTACCCACCCACCTAGATATAAGTGATCTTTCCCACATTAGACAAGAGCCCCGAGAAACAGTACATCACTATTGGGCCATATTCCTCCTTGTAATGAGCAAGGTCAAGGACTGTCGCGAGGAAGATGCAATTTCATTCTTTTGCAAAAATTGCACGGACAAGGGAATCCTCAATGCCATAAGTCGCCGTGACATAGCACACTTCGCTGACTTGGCGGCCATAGTACAGAAGTACTGTGCGATGGAAAGCGCCTGGAAAACCCAAACAAAATTCTGGGATCCTCCGGCTCTCACTAAACCCCCCGTCCAAACTAAAAGGGTGTACTCTCATAAGTCACCCGATCCAATTACAAAGAAACAAAAGCCCACTATAGGGCGCGGAACCATACTGGAGGGATGGCTCAACGGGCCATGCAAAATTCACAGTACAGCAGATACCATACCAACACACAACCTTAGAGCATGTTGGGTACTCCGGTTGGTGGCCAAGAGCGGCGAGGATATCTTCATCAACAATACCGCAGAGCACCATCACGTGGAGAACAACAATACAGTATTGACAGTCTTCGAGACCTTCGCCTCAAATAATAGGCGCAAGCGAGCACTCCGCAGCCTTGCCGAAGTCTGCCACGTAGCAGCAATAAATCCATGGAGCGATACGGCTATCACCTTCAATGCCAGTGACGAACCTAAATTCCGAACAGCCCGAGCACAAGCCGCCTTGGTCCTTAGTCCAATTGCGGACGACTTCCGACTTACTAAAGTGCTCATGGACGGCGGCAGCGGATTAAACCTCATCTATGAGGAGACTCTTCGAAAAATGGAAATAGACAGATACCGCATTGAGCAAAGCAGCACGACCTTCAGAGGAATCATCCCTAGTCGGGAGGCACGATGTGCTGGGAAAATCACACTAGATGTGGTATTCGGCACGCCGGACAATTATATGTCCGAAGAAATCACATTCCAAGTGGCCCCGTTCAATTGTGGATACCACGCCCTTCTAGGGCGGGAGGCATTCACGATCTTCCAAGCTATACCCCATTACGGGTACATGAAGCTCAAAATGCCCGGGCCCAATGTAATCATCACTCCAGCTAGTGATCCGGACATAGCACTCCGCGCCGAAAATAAAACAGCTGCACTGGCCCTCGAGGCGTTATCCGAAGCCCTCGCGGCCGAGGAATTAACTGCGCTGCGCTCTACAGTGGACAGGGACGACGTGATACTCGACAAAAGATCCAAGTCCACCTCTTTTAAACCAGCGGATGAAATAGTCAAATTCCAAGTCCATCCAACGGACCCTACAAAAACAGTATCCATCGGGGCAAAGTTAAACCCCACAGTAGACGCTGCGCTATGAGAGTTCTTGCGCGCGAATTGGGACATATTCGCCTGGCATCCTTCAGATATGCCAGGAATCCCACGCAGGCTGGCCGAGCATAGCCTTAACATCCTAAAGGGATTCAAGCCGGTCAAACAAACTCTTCGGCGCTTCTCTGAGCCTGAGCGACAAGCCATGGGAGAGGAGGTAGCCAAGTTACTGGAGGCCGGATTCATTCGAGAAATAAAACATCCGGACTGGCTAGCAAACCTGGTGATGGTACCAAAGAAGGACAAATCATGGCGCCTATGTGTCAACTTCAAGGACCTTAACAAGGCTTGCCCAAAGGATCCCTTCCCCCTCCCTCGCATCGACCAAATTATCGACGCCACCGCAGGACACGACTCATTGTGTTTCCTCGATGCATACTCCAAATACCATCAAATTAAGATGGCGGAGTCCGATCAAGCCGCAACGGCATTTATCACTCCATACGGCCCCTTCTGTTTTAACACCATGCCTTTCGGGCTCAAGAACGCCGGTGCAACCTACCAACTCATGATTCAGACATGCGTGGAGACATAGATTGGCAAAACAGTGGAGGCATATGTAGACGATGTGGTCATTAAAACTAGACACGTCGAATCCTTAATAGACGACTTGAGGCTCACATTCGACAATCTCCGAACATACGACATTAAGCTCAATCCGGAAAGCTCTTAGGCTTCATTGTCTCCAACAGAGGAATCGAAGCAAATCCGACTAAAATACGAGCTCTGTCATAGTCTGCCATCCCAACAGACCTCAAACAAATCCAGAAACTAACTGGATGCATGGCTACCTTAAGTCGCTTCATCTCCCCATTAGGAGAAAAGGCACTGCCTTTTTATCGCCATCTGCGACGCACCGAACACTTCGAGTGGACGGATGCGGCCACGGCCGGTTAGAAGAAATAAAAGCCATTTTGGCCACAAACCCAATCTTGGCCGCACCTAACGTCGGCGAACCAATGCTGCTATATATAGCGGCAACACACCAAGTTGTAAGCGCAGTGCTCATCGTCGAACGAGAGATGGACGGACATAAGTTCCCGCCTCAAAAGCCGGTATACTATGTATCCACTGTCCTCACTCCATGCAAATCACGGTACCCACATTATCAAAAGATAGCATATGCGGTCTTCATGGCATCCAGGAAACTACGACACTACTTTCAAGAGTGTTCAATTACAGTGGCCTCTGAAGTGCCACCCAACGACATAATAAACAACCGCGAGGCCACGGGCCGGATTGCTAAATGGGCTATTGAGATCCTCCCGTTCGACATAATATACAAACCACGGCAAGCCATTAAGTCACAAGTACTGGCTGATTTCGTCGCCGAATGGACAGAAGCCGAACTCCCTAGAGAGTACGGCGCGTACTCCAATTGGATTATGCACTTTGACGGTTCTAAAATGCTGGCTGGTCTGGGGGCTGGCGTCGTCCTGACGTCCCCCACCGGAGATACAGTCCAATACGTACTCCAAATACTATACATAGACTCCAGCAACGCGACAGAATATGAGGCCCTGTTACATGGTCTCCGGATGGCAGTCTCCATGGGCATTCAACGCCTGGAGGTGCGTAGGGACTCGAACCTCGCAATATCTCAAATAAATGGAGACTTCGACGCCAAGGATCCAAAAATGGCGGCTTATCGCAACGCCGTCCTCAAAATGTCAGCTCGGTTCGAGGGGCTTGAATTCCACCATGTGGCCCGAGAAAACAATCAGGCGGCGGATATCCTCGCCCGCATTGGCGCTAAGCGCGACCCTGTCCCACCTAATATCTTCTTGGAAAGGCTGTTTAAGCCATCCGTGGTATGGGAATGGGAGACCGGTAACAATAGTTCGGACCCGGCCACAACAACAGATACCGAACACTCTAACATAATCGGAGGCTCTGCCACCGAAATAATACCTTCCGCCCACGTAATAATGGCTGTCATCGCCCCGTGCACAAAACCATTCCTGGCCTACCTAACTAGGCAGGAACTACCCCAGGACCCAAACGAGGCGCGCTGCATTGTGCTGCGGTCTAAAGCCTACAAGGTCCACGAGGGAGAGCTTTATAAGAAAAGCGCTACCGGAGTCTTTCAAAGGTGCATATCCGAAGAGGAAGGGCGGCAACTTTTGGCAGAAATTCATGCTGGACTTGGCGGCCACCACGCCGCAGCTCGGGCCCTTGTAAGCAAGGCCTTCCGTACAGGTTTCTACTGGCCAACGGCCCGAGCATACGCACAGGACCTCGTTCAACGTTGCGCCGGTTGCCAGCTTTTTGCAAACCAAAGCCATATGCCGCCTACCGCTCTCCAAACAATCCCCATTACTTGGCCCTTTATGGTCTGGGGGCTTGATATGGTCGGACCCCTCAAAGGGGGGAGCCATAAGAAAAAATACTTATTGGTCATGGTGGATAAATTCACCAAATGGATAGAAGCCAAACCAGTTAAAACGGCCGAATCCGGACCAGTCATAGACTTCATATCCGGGGTTGTACACCATTATGGTGTCCCCCACAGCATCATCACTGATAACGGCTCGAACTTTACAGCCGACGAGGTAAAACTTTGGTGCAGCAACATGGGCATTAAGCTCGATTATGCTTCTGTCTATCACCTGCAAACTAACGGTCAAGTCGAACAAGCAAATAGTCTTATCATGAGCGGCATTAAACCCAGATTAGTGTGATCCTTGAAGGAATCCGATACGCACTGGGTAGAGGAGCTCGACTCCGTACTATGGGGGCTACGGACCACGCCGAATCGCACTATCGGGTACACACCGTTTTTTATGGTGTACGGCGCAGAGGCGGTACTGCCCTGTGACATAATTCATGACTCACCTCGAGTGCGCATGTATGAAGAGAAAGAAGCCGAGCTTGATCGGCGGGACAGTTTGGACGCCCTGGAGGAGGAGTGTGACGTGGCAAAAGCCCGTTCCGCATTCTATCAGCAATAGGCTCGAAGGTATCAAAGCAGAGAAGTACGGGCCAAAACTTATAACGTTGGCGAACTCGTTCTACGCCTAACGGAGAAGAAAAAGAACAAGCTCAAGCCCAAATGGGAAGGTCCCTTCGTTATCGACCAAGTTCTGACCGGTGAAGCGTACCGTCTGCGGGATGCATCGGACAATCGACTCGAGCCAAACCCATGGAACGCAGCCAGACTCCGAAGGTTCTACGCCTAGTGCCGGACTCGGTGTTCGTCTCCTTACCTCTGTCAATTTTTTGTATATGCGTTATCTGTCTTTTCTTTCTTCCCCTTTTTTCTTCAAGGCCTTAAAAGGCTAAAATGTGTCTTGACTACACAATCTTGACGCGATGGCTGCGCTCATGATACCTGGGGCTTCTTATACAGAAGCTTAATATTGCTAAGTTCCGGGCTCTACGCCCCAAACATGTGTTACTTTTCACATATACCTTTTTTCGCCATTATATGCATCGATATGACTTAAGTTTTGGCCAAGCTGGGTTGCCTGGCTCTTGTGTTTATGCCCTACGTTCCTGTTAATTCGGCTAGGGCATAAGGGGAGCACCTCTGTGATTGTTACTACCGGGTCAGCCGGATGTGTACCTCAGACTGGGTGAAGCCGAAAGCTAGCGTTCTTAAGGGAATATTTGGTCGGTGAACAAAAGACGATTTCTATTTATTGTACTACATGCCCCCAGCAGTTTATATCCTGCTTCTCTTTTCGCAGTCCGGACATGCACATTAATGCATGCGTACCCAGGGAAAGGAACCCTTAACGGAACTATTCTCCCTGGAAGATGTTTCTTACAATCCATGTAATATAACATAGCTAGTTGGGTACTTGTCTATTCACGCACTTATGACCCCTACGCCTGGTTTCCACGCATATCCCGGTTTTTACATAACTGAGCGGGTATTCTGATACACTCCGGACTGTCGGGTCCGGAGGTTGAAGCAAAAGGGTCTGCCATGACAAATGATTTACAATCCGGCTAGGGACAATATATGACACTTGAAGTACACAGTCACTTAGACTGACTAAATTCTTCTTCTATACCATCCAACAGGCTGTCTAGCCTACAGTCCTGTTGAGAATACTTTGCGGCTAATTCTACTTGGTCATAAACCAAACTGACAGGGATCTCTTTCCCGTCAGGCCCCACAGGTCCGACCTCGGCCATGTGGTTCGGGTCCGCCTTGGTATATCGCGTCTTCACCATGGCCCAGGCCTCCCTTGCACCTTGTTGGCAGGCCGATATCATCCATAATCGGAAGCGCCGCCGCGCTCCCTTGAGCTTTTCTACAAGCTCTCTCATGCCTCCTCGCAGGGAGGCGGACGGCCACAAGGCTTGGGCAATGCCCTGCATCGCCTACCGCACTTGTTCATGCAGTTGTGAGAGCTCTGGCAGAAGATCGCCCGTAGACCCGGGCATCTCCTCCGCGGGACGACCCGTCAGCATACCTACAGATATAACTCTATCAGTCGGTTTCTTCGCCGAACTCTATAAAAGTTCGTTCAAGCACTTACTGAAAATGCCGCGTCGAAGCCTCTTATTCTCCTTTACGGAGTCAACAAGCTGGGCCCGAACATCTTTTAGGTCAACGCTCAGCCGGGTATTGGCGTCTTGGAGATCGTTTTTCTCCCGCCTAACTTGCGTAAGCACGCGCTCGCCAGCCTTTAGCTGTCGTTGAGCATGTTGCTCATCCGGATTCACTCCGGGACCATCTGCATAATCTATTGTTAGATTTGCACGCATGCCGCATACTACCTGGTACATGACATTCTTTGCAATGAAAACAAGTGTTACCAGATGGGGCCTTCTCGAACTCCTTCACCGCGACAACTGCGGCCTGAAGCTGGGCTTTGCACTCCTCCAGCTCTAGAGACAACTGGGTATTCTTCTCCGTAAGAACCTATGCAAACAATGATCCTTAAATCAGTTGTGCCAACTGTTTCAAGTCTCAGGGGCTACTGATATACATAATTATTAGATTTCCTTACCCGTATATCTTTTACATACTGGTCCGTGGCTCTGGCAAGACCATTTTGAGCAGCTCGGATGTACGCGTCTCTTGAGTTGAAGGCATCGAACGCCTCTTGGGAGAAAGAAGCGTCACGGAGTACGGCCCGGCGACGCCTGTGATTCATGGCGCTCTCCACTTCGGAATTTGTAGCGGATAGCCTATCCGCATCCTCTGTAGGAGGAACATCCGGCATTGGCCCCATGTTAGCGTCCGCCTCTATGTCTGGCTCTGGAGCCCGACTGGTGGAGGCGTGACCGGCAACCTCTCCGGATATAGTCCGGCGAGTGTTTTTCCTACTAGGAAACATGGGCATTATTATATTTTAAAAGACAACCACCACGGAGCGGGGTTCTCTTTCGTACCTCTGCGACGGCGTCTCAGTCCTGACTGCCTTCCTTTTAAGCCTACCCAGCTTCGGTGCCCCTTGTTGGGGAGTCACTGCGGGTTCGGCATGGCGTCCCGAGGGCCTTCCCTGTAAGACACCATATGTGTTTGGTAGGTGAAGTGCAGAAAAAGGGATCCTTCTTGGAAGTTAGGGCTCCGGGTTTACTCACATGCGATGCGGGGAGCAGTCCAGGATAATCGGCTATGATGGCCACCAAGGTACCGTCACAGCTCAACTGATAGAACGTTTGTCGATGAGCTCCACAAATGTGTCCGGATCTTCTTCGAGTCCGGGGTCAAGGGCCCATTCAGGGTCCTCTAGTTGTGGAGACGGGTTGTGGACCTCCCTCACAGCTTTTCACAGTTCCTGCTATGAAATAGCAAGGTAAATACTTATGACAAAGAATGCGGAAAGGATTGGAGTGGAAAGTAGCAGCTCACCTAGCTTGGGGGGTTGTACATGGAGAATCCATCCCGTTGCTTAATACGGACGAACTCCTCTTCTTCTCCTTTATACAAATCGGACAGTATCTTCGCTAGGGCAGCGACGGAGTCCGGACCTTTACGACCGCAGTGGGTGGCATCGTCTTCTCCATTGAAGTGCCACATGGGTTGTCCCCGATATTGAAGTGGCTGCACCCCCCACATGATACATATGGACATAACCTCGGTTATTGTCAATCCTGATTTGGCCAGCATCTCTATCCGGACCATCAGGTAAAGGACTTCTCCGTTATCTTCCTCCTGGGGGCTCCGAGGGCGCCAGCTACGGCGTTTCTTCAAAGGGGCGTTGTCGAACTCCGAAAGGCCCATCCGAATAGGATCTGGAAGGGGGACATCCTCCATATAAAACCACTCCGAAGGCCAGTCTTCGGACGTCTTCTTCGGGGTACCGAACAGGTATCCGGTCCCGGCGATGCCCCATATTTCGGCTCCGCCCACTTGATATATTGACCCCTTCTGTGTACGGGGCACGAGGCAGAATAGCCTCTGCCATAGCTCGAAATGAGCTTCGCAGCCCAGAAACAGCTCGCAAAGGGCGACGTAGCCAGCGATGTGTAATATGGAAGCGGGGGTAAAGTTATGCAACTAGAGGCCGTAGAACTCCAGGAGCCCGCGGAGGAATGGTTGGATTGGGAATCCAAGTCCCCTTAATAAGTAAGGGACAAGACATACCCCCTCCCCCCTGGATGGGTTAGGGAAGCTCTCTGCTTGCTCCCCGCCATTGTAGGTAGCGAGCCCAGCTCGAACGGGGACCATATACGCTGGAGGGAGAAATCCCTCGGTCTGTAACTCTACTAATTGGCTGTGAGGGATGGAACACTTCTTCCAATCGCCGGGCTTAGGGCTACGGGAGCGAGAGGAGGAGCTGCGATGGCCGGCCATGTTGGAATGGATTTTTTCAGGCGCGCTCCGATGGATACTCGCTGTGAGAGGATGGTGTGATCTGGATCTAAGAATCCCCGTCTCTTTAATAGACGGTTTACTCACATGGCTAGGGTGGCAAATGTAAAAATGCCCTGGCTTCTCGCATTCGCTCGACACATGGAAGATAGCCATTATTAGGCGCGGAAGCCAAGGAGTGCAACATTTATGGGAAGCCGGACACTACTCAACAGGTACTCAGAATTTGGAGAAGAACCCGCCTTGCGATGCTGAAGACAACCTGCGCGTCGGACTCATCGTCATTGAAGCCTGGTTCGGGGGCTACTGAGGGAGTCCTGGATTAGGGGTCCTCAGACAACCGGACTATATGCTTTGGCCGGACTGTTGGACTATGAAGATACAAGATTGAAGACTTCGTCCCGTGTCCGGATGGGACTCTCCTTGGCGTGGAAGGCAAGCTTGGCGATACGGATATGTAGATCTCCTCCTTTGTAACCGACTCTGTGTAACCCTAGCCTCCTCCGGTGTCTATATAAACCGGAGGGTTTAGTCCGTAGGACAACAACAATCATACCATAGGCTAGCTTTTAGGGTTTAGCCTCTACGATCTCGTGGTAGATCAACTCTTGTAATACTCATATCATCAACATCAATCAAGCAGGAAGTAGGGTATTACCTCCATCGAGAGGGCCCGAACCTGGGTAAACATTGTGTCCCCCGCCTCCTGTTACCATCCGCCTTAGACGCACAGTTCAGGACCCCCTACCCGAGATCCGCTGGTTTTGACACCGACATTGGTGCTTTCATTGAGAGTTCCACTGTGCCGTCATCATAAGGTTGGATGGCTCATCTCGTTCTCAAGGACAACATCACCTCTGGGGGAGCCCTGGCTGTAGGCAAAACTCTCCGACTAGGCGACTTCGTCATGACCGCCCGTTCGGCCGCTGCGCCGATGATGACTTCTCGGGTCATCAAAAGCAGTCTCCACGTCGGCTCAGAATTCGCTGAGCAGATGGGTCCAATGGAGCTCTCTTCTTTGAACGAGCTCTTGGATCGCATCGCCGCCTTGGGAGTCGCTACGGACTATGACCGGATCGGGCTTAAACCCGACCAAAGGGAGATTAACTCTCCACCGGTCACCCATCAGATAGCGGTGGTGGAGGAGCAATGCAGTGATTCTTCCTCTATCTTGAGGACAAGCTATGTCTGGATTCCCGAGCTCTCTAAGCCGGATACCCGTCTACGGGAAGACATAGCCCAAGCTCCGAACCTAGAATCAGACAGCGGGCCAGACCTATTGGGCAACAAACCGGAGCCCGAACTTTCGAGATCGGAAACTCCGCCGCTCCTGGGTCTCAGACCGGGTCAGGGTTCGGACCTAAATCTACCCACCCACCCAGATATAAGTGATCTTTCCCACATTAGACAAGAGCCCCGAGAAACAGTACATCACTATTGGGCCAGATTCCTCCTTGTAATGAGCAAGGTCAAGGACTGTCGCGAGGAAGATGCAATTTCATTCTTTTGCAAAAATTGCACGGACAAGAGAATCCTCAACGCCATAAGTCGCCGTGACATAGCACACTTCGCTGACTTAGTGGCCGTAGTACAGAAGTACTGTGCGATGGAAAGCGCCTGGAAAACCCAAACAAAATTCTGGGATCCTCCGGATCTCACTAAACCCCCCGTCCGAACTAAAAGGGTGTACTCTCATGAGTCACCCGATCTAATTACAAAGAAACAAAAGCCCACTACAGGGCGCGGAACCGTACTGGAGGGATGGCTCAACGGGCCATGCAAAATTCACAATACAACGGATACCATACCAACACACAGCCTTAGAGCATGTTGGGTACTCCGGCAGGTGGCAAAGAGCGGCGAGGATATCCTCATCAACAATACCGCAAAGCACCATCCCGTGGAGAACAACAATACAGTATTGACAGTCTTCGAGACCTTCGCCTCAAATAATAGGCGCAAGCGAGCACTCCGCAGCCTTGCCGAAGTCTGCCACGTAGTAGCAATAAATCCATGGAGCGATACGGCTATCACCTTCAATGCCAGTGACGAACCTAAATTCCGAACAGCCCGAGCACCAGCCGCCTTGGTCCTTAGTCCAATTGTGGACGACTTCCGACTTACTAAAGTGCTCATGGACGGCGGCAGCGGATTAAACCAGTTCTTCACCCTATCTCTTGAGGCAAAACTCGACAAAGTCCGTAAACACGCCGCTTTCGTAAAATATATAAAATCAGAGATACTTAGATTCAGGTAAGAAATTTGGAAACCAGTGTTTGAAATGCTTACACGATCTTTGGGCTTAGCCAGACTAGGTAATGCTGATGGAGCACCAGTGGGAGGTCATTGTGATAGAGGAAAAGTTCACAGGGTGATGCCTAATCCACCATTACAGGATTTAGTTAGCCCATAAGTTTCGACCCAGATGCTAAGAGCTTCTTTCCTAGATGTAGAAAAACTCAGTAAACTTGCTGAAGCATGTAATCTATTAGCCTATTGTCGTAGTCCACTCCTTCCCGGTTCACCTTCCCAGTCACATCTACAATTTTGCTATACAAAAATCAGTATCATAAACCCCTTTGGTGATCGAAAAAAATAAACTAATGTTTGGAGGAGCAGAAAATATAAAGGAGCTGTAATGACCCGAACCTGATAAGATTCGATGTCTCTATGCTCACTGTGATAGTCCCTGGATCGACTCGCTAGCACACACAGTACATATGAATATCAAATAACAAGTGCCTCGTTTATTATAACGTATGATCCAGAATTCATAAAGTATTACAAACTGAGTAGCACATAGCTAACTTTATTCAGTAATAACAGCGGAAAATGTAGCATAATAGACAATCAGTCCAATCAATGCCCATGGCAAATATGCTGAGTGGAGACTCGTGACCCTACTGTATCCCATTGATCATCTAAAAATCCTACAACATGATAAGTTTACAGAAGAATGCCTTCACCTACCTCCACTAACTGAACTTACAACCGCCTCTAATTTTATTCGCCCAAGATAACCCCAAAAACTCTAAGTAAACATGGCAAGAACTTCAGAAGTATCTCAAGTGCGCTCTGTCAGTGGCGCATTCTCTAGGAACAATAGAGTGCTCTGCCAAGGACGTATTCACCTGATTTATGTTCCAAAAACTATACCTCACCTCAAGTGCGCTCTGTCAATGGTGCATTCTCTAGGGACAATAGAGCGCTCTGCCAGTGACGCATTCACCTGGTTAATAATCTCGAGCCTACGGTTTGAAAGATATGGCCTCCAGAAGGTTAAATTAAAATTTGAGAAAATTCAAATTTAAATAGTTAAAAAATGTGAAATTTTGGTTCTACTAGATACTCCTGGCCAATATGAGTACACATGAAAAAGAATCACTAAATTTGGCTATACAGATTAAAAGTTATAGCATATCAAAGTTTGGGCTAAAATCTGCCAAAGGAGTGAAAAGGAGAGTAATCATTAAAATATAATATGAGAGTACTCATTGAAATATAATATGCACATTATCCTTGAGAAGTTGAAACAGAGTCATATTTGGCTCTCTGTTCTGGAAGATTATCACATAGAACTTGATAATATCACAAGGAATAAGCAGCAATTGAAAAATAGGAGTCTGCATTCTAGCTCGTGATTCTCCAAATGAAATCATGTCACTCACCTGAAGAACATCCAGACTGCGAACAACTCAGCAATTTGTGTCATCTTCTCCTAAAAATTCTCTATGTGCATCAACCAGTCCTTCCTTCGGCTGATTACATCATTTAAACCAAATTTAATTTTATTAATTAACCCATGCTAAATTAGGACTCGGGTAAACAGGTAAACCAACAAAGAACATGTAGCCTGATCTTCCCTAAACAAACACTAAGCAGAATAAGAATGATCGAGATGGGGTTGGGACGGCCATGTCAACAAAGGGTGAATCGAGTCGAACCTTCTCTGATCAGGTCATCCCGGACAGTCCTGCAGCACGGGGCTACGGAGCTCGGCAGCAAACAGTTGTCTTGATCTTGCAGGTGCACAGAGCTTCCACGGGACAAACACACCCAACACACCACACATGACACACTCACCCGCTCGCCAAACAAAGCATGTATGCCCAATACTCGGTGCTAGATCGAAGGCTATACAGATGCTCTCAACAGAAACCTGTGAAATTTAAGAAGATGCCATTGGCATTGGATCAATATATTCATATACACTTCAGAACAGCCGCTGCAACTCCTCACACAATATCTACTCGATCTCATTATAAGGAACAAGTGGTGCTCAGTCTCTAAGGTCAAAACCTAGCCGTATGCACATCCTAGCTTCCTTTTTTACCACCTAGCATTGCTCAACCAAATTAATGATCCACATTGAGGTTTTGTGGTGGAAGATTGCACATGACCAGGGTGCCGATATTGAAAAGGTTGGTGAAGCATGAGTAAACCAATGCTTGAAGACGTAAGACCTCATCAAAGTTGTGAAACCAAAGTAATCGTAGTCCATGACGTAAATTATCTCGCTATCCAAGAAAGCAGCATTCTGGAATCAAATGGCAAAACATTAGAATTAGCATAATATACATTCTTAGCATGGAGCAAACAGAGAGCAGCGTATGGCACATTAGGATGCATGAAATAATTAATCAATTAATGTCAGCTAATTTCTCAATCGGTCGAACCATACATGCGTACGTCTGATCACTTGTTTAACTATTAGCAAATTAGCATTGCCCAGCCAGGAGGTGGACGGGATGAATTGGTGTATACCTTCTTCACATAATGGTGCATCAGAGTGGTGTGCTCGGACAAGAACATCGTCGAGCTTGAGGCCCCCATGCTCTCTTGCACTTTTTATGGGTGGAATGGCCGAGGAAACGTGGGAACATAGGGGATCGAGTCCACCTGGTGGCAACATCCTGATCCCGCTCGTGGAGACCAGTGTTTTGCCTGCGGGCCAGGGCAGCGTGAGGTAGGAGGTCCCTGGCTGGAACGATCCCATCCGGGCTCAGACATCTGGGCCATGGTACAGTCGACGCCCACTCGTGTGGGGTGACCCCGGTGGCTAGGACCCCCGGCCATGGCATCAGTAACAAAGGCGGTCGGGGACGGGCTGGCGCGGCGGCGGTGGTTGGGGGACGGCTGGAGGCAGAGCAGGCCATGCCAGGCAACAGAGGGCACACACGGCAGTGGCCGTCGCGGATCAGGTAGACGCGAGTGTCGGTGTCAAAACCGGCGGATATCGGGTAGGGGGTCTCGAACTGTGCGTCTAAGGCGGATGGTAACATGAGGCGGGGGACACAATGTTTACCCAGGTTTGGGCCCTCTCGATGGAGGTAATACCTTACTTCCTACTTGATTGATCTTTGATGATATGAGTATTACAAGAGTTGATCTACCACGAGATCATAGAGGCTAAACCCTAGAAGCTAGCCTATGATTATGATTGTTGTTGTTGTCCTACGGACAAAACCCTCCGGTTTATATAGAGACACCGGAGGGGGCTAGGGTTACACAGAGTCGGTTACAAGGGAGGAGATCTACATATCCGAATTGCCAAGCTTGCCTTCCACACAAAGGAGAGTCCCATCCGGACACGGGACAAAGTCTTCAATCTTGTATCTTCATAGTCCAACATTCCGGCCAAAGTATATAGTCCGACTGTCTGATGACCCCCTAATCCAGGACTCCCTCAGGGAGCTGTGTACAGCAGGCAAAGGCGGCGGTGGTGGAGAGGTAGGGAGGAGGGAACGGTGTAGAGTCGGCGGCGGCTCGCCAACCAGCGGCCAGGCGTGGGAGGTTGGTGTGGTCGCCTCGCTGCGTCAAGTGCAAGGCCCTCTCCTCGCGGTTGCTCGGGGTAGGGGACGGCCAGGGGCAGCAAGCGAGCCGGAGATACCATCGCCTGGAGGTACTGCGCTGCTGTTCCCACTGGAGTCCAGCGTCGAGGAGGCAAGTATGGATGCCGTCGTCCTTCTTACCACCTCGCCATGCTGCTGCCTTTTTCTGGATTGAGATTCCAATGCGAGAGAAGAGAAAGGGAGAAGAACGTTTCGCGGAAGGAGGGACGGACGAAGAGAGAATCACTCGAGATCGGGTGGTCGTTCGGTTTGGAAAGAAAAATCGGAATCGGGAATGGATCAGGAAGGAAATCGAGGTCGATCAGAAAAGAATCACTTCCTGCCCGTTTGTAACATGTCTAGTTAGGAAAGTTTTTATTGGGAGGGTGAAAAAACAAACCTAAGAAGATGATGATGGGAGATGAGGCGGAAATAAGGCAAATGAAAAAACAGACGTTGATGGAAGATGAGACAAAAGAAATCTGAAACGGAGACTACCAGCTGCTCCATTAGCAGTAGAGATGGACGGCCTCCCCTTCCATTTCTGTCAAACCCTACTTCCGTAACACCCACCTACCTACAGTCGCCGCCTCCTGCCTCAAATCCCTCTCCTGCCCATCCCCGCACCACCACTTGGCACCTCCAGACCGGGCAGCCACCACCTGCGCCGGAGCCCGTCGCCTCGATCTGGATCGTTGGATCCATATCCAGTTGTCCTCGCGACCCCGCGCAGCTCCCCACTCCACCACACCTGCCAAGCCCAGATCCAGCCCACCAAGCCAGTACACGGCCGTCTCCCTGCAGCCTCCTTCGTCCCGGATTGGGTGGAGCCTGATCTCCCGAGCACCGCACCAGGAGCGCCTCCGGCCGGACTCCACCTCGCCTCGTCACATGGGACGAGCAGACCGAGCGCCCTCGCCCCTCTCCTTGCCTTCTCCCTCATCTCTCTTTCCCTTTCTCACGCCGCTCTCTCTCTGGTCTTCACAGGGTCGCCCCAAGGAGCTTCCATGGCCGCCGGTCTTCTCCAACGGCAGGCCATCAATCTCCTCAAGCTTGCAGCCGCCGTCGTTGAGATGGACGGATCTAGGAGGACCCGCGCCAGATCCGGTCGTCCCTGTCATCTTCCGCCTCTTTAAGCCACGCGCCACCAAGCTCATCGCTGTCATGCCTGGCCACTTGTCTAGTGTGTCCTGGCAACTGCGATCGGGCCCCACCTGTACGTGTGCGTGTGTGCGTGGACATGATACGTCTCCAACGTATCTATAATTTCTGATTGTTCCATGCTGTAATATTATCATTCTTGGATGTTTTATAATCATTTTATAGTCATTTTATATTATTTTTTGGTACTAACCTATGGACATAGTGATGAGGACATGACTACCTTGGATACGACAAAAAATATTGCATACATGCATATTTGTCAGGTGATTTCTAGTGCAAACTATTCAATAATCTATTTATGTTATCCAGAACAAAAATACTTCACACACTTTTGTGTTTTGTCTAATTGCAGGTGTATGGGACATTTGTACAAACCACGTATGAAGATAACGGAAAAGGAGAAGTTTAGGTTCTGTTCAAAAAGTCCTCTCACGTCACTTTTGGGCCAAGAGAAGATAGAGTCCAGGTCTCTCACGTTCTGGATTCAGATTCGGACTACACAGACATACCTGACTCAAAATGCCAACAACTTTTTCATACTGACTCCGAATTGGGTGATTCTTTTTTTGTTGGAAAGTAGATTTAATTATCTTTCCAACCCAATTGGATTCACCTTCAAATTCGTCCGGAGGATTGAGATATCAACGAAACAATCTGATGCTGCAGCAGAATCCGAGTCAAACAACAAGTCCAAAGGTGTTGCATCACCTCCACTTGGGCCCATGAGCCTTGTACGACCTAGGGTTAGTTTTAGGCTGCCTTGGGACGTCCTTCCAGCTCCTTGGCCGCCACCCCTTGCTCCTATATAAGTAGATCCATCTAGTAGCTTTTTCCTTGGGATTTGTTTAGTTAAAAGTTAGCCATTGCAACTTTGTGTACTTCGTTTGTGTCCAATGACCAGACCAAGACCACTTCCGGATCCCCACTTTTATCAACACTTCATATATATTCGCAATATTTAGATTGCTTTATCATATTCTTGCTTGTTCTTTGATTGTATGTAGGAATAGACTTTCGTGGTCAGGCTGACCGTGCTTCCGGCATCGTCAGTAACCTCAGGAGATTGGTTTAGCGATTGCTAAGGCGCAACTCGTGCACGTTTGTAGTTGGATCGTCAAAGTCGGCTCCACCAAACCGATAGTTATCATCTCATCGAAAGATCGGGACACCCTCCCCTCTATCAAGTTGGTATCAGTTTTCAAGTTGCTCGGTGAGAATTTCCAGTTTTTCCTAGATTAGATTTATTTTCTTACCTATTTTCCAAGAAAAAGCCACAAAAAAGTTAGATCTATTCAACCTTTGTCCAAACCAGTCTGAGCCTTTGCAATTTTCTTTTCATTGTTTGCATTATTGAATTATCGGTTGCATCGTTGTGTCGAGTTGCTGGTCTTAGTGTCTAGTTCGTTTAGAGTTTCGAGTTCTGTTCACATTAGTCACGCCGCCGCTGCATCGTTATCCCTTCCACTGTCCACCACTCATCCATCAATTTCCACCATGTGCTACCCACCGTTCATTGTCATAATCATAGTTGAGATGGTTCACATCTTCGATTGATTCAATCTGCATCTTGTCTAGTTTGTTTTGGAAAGAGGGAGAGAGAAAAAAAAGACATAGAAAAAAAGAGAAAAAAAAGTAAAAAAAAAGTCAAAGAAAAATAAAGAAAAATAAAAAAAGTGTGACGAAAAAAGAGAAGAAAAAAAAACAAAATTCAGATCTATTTAGACTCAATCTCGTAGTTGAATTCGGATTGGAATCTGTTTTGTGCACTGTTCAGTTAAACAGGCATAACTTCCTCATACGAAGTCCGCTTTGACTCCGCGAGTACTCAAATGAAAGCTAGCGATGAGCCGCATCTAAAGAGTTGTAGAAGCTTGTTCAATTTTTGGCACCTCAAAATCGGTTTCTAAATAGATCTTTTTGCCCTCCAAAGTTCGCGAACACAACTTATTCCAGTTTTTTCGGCCAGTTTTAGAATTTTTTGACTCCTCATATCAACTCAGAATTGAGTGATTATTTTTGCGTTTGAAAGCTTGAGTCCGTGGCATTCATGAGAAAAATTATTAGAAAATTGCCACAAACTTTTCCAGAGAAAAGTTGGAGAGAAAGTTGTTGATATATCCTGCTTGGCTGTTGTTTCTCATCGTTATCTTTACTGCTATTGTGATCTTCACTTATATCTTGCTGTCCAGAGCTAATTCATATCCTTTATTGATCCTAGTTGTGCCACGCCGTGACCTCATTAGTGTTCTAGGCTCGCGTCTCTAGTTCCGGACTAGCCTAGGACCACCATAGTACTGTCGTTAAGCGTTTATTCAACATTGCATCTCTGAATTGATTATTGCTAATCTTTTGCTACCATATATAGCCAACCTAGCTCCACATATTTCTACACCGTGTATACGTACGTTCCCCTGGCAATCGCTTTACACAATCTTCAAAGTTATTTGAAACGGCTGGTTGCCTGTCACCACCTGCCGCATGGTAAGAACTTGTAAGATATTGATATTTGCTTTACTGTGAGCACTTTACAACCACATCCTTGTAGTTCATAGGAACATTATTCTCGAATTTTGTTTCTTGTTTCTACTAATCATGACAGGTTCCGGAGATACAAGTTCTTGGACGACGGACACATCTTCACCATCACGAGAGTTGGGACAAGACACACAAGCACATGGTCAGGTTATCTCTTTACCGTCATTTGAGGATAGATTTAATCCTGCTATTTATCTAGGTTGGGAGCTTGAAGTAGAACAAGTTTTTAGTCACCATGACTTTTCTGAACTTGAGCGAGTACGAGCTGCCACTAGAGCATTTACTGGTTTTGCTTCTGATTGGTGGAGTGTGCATTGAAAGAAAAACATTGATAACCAACCCACAACTTGGAAAGATTTGAAAGATGTAATGAGACAACAATTTTTCCCTCCTTACTATCGTCATGAATTGCTTCACAAATTTGAACAATTTAAACAAGGCAACAACACTATTCATGCTTACTACCAAGAGTTCAAATCTTATATGCATCATTGTGACATAGAAGAATCTGAGGATGATACAATGAATAGACTTTTTGGTGGTTTGAACCATGATATTCAGGCAAGATTTCAGTATATTCCTCGTTGCATTACTGGTATGTATGTTCGTGCTTGTACCTTTGAGAGACAGTTACAGAAGGATGCATTGGGTGAGTAGAACAACTACTATTCCAATTCATTCTCACTACCATCGGTTGATTCCTCCACCGTTGCACCCACTAGAGCAGCCACACCTCAGATTGTGAGTGCGACATCATCTCAAGTGTATGGTACATTGTCATTGTCCATACCTACATCAGCTACGTCTTTGCGACAAGGTAACAGTAAAGGTATTGATCATATAACGTCACATGAGAATGAAGCTTGCCTAATTAACTTAAATACATCATGTGTTGAGTTACCTGTTGATTTGAGCACGCCACCTATTTTAGGGAATCATGTTACTGTCATGAATGCATCATGTGATCAAACAACTGAAATACCAACAATTTTGCGTGCGCCCATTGATTGAATCAGGAAATAAATCAGATTTGGATCAAATACATTTTAAAACAATTGTGCCAATGTTTAATCATTTTGATATGACCTCTAATCTTGGTGATCATTCTGTGTCAAATGACTTATTGCACGTTTTCTTATTTAAGCATGTTGTAGCATGTAAATTTGATGCACGTAAGGTTTATTCACCAATGTTGGGATGGTTTAACGATGAATATTGTCAATCTTTTGATATGAATAAGAGCTTAACTTATATGTGCAAACTGAGTTGCAATATTTTAATGCCTTCTACTTATGATAATATTTTGGCTTTATATTTTATGATCTATGAAAGTTACTCATGTATACATGTGTCACATGTGCAAAAATCAAGGGAAGTAAAAATGGATGACATATACATATACAACATGTACACCTTGTCTCTTTTGTTAGCCACATTTCAGATTAAGCAACACCGAGGACGGCTTTGTTTTCAAGAAGGGTAGGATGATGAGGACATGACTACCTTGGATACGACCAAAAATATTGCATACATGCATATTTGTCAGGTGATTTCTAGTGCAAACTATTCAATAATCTATTTATGTTATCCAGAACAAAAATACTTCACACACTTTTGTGTTTTGTCTAATTGCAGGTGTATGGGACATTTGTACAATCCACATATGAAGATAAGGGAAAAGGAGAAGTTTAGGTTCTATTCAAAAAGTCCTCTCACGTCACTTTTGGGCCAAGAGAAGATAGAGTCCAAGTCTCTCACGTTCTGAATTCAGATTCGGACTACACAGACATACCTGACTCAAAACGCCAACAACTTTTTCATACTGACTCCGAATTGGGTGATTCTTTTTTTGTTGGAAAGTAGATTTCATTATCTTTCCAACCCAATTGGATTCACCTTCAAATTCGTCCGGAGGATTGAGATATCGAAGAAACAATCTGACGCTGCAGCAGAATCCGAGTCAAACAACAAGTCCAAAGGTGTTGCATCACCTCCACTTGGGCCCATGAGCCTTGTACGACCTAGGGTTAGTTTTAGGCTGCCTTGGGACGTCCTTCCATCTCCTTGTCCGCCACCCCTTGCTCCTACATAAGTAGATCCATCTAGTAGCTTTTTTCTTGGGATTTGTTTAGTTAAAAGTTAGCCATTGCAACTTCGTGTACTTCGTTTGTGTCCAACGACCAGACCAAGACCGCTTCCGGATCCCCACTTTTATCAACACTTAATATATATTTGCAATATTCAGATTGCTTTATCATATTCTTGCTTGTTCTTCGATTGTATGCAGGAATAGAATTTCGTGGTCAGGCTGACCGTGCTTCCGGCATCGTCAGTAACCTCAGGAGACTGGTTTAGCGATTGCTAAGGCGCAACGTCGTGCGCGTTTGTAGTCGGATCGTCAAAGTAGGCTCCACCAAATCGATAGTTATCATCTCATCGAAAGATCGGGACACCCTCGCCCCTATCACATAGTGGCAAGTGCCAATTGCTGTTTTTTGCATGTTTTTTACATCGTAGGAATTCAATGTCAAACGGAGTCCAAACACCGCGAAACTTTTTGTAGATTTTTTATGGACCAGAAGACCACCAATGCGCCAGAGCAACACCTGGGGGGTGCCCCGAGGGGGGAACAACCCACCAGGGCGCGCCTGGGGGCCTAGGCGCGCCCAGGTGGGTTGTGCCCACCTTGGTGGCCTCCCGCACCCCCTCTTTACCCTATCAGAAGTTCCACCGCCACAGGCCTCTCTAGCCTCCGAAAACCAATCTAGACCCTGTTCCGACACCCTGTTGGAGGGGGGAATCATCTCTGGCGGCCATCTTCATCATCCTGGCGGTCACCACGATGAGGAGGGAGTAGTCCACCCTCGGGGCTGAGGGTTTGTACCAGACACTATGTGTTTAATCTCTCTCTCCCGTGTTCTTGAGATGTCACAATCTTGATGTATCGCGGGCTTTGTTAATACAGTCGGATCGTATGGTGTTTTCTCCTCTCTATATTGTTGTGAATTGAGTTTTCCCTTTGAGATTTCGTTTTATCGTATTGAATATTTTTATGGATTTGAGAGCACATGATATATGTCTTGCAAATGAATACTCGTGGTGACAATGGGTATCGTATTGATTCACTTGATGTATGTTTTGGCACTCAACTCGCGGATTCCCGAGGTGACATTAGGGTAATCTATGCATAGGGGTTGATGCACATTCTTGTCTTTGTTTCTCCGGTAGAAATCTTGGGGCACTCTTTGAGGTTCTTTGTGTTGGATTAAGTATGAATCTGAAATTATTTTGTGTTATTTTAGTACGAACTCTTGGATAGATCGATCGGAAAGAATAGCTTCGAGGTGGTTTCATACCCTACAAATAATTTCCTCTTATGTTCTCCGCTACATAGGAACTTTGGAGTGATTCTTCATCGCACTTTGAGGGGTGGTTATATGATCTAATTATATTAGCACTGTTGGGAGATTGCACTAGCGAAAGTACGGACCCCAGGCCTCATTTTCAAGCATTGCAATACCATTTTTGTGCCCGTTTACTATTTGCTACCTTGCTGTTTTTATTTATTCAGATTATAAAAATATATTTCTACCATCCATATTACACTTTTATCACCATCTCTTCGCCGAACTAGTGCACCTATACAATTTTCCATTGTATTCGGTGTGTTGGGGACACAAGAGATTTCTTATATTTGGTTGCAGGGTTGTTTGAGAGAGACCATCTTCATCCTACGCCCCCACGGATTGATAAACGGTAGGTCATCCACTTGAGGGAAAATTGCTACTGTCCTACAAAACTCTGCGCTTGGAGGCCCAACACGTGTCTACAAGAATAAAGTTGCGTAGTAGATCAAGCTCTTTTCTGGCACCGTTGCCGGAGAGGTGAGTGCTTGAATGCATATCTTTAGATCTTGCAATCGAATCTTTTAGTTTCTTGTCTTAACACTATCTTGGTTTATAAAGAATACTACATAAAAAATGGAATGGAGGTTGCATCATATTATTGATCATCTTTATAATATCTTTCTTGAAAATGATGGTTCGGAAAATTGTACTCATTTGTTAGAAGAAGAAGTCAATAAAATGTTTGGCACAAAATATTTGAATGATGAACATGATTGCAATGTTGTCAGTGTGAATTCTTTTAATATCCATGATGCTAATGATATGCAAAGCCATAAGCATGGATGCTATGTTTGATGAAGATGATATTTTTAGTCCCCCAATATTTGATGTGCAAATTTGTTATAATGATTGCATGCCTCCTATTTATGAAGATTATAATGATGAAAGTGGATTTGGAGAGGTCATGACTTTATTTAGTGATAAATCCACCATTTTGGATGAGGTTTCAATTGACTATGATAACAAAGTTGCTATCTATGATGATTAAGGTGATGACATGTATGCTATAAAGAATAATGATAACCATGAAACTTGTTATCATGATTTTAGTTTTCACTCTCGTGATAGTTATTTTGTTGAGTTTGCTCCCACTACTATTGATGAGAAGAAATTTGCTTATGTGGAGCGTAATAAGTTTTCTATGCTTTTGTGTCATGAAAAAAAATGCTTTGTGTGATGGTTATATTGTTGTATTTATTCATGATGCTACTGAAAATTACTAGGAGGGAGGAACTTATGCTTGTAGGAATTGCAATAATATCAAGTTTCCTCTCTATGTGTTGAAAATTTTGAAATTATGCTTGTTTTTCCTTCCTATGCTAGCTGATTCTTGTTCCCATAAGTTGTTTGCTCACAAAATCCCTATGCATAGGAAGTGGGTTAGACTTAAATGTGCTAGTCATATGCTTCATGATGCTCTCTTTGTGTTTCAATTCTTATCTTTTATGTGAGCATCATTGAAATCTTCATGCCTAGCTTAGAAGGCATTAAGGAAAAGCGCTTGTTGGGAGACAACCCAAAACTTTTACCTACTATTTTTATGTGTTCAGATGATTAGGATAGTGTAGTAACCATGTTTTATAGCTTTTTTTCAATAAAGTGCCAAGTAAAGCCTTTGGGATAGTGTGGATGATAGTTGACTTGAATTTGTGCAAAAACAAAAACTTTTGCTTCCAGAAATGGAATTATTTATATTTACTGGAGCGTCAAAAAATTCTGATTTTTTTACAGATGGTTGATATACAAATTGTCTACGTGGTCCTAATTGTTCAGAATTTTTGGAGTTGCAGAAGTATGACTAATATTCAGATCTTTACAGATTGTTCTGTTTTTAATAGATTTTGTTTTCAATGCATAGTTTGCTTGCTTTCTAGTTTCTATGGCTTATATTGCTTAACATAAATTGAGGAAATGATATGCTACAGTAGGCATTGTGTGGAAACAATTATGAATCTTGTCTTTGACAGTACCAAAGTGAAATGGTTGCTCTTTATCATACTAACCAATCTCACGAAGTTCTGTTAAGTTTTGTGTGGTTGAAGTTTTCATGTTTTGGGTGAGATGTCGATATGAGGATAATAAGGTGACAATGCCTTAAGCTTGGGGATGCCCAAGGCACCCCAAGGTAATATTCAAGGAATATCCAAGCAACTAAGCTTGGGGATGCCTCGGAATGCATCCCCTCTTTTTTCTTCAACATTATCGGTAACCTCACTTGGAGCTATGTTATCATTCGTCACATGATATGTGTTTTGCTTGGAGCATCAATTTATTTTGTTAGGATTTGCTTGATTTTATTTATAATAATGTTTTGCATCTTTCTTTTCAATAAAAATGTCAAGTATAGCCTTTGCCATGCTTAACTTGCAAGTATATGAGTTGTTGTTTCAAAACAGAAAGTTTATCGATGTTGCAAAAATTCCCTAGAAAAGTCAGGATGTGATAAAATTGTGAAACTTTTTGCCAAATAATCTCTGGTAAATTTTATACAGTGTGGTAAATTTTCATAATTTTTTTAATTTAAGAAGTATTGATACTCTTGCATTCTTTACAGACTGTACAGTTTTGGCAGATTGCTGTTATGGTTGCATTGTTGCATATGGTTGCTTGTTTAATGATTCTGTTTGTGGATAAGAGTATTAAATATGCAGAGGCATTTAGTATGCAATGTTGAATAATAATTTTAGTGATTTGCTACAGTAGAGAATGATAAGGTTTTTGCATTGGTTTATACTAACTTATCTCACGAGTTCTTGTTGAGTTTTGTGTGGATGAAGTTTTTAAGACTTAGCGAAATCGTGATATAAAAGGAATTAAGGAGACACAAAAGCTCAAGCTTGGGGATGCCCGAGGCATCCCAAGATAATATTTTCAAGAAGTCTCAAGCATCTAAGCTTGGGGATGCCCCGGTAGGCATCCCACCTTTCTCGATCGACAATTATCGGTTAGTATCGGTTGATCCTAAGTTTTTGCTTCTTCACATGATGTGTGCTATCCTTGGAATGTCATTTTGTTTTGTTTTTCTTGCTTTAATAAAGTACTTAGATCTAAAAAAATTAAATAAAATAGAGTCCTCAAATAGTTTCCAGGGAGGCTAGGTAAGCGGCACGCACATCCCGTCAACGAAGCTCTTTTATATGGAATTGCTCTAGTGCTTCACTTATATCTTTTTTAGCACGGTGTGCTTTAGTATTTTTGAAGAAATTATCTCTTGCTTCACTTAAATTAATTTCATGATCTTCACTTATATTTGTTTGAGCTTATCAAAAGCAACACATGAAAATTAGTTCCAAAGTGATAGATATCCAAGAAGGATATAATAAAAACTTTCAAGAAGATCATTGGACAAAATAAACTTGATTCCTTGTAATAGATTTGAGCTATGATGATGTGATATGTGAGTCATGTTGATGTGTAATTATACTTTAGTAAGAATATTGGTGTTAAGTTTTGTGATTCCCTATGCAAGCACGGAAGTCAATAGTTATGCAATGAAATTACATCCTACTTGTGGTGCATTACTCTGTGTTAATTATGCTCAATGCTCGCTTACGAGATTATTCGTTTCTTGGTTGGTCGCTTCTCAATCTTTTGCTAGCCTTCATTTTGCACTACTTGTGCATCCAAAATCCTTTAAACCAGTTTTGCCACATGAGTCCACTATACCTACCTATATGCAGTATTATTTTGCCGTTCTAAGCAAATTTGTATGTGCCATCTCTAATTTTCAAAATAAATTTCTCTTTTGTGTGCTCGTACCACTCGCGAGGCGGTGAGGGGTGGCCAATATTTTCCATGCTAGATGTGTTATTCTCATGATGATTGTTTATTCACTTGTCATTGCACGAGAGTAAGGCAAAGGTATTAGGGATGCCCAGTCCCGAAATGAAAAATAAATTTACTTTATGTTGTCAAATAATAAATTCCTTGGAAAGTGTTGGTATGGAGGGCACCGTGGATCGGTTAGCCATGGAAAGTGAAAGTATGGTTGAAAAAGGAATAAACTTTATTTTCTGTTTGGGAACTGCCTATGATATATCTAGAATGGAAAGTGTTGGGAGCTCTAAGTCGTTTTCGTTGGTGGGAAAAGTATGCCTCTCAAAATGTTTTTATCTCCCAATTTTTGCTTTTAGCTCTGGCACCTCTACAAATCCCTACTTCCCTCTGCGAAGGGCCTTTCTTTTACTTTATGCAATTTTTATTTTTAATTTGAGTATCCATCTTCTCTTATAAAGCACAAACTAGGAGGCGCTATGATCGTACTTGAGCATTGGGTGTAGCTAATATGCGAGTGTGTTTCATGAATGGATCAATGATTGAGCATGATGGGCTAGGGATAACTTATTTTAGCGTTAATATTTTGAAAGACATTGTTGCTTGTTGATATGCTTGAGTATTTAAGTCCTCATGTCAAAACTAGACTATTGCTTTGAACCATATAAAAGTCCAAATGTCCATGCCACAAAGAAAAGAATATGAGATGACATGATAGGCAGCATTCCACATCAAAAATTCTGTTTTTATCATTTACCTACTCGAGGACGAGGAGGAATTAAGCTTGGGGATGCTAATACGTCTCCAACGTATATATAATTTTTTATTGTTCCATGCTGTTATATTATCATTCTTGGATGTTTTATAATCATTTTATAGTCATTTTATATCATTTTTTGGTACTAACCTATTGACATAGTGCCAAGTGCCAGTTGCTGTTTTTTGCATGTTTTTTACATCATAGGAAATCAATATCAAACGGAGTCCAAACACCACGAAACTTTTTGTGGATTTTTTATGGACCAGAAGACCACCAATGGGCCAGAGCAGCACCTGGTGGGTGCCCCGAGGGGGGCACAACCCACCAGGGCGCGCCTGGCGGCCCAGGCGCGCCCAGGTGGGTTGTGCCCACCTCGGTGGCCTCCTGCACCCCCTCTTTACCCTATAAATTCCCAAATACTCCAAAAACCCTTGGGTTTAACCTAGATCAGAAGTTCACCGTCGCATGCCTCTATAGCCACCGAAAACCAATCTAGACCCCATTTCGGCACCCTGCCTGAGGGGGGAATCATCTCCGGTGGCCATCTTCATCATCCCGGTGGCCACCACGATGAGGACGGAGTAGTCCAACCTCTGGGCTGATGGTTTGTACCAGTAGCTATGTGTTTAATCTCTCTCGTGTTCTTGAGATGTCACGATCTTGATGTATCGCGGGCATTGTGTTTTCCCCTCTCTATCTTGTTGTGAATTGAGTTTTCCCTTTGAGATTTTGTTTTATCGGATTGAATACTTTTATGGATTTGAGAGCACTTGATATATGTCCTGCATATGAATACTTGTGGTGACAATGGGGTATCGTATTGATTCACTTGATGTATGTTTTGGCACTCAACTCGCGGATTCCCGAGGTGACATTGGGGTAATCTATGCATAGGGGTTGATGCACGTTCTTGTCTTTGTTTCTCCAGTAGAAATCTTGGGGCACCCTTTGAGGTTCTTTGTGTTGGATTGAGTATTACGAATCTGAAATTATTTGGTGTTATTTTAGTACGAACTCTTGGATAGATCGATCGGAAAGAATAGCTTCGAGGTGGTTTCGTACCCTACAAATAATTTCCTCTTATGTTCTCCGCTACATAGGAACTTTGGAGTGATTCTTCATCGCACTTTGAGGGGTGGTTATATGATCTAGTTATATTAGCACTGTTGGGAGATTGCACTAGCAAAAGTACGGACCCCATGCCTCATTTTCAAGCATTGCAATACCATTTTTGTGCCCCTTTACTATTTGCTACCTTGTTGTTTTTATTTATTCAGATTATAAAAATATATTTCTACCATCCATATTACACTTTTATCACCATCTCTTCGCCGAACTAGTGCACCTATACAATTTGCCATTGTATTAGGTGTGTTGGGGACACAAGAGATTTCTTGTATTTGGTTGCAGGGTTGCTTGAGAGAGACCATCTTCATCCTACGCCTCCCACGGATTGATAAACCTTAGGTCATCCACTTGAGAGAAAATTGCTACTGTCCTACCAAACTCCGCGCTTGGATGCCCAACACGTGTCTATAAGAGTAAAGTTGTGTAGTAGACATTAGGAGACTTGGGGTTTAAAGCTAGCCGCTTGTGGCAGCAAGAGGGCACGCGTGATTGACAGACTGTATCTCACCTAATCTTTTCTCTAAAAGCATCTTCTTCCTCTCCAAGTCTCCCCATCCTCCTCTCTAGTTCCTCACCTACTCGATCCCGATCCTCTCCTCTTGCTGGTTCGTTACAATTGGTATTCAGAGCAGGTCGCTAGAATTTTTTGTCCCTGTTGTTGGTTGCTGACCGGTAACATCCACCGCGCCGGTGCGAGCTGCTCCGGCAAGCCGCACAACATCCGTCGCAGGGTTTGATCTCTTCTAGAGCAGGGCGACGGCTCCCCAAAAAGCTTCCGCGGCGACGTGGCAAGTGCTGGCCGCCATGGACGAGGGAATCAACAGCATCACCAAGATGCTCGAGTCGCTCCATGCCAAGGTGGACAAGCAGAAGGCCGCGCACGACAAGCAGATCGAGATGTAGGCCGTGTTGAATGCAAATATCACGGAGGAGGTGCGCGGGCACGGCAAGAAAATCGATCTGACCCAGGAGGACGTTGATGCGGCACGCAAGGCGGTCGAGGGCTCGGTGTCTCCGGTGGGCTCGATCACCATGCTGCTACACCAGCCCACGCCGCAGTAGCAGCCAGCGCCACCACCTCCTCCACGGTCGCCGCGCCCCGCCCCAGATCCGGTCCGTCCTCTTCCTCCCACGCGCGTCTGGGGATAATCGTCCAGCGCTCATCCCAGTGCCCCCGCATGGCGGCTTCCTCGCGATGGCGACCGCCTCGTCACCAACGGGCTACAACAACAATGAGTACCACAAGCCTCCCAAGCACGATTTCCCCAAGTTCGACGGCACCGCACCATATCTGTGGCTCGACCACTGCTTCACCTACTTAGAGCTCTACAAGGTAGCATCACACCACTGGGTGGCCACCGCGGCTCTCTACATCGACGGGCAGGCAGCGCACTGGTTGCAGGCATTTCATCTAACACACCGCAACATCATATGGGAGCTCTTCACCGTGGCGGTCCTGGAGGAATTTGGCACGGACGAGTTTGAGGTGGTCATGCACAAGCTACTCCAACTCCGGTAGACAGGCACCGTCACTGAGTACCGCGTCGCCTTCGATGAGAAGATGTATCAGCTGCTGGCTCTGGATCCGTCCATCAACACCAAGTTCTTCATTACGCGGTTCCTACTAGGGTTGAAGGACGAGCTCCGAGCCGCTGTTCATCTTCAAGTGCCGTCGAGCATCACGCGCGCCTCGGTTGGCCCGTAGACAGGAAGGAGAGCTGGGCACGACAAGGGCACACCCGCGCATCACACCCTTGGGACGCCTCCTCCGACGACTGGAACACAACAACCAAGAGCAGCTGCACCCAACCGCGCGCAAGGGCATGACTACACGCGCGAGCGACAGCTCCGCGACTTTCGCCGCGCCAACAACCTCTGTTTCAAATGCGGTGATCGCTACTCGCAAGAGCACCGCTACGCCCCACCTGCCCAGCTGCTCAACATCCATGTTGGGGACCACCACGAGGTTCAGTCCGACAACACCATCCACGCCCTGGAGCTCCTGGACGACCCAGGCCCCGGCGCCCAGCCGCCCGCACCCGCCGCGGGCGCGCCAGAGTGCTCCTTCCTCTCGTCCCAGGCGCTCGACGGCACGGACTCGGCTACAACCATCCGTTTGGATGCTCTGGTGGGGAACCAAGTGATGCTGCTTCTTCTCGACTCCGGCAGCACGCACAATTTTGTGAACAAATCCTTCGTTGAACGCATCGGCGTCACCACGGAGGATATGGCACCGGTGGATGTATGCATCACAAATGGCGATCGGCTCACCTGCAGCCGCATCGTGCCTGAGCTCAAGTGGTGGATGCAGGGGCACACTTTCGACACGCCCATGCGTGAGATGGAGATCGGCGCGTACGAAGGCATCCTGGGGATGAACTGGCTCACCCAGCACAGCTCGATGACGTGCCACTAGCAGGACAAGTGGGTCAAGTTCACACACGAGGGCGAAGAGGTCACGCTCCGCGGCGTGTCAACGAAGGCTACCACAACACTCAAGGTGGTCGAACCCGACGAGTTGCGCAAGATGATCGTGGGCAATGACGTCTGGGCCGTGGCCATGGTGGACACCTGTGGGTATGCCCCGTCGCCACCATGCAAGCGTGTCAGCAATACATCCCTTAGCGATCTGCATGAGGAATTTGCTGACGTCTTTGCAACACCACATGTCCTTCCTCCGCACCGCCAATACGACCATACCGTCACGCTGGTAGAGGGCGCAGTCCCCGCGAACACGCATCCCTACCAGTACTCCCCGCTCCAAAAGGACGACATCGAGCGGCAGGTCAAGGAAATGCTTGACGCTGGCATGATCACACACAACGTTAGCCCATACGCGGCCCGGTGTTGCTGGTCAAGAAGAAGGACGACACGTGGCGGTTCTGTGTCGACTACCGCCGGCTGAATGACACCACCATTAAAAACGAGTTTTCGATGCCCGTCGTCGACGAACTCCTCGACGAGCGGATCGGCACGGCCATCTTCTCCAATCTTGATCTACGTGCGGACTACCATCAAATCAGAATGTGAGAAGAGAGTGAATCTAAGACCGCGTTCAAAACGTGTCACGAGCATTTCCAGTTCCATGTCATGCCGTTTGGACTAACGAATGCACCGGCCACCTTCCAGTGCCTCGTGAATGCGATCTTCAGTAAATATGTGCGCAAGTTTGTTATCATTTTTCTGGACGACATCCTCGTATTTAGTGAAACTAATAGAGGAAAAGGTGTCCCGTCTTTCGATGAGATGGTGGCTATCGTTTTTGGTGGAGTAGACTTTGACGATCCGACTACGAACGTGCGACGACGTCGCGCCTTAGCAATCGGTAAACCAACTCTGAGAGGTTATTGACCACGCTGGAGCATGATCAACCTAACCATGAAGGTCTATTTCCTGCAAGCAAACAAAGAACAAGCAAGAAATTGAAATTGCAATATAGATATTGCGAATATAAGAGGAAAGCTTTACTAATGAAGGTGGGGTTCTGTGACGTCTTGGTCTGGTCGTTGAACACAAACAAAGTATGCAAAGTTGCAGCTATGGCAAACTTTTAATCTAAACAAAACCCAAAGTCTAAACGACGCCCTAAGGGCTGTATATATGGAGTAGTGGGGAATTTCATGACCCCTTGCAGGAGGGGTCCGAAACCAACCCTAACTTTGTTTCCCCACATATACGGACTCTAAAAACATCCTATACTTATGTATTTCAAAATTACATGGGCCTGGCCCAATAATAAGGTGACGCGGCACCTATAATAGCCTCTGGACGAAATTTGTGAAGTGGCATCTTGTATATTTCGTCCAAGCCTTCATGCACTCATTACGGTGGCTTCAAAGTCCTGAAATCATCACTTGAAACTCCGTTCTTATTTCCCTTGCGCATGCCATCATCTCCATGCTTGTTCTTGCTCCAATACTCATCCTTCTCCAAGCTAGGGCCTTCATTTGTAAGCAAAACAAATGTATCCAATTTAGGTAGCATCATATTCTCATGAACATTACAATCATTACCAAGAAACGGAAGTACCTCGTAATTTAATTGGCGTGCGTGAGCTCTAGTAATTGGTCCAGTATGTATAGTAGCAAGGGTTTTGGGTGTAACAATGGTATTGATTTCCTCATCATCCTCCCCTTCTTGAAATGAAGTCGTCCTCGACGGAAGCTCATCTTACTCAACCAAATAAGGCTTCAAATCTGCAATGTTAAAAGTGGGACTAACCCCAAAATCTGCAGGCAGCTCAAGTTTCTTTGCATCATCATTTATTTTCTCTAACACCTTAAAAGGACCATTAGCACGTGGCATTAGCTTTGATTTGCACAAATAAGGGAATCTATCCTTACACAAACGTAACCAAACAAGATCTCCAGGTGCAAACACAATATTTTTTCTACCCTTATCTCCAACAAGTTTATATTTAGCATTCATACGCTCAATGTTTTCCTTAGTTAACTCATGCATTTTTAAGATCAATTCAGCACGTTGTTTAGCATCAAAATTAACCTTCTCCGAAGATGGAAGAGGCAACAAATCAATAGGTGCATGAGGTAGGAAACCATACACAATTTTAAAAGGGCAAATCTCAGTAGTAGAATGCAACGAACGATTATAAGCAAATTCTATATGAGGCAAGCATTCTCCCCACATTTTCTTATTATTCTTCAAAACAGCCCTAAGCGTAGTAGACAATGTTCTATTGACTACTTCAGTTTGTCCGTCAGTTTGGGGGTGACAAGTAGTACTAAAAGCAGTTTAGTCCCCAACTTAGCCCATAAACATCTCCAAAAGTGGCTAAGAAATTTCGTATCACAATCTGAAACAATAGTATTTGTCACACCATGCAAGCGAATAATTTCACGAAAGAACAAATCAGCAACATTAACAACATCATCGCTTTTATGACATGGTATAAGGTGTGCCATTTTCGAGAACCTATCCACGACAACAAATATGCTATCCCTCCCCTTCTTTGTTCGAGGTAAACCTAAAACAAAGTCCATAGATATATCCTCCCAAGGAACACTAGGTACAGGCAAAGGCATATATAAACCATGAGGATTGAGTCGTGACTTAGCTTTTTGACATGTAGTGTAGCGAGCAACAAAACGCTCAACATCCCGTCTCATCTTTGGCCAGAAGAAATGTGTAGCAAGTATATCCTCCGTCTTCTTCACGCCAAAGTGTCCCATTAATCCTCCTCCATGTGCCTCCTGCAACAACAAAAGACAAACGGAGCTAGCTGGAATGCCTAGCTTGTTAGTACGAAACACAAATCCAGCGTTAACGAAGAATTTGTTCCATGTTCTCCCTTCTTTACAATTCTGCAATACATCTTTAAATTCAGCATCATGCACATATTGATTCTTTGATGGTCTCCAAACCAAATATTTTAAAGTCAAGTTGTGAAAGCATAGTATAACGACAAGACAATGCATCAGCAATAACATTTTCCTTACCCTTCTTGTTTTTAATGACATAAGGAGAAGTCTCTATGAATTCAACCCGTTTAGCATGTCTATGATTCAGTTTGGCTTGACTTTTAATATGTTTCAAAGATTCATGATCAGAATGTATAACAAATTCCTTAGGCCATATATAATGTTGCCTTGTTTCTAAAGTCTGAACAAGAGCATATAATTCTTTATCATAAGTAGAATAGTTCAGACTAGGCCCACTCAATTTTTCAGAAAAGTATGCAACAGGTTTGCCATCTTGTAATAACACACCTCTTAATCCAATTCCACTAGCATCACATTCAAGCTCAAAAGTCTTATTAAAATCAGGAAGTTGGAGTAAAGGAGCATGTGTCAACTTATCTTTCAATACCGTGAAGGCTTCTTCCTGTGCGGTACCCCAAACAAAAGGCACATCCTTCTTTGTAAACTCATGTAGAGGTGCAGCAATGCTGCTAAAATCTCTCACAAAACGCCTATAGAATCCAGCGAGGCGAAGAAAACTCCTCACTTGTGTGACCGTTTTGGGCTGCGGCCAACTCTCAATAGCTTCAATCTTGGATTTATCAACTTCAATTCCCTGTGGAGTAACAACATAGCCAAGAAAAGATACTCGGTCGGTGCAAAATGTGCACTTCCCAAGGTTACCAAACAAACGTGCATCACGTAGAGCAATAAAAACAGCACGTAAATGTTCCAAATGTTCCTCCAAAGATCTGCTATAAATCAGTATATCGTCAAAATAGACTACCACAAAACGTCCAATGAAAGCACATAAAACTTCGTTCATTAATCTCGTGAAAGTACTAGGTGAATTAGTTAACCCAAAAGGCATGACTAACCACTCATATAATCCAAACTTAGTTTTAAATGTTGTTTTCCATTCATCTCCCAATTTCATACGAATTTGATGGTATCCACTACGCAAATCAACTTTGGAGAATATTGTAGAGCCACTCAATTCATCAAGCATATCATCTAGCCTAGCTAGGAATAGGATGACGATAACGAATAGTAATATTATTAATGCCTCTACAATCAACACACATACGCGACGTACCATCCTTTTTGGCACTAGTATAATAGGAACAGCACAAGGACTAAGAGATTCGCGTATATAACCTTAGTCGAGCAGCTCCTGTACTTGACACATAATCTCCTTCGTCTCCTCTGGATTGGTATGGTATGGTGCACGGTTGGGTAGTGATGCACCGGGAATTAAGTCAATCTGATGCTCAATCCCTCGAATAGGTGGTTATCCCGGTGGCACGTCTTGTGGTATGACGTCAGCAAACTCCTGCAAAATGTTACCGAAAGCAGGAGACAAATAGCAAGGCATGTCCTCGAATGAAAATAATGCCTCTTTGCGCACAAAAGCATAACAAACAGATTTGCTGCAATCTAGATCATCAATATTAGATTTGGTGGCAAGTAAACATCCACTTTTCAATTTAATTTCAGAAGCAACACTAGATGGTTTATTATTTGGTTTCATTTGCTTCTCAACTTCTTTTGCCATGATCTGATTTTCACTCTTATTTTGCTCCTGTTATGCTTTACTAGCTCGATTAATATCATCTTTCAAAATGGAATCAGGAGTCATAGGAAGCAAAGTAATATGTTTATCCTTATGAACAAGAGTTTAGTGATTGTTTCTACCATGGTGTACTAAATTTTTATCGAATTGCCATGGTCTACCAAGTAATAAGGAACATGCTTGCATGGGTACCACATCACAATCAACAAAATCAGCATATGTAGCGATAGTAAAATGCACACGAACAATACGTGTTACCTTAACCTTGTCGTTGTTGTTGAACCATTGGATGTAGTAAGGATGTGGATGTGGTCTTGTGGTGAGAGAGAGCTTCTCCACCATCTCCATGCTAGCCAAGTTGTTGGATCTCCCTCCATCTATGATGACGCGGACAGAATGTTCCTTCACAACTCCCTTTGTATGGAACAAATTATGCCTCTGATTTTGCTCAACTTGTGTGACTTTCACACTCAAAACACTTTGAGCAACTAAACTTTCATACCTGTCAGCATCTTCAGTAGCAATATATTGCGTCTCATGATCAGAATCATCTCCACCGTGTTCTTCACTTGTAATAAGAGCCAAAGTCTCCTCATCATAGTCACCAGCGGACTCATATCCACCATCCTCAATAGCAATCATCACACGCTTAGTTGGGCATTCTCTCGCATAATGACCTCCACCCTTGCAACGACGACAAATAATATCATGTGTTTGCCGTGTTGATGCCATGGATGAAGAAGAGCTCTGTGTAGAACCGGAAGGTGTACTCCTGGTAGATGGTGGTGGTGGTGCCTGCTTCCTTGTATCACGGCTGGAGGTGTCGGTGGAGTAGAATGTGTGGAAGTAGAGGATGCACTCGATGTCCATGAGGAAGGTCGACCTATAGAAAAGTTAGTTTGCGCCAATGCCTGTCGATCCTGCACTTCTTATTCAGCTTTACAAGCAAGATGGAATAAACGATTGATATTATTATACTCCTTATACTCTAGAATGGTCTGAATCTCTCTATTTAATCCACCCATAAAACGTGCAAGCATAGCTTCATTCTCCTCAACAATACCACGCCTAATGATGCCAGTTTGTAGTTCCTGATAATATTCTTCTACCGAATTTTTCCTTGTCTTAAGCACTGCAACTTCTGAAGTAATTCACGTTGATAATATGGTGGAACCCAACGAGTACGCATAGTGGTTTTCAAAGCAGCCCAAGTAGCTGGAATAGGATATAGTCTACAATGTTCAGACCACCAAACACATGCAAAACTAGTGAAAGCACAAACAGCAGCAGCAACACGTCTTTCCTCGAGATATTGTAAACATGTAAAAGTTGTTCAGTTTCTAACTCCCAAGTAAGATATATATCAGGAACATATCTACCCTCGAATGGTGGAATATTGAATTTTAATTTAGGAAGATGGTCATGATCTCGTACCTAAGGTGGTAGTGCAGGCCTACCATTGCGATTATTTGCATGTGGACGACCTGGTGGCGGTGGTGGTGGTTGCACGTAGTTCTGATTTTGATCAACCTCATCCTCATAATCACCCGCGTAATCATCCTCCTCCGCAGCAGCAACAGGAGCCACAGAAGCATCAACAGCAGTAGCAGCTGCACCAGAAGCTTGGCCAGGCTCAAGAGGAACACGGCTCACTCAGCGGAGGGTTGTTTCGCAATGTGGAGGTGGTTGTTGTTGTTATTGTTGCAATGGTGTAGCAGAGGCAAGAGGTGGAGGTAGACGCGCAAGCACTTCAGCGAACTTTGCATCAAACTTGGTGTCAATTGTCTTCTCAATGTCATCAATCCTTGCTAATGCCTTGTCAAAACTGGCCATGATGTCTTCCACTTGTTGGCCCAACATTTCCTGGAATTTATCATGAAGCTCCTTGTTCGTCATGTTCTCCCAGTACAGCTCATCAGCTTGTGATCCTGGCATGGTTAGTAGCAAGAGAAAACACACAAGAATATGATCCTATAGACTGCTAGGGAGTGGCTGTGGTGTTGTGGAAAGTCACAAATCCGTCAAGCGAATCTCAAATTCTTACCAGTTCTTACCAAGTAGCAGGTGGTGATTGGCAACCATTGTGGTAAAAACTCTCAAAGCTTGGATAGAGCGATTACCAGGGAGAGTTAAACGCACGACGTAAATGTATGTGGAGCTGGGAAGGCTTATAATATGATAGCAAAAAGGGTCCGCAATAATCAATTCAGAGATGCAAAGTTGAATAAGCGCTCAACGACGGTACTGTGCTGGTCCTAGGCTAGACGGTACTAGAGACACGAGCCTAGAACACTAACAAAATCACGGCACAGCACAGAAACAAGGGAAAAGCCCACTGTGGAGTTTTTTTCGCTCTTTTTTTGCGCTCCTCTTTATTATTAATTTTTTTGCGAAAAATCACTATAATGGCGAGTGTCTCAAAACTCTTCCCAAGTCAAAATAACAGGATAGGCACAATTGTTTTTCGACTTTTTTTCTGGAAATCAGGGCAGCGACGACGAAAAAATGTCACAAAAAATCACTATGATGGCGAGTGTCTCAAAACGCTCCCTGGGCCTAAAAACAGGATAGAAAAAATATTTCAATCACCAAAATTTTGGCCTAAAAACTGCCCAGGGTTCTCCAGACCCTTTTTTTCGTAACCTACTCAGGCAAGGAAACACGAATCGGAAAATAGATGGATCTTGAAAACAAACCTAATATGAAAAGAACTCGGATTGGTGGTGGATATATGGTGGTAGGATATGGCAGTGGTGGTGGTATATGGCAACGGTGGTTGGATATGACAACGGTGGTGGTATATGGTAGCGGTGGTAGGATATGGCAACGGTGGCAGTGGTGGTATATGGTAGCGGTGGTAGGATATGGCAGCGGTTTTGGTATATGGCAGCAGCGATGAAGATGGTGCAGCGGCGGCGTGACAAACTGTGACAGAACTCGAAACTGTAAAGGACTAGTTGCTAAGACCAGCAACTAGACACGACGATGCACCCGCAAATTCAACAAAGCAAAACCCTAAAAAGATTATGCAAAGGCTCAGATTGGTTCGAATATGATGAACTAACCCTAAATTTTTTTTGGCTTTTTCGTGGACTATAGGTATGAAGAACAGACTCGATCTAAACTACGAGAAACTGTAAAATCTCACCGAGCAACCTGGAAATCTGATACCACTTGATAGAGGCAAAGGTGTTCCGTCTTTCAGTCCACCGGCCACCTTCCAGTGCCTCATGATTGCAATCTGCAGTAAGTATGTGCGCAAGTTTGTTATCATTTTTCTGGATGACATCCTCGTCTTTAGTGAAACTGATAGAGTAAAGGTGTCCCGTCTTTCGATGAGATGGTGACTATCATTTTTGGTGGAGTAGACTTTGACGATCCGACTACGAACATGCGAGGACATCGCGCCTTAGCAATCACTAAACCAACTTCGAGAGGTTATTGACCACGCCGGAGCACGATCAACCTGACCACGAAGGAATATTTCCCGCAAGCAAACGAAGAACAATCAAGAAACTGAAATTGCAATCTGGATATTGCGAATATAAGACGAAAGCTTTATTAATGAAGGTGGGGTTCTGTTGAGGATATAGACCTGGGGGTCACCCGCCAGGAGGGCCGGGTTACTCCAAGGATCATTACCAGAAGCCCGGAGCTAAGTTTCAGGATAATGGGCCAGAGATGGGCTGAGACCCGGATATGGCTTAAAGCCCGTAGTTACAATCATTGTTATAGTAGACTTGTAGTGTAAGGCAAGTATTGTTTTAGAGCCCGAGCCGGACACTCTTATGAGCCGGCTCGGGACTCTAAGGGCTGCTGGGCGTCAGCCTCCCTATATAAAGGGACGACCCGGCAGCGGTTTGACGACGACAACAATCTCTCCGAGAGCCGGGATAAGTGTTTAGTTCCCTGGCGATCGTAACCCTAATCAATAACACCTCGAACTGGACGTAGGCTTTTACCTTCACCGTAAGGGGCCGAACCAGAATAAACCCTCGTGTTCCTTGTCCCGCATAACCCCTTCAAGCTTCCTAGTTGCGATGGCTCCACGACTAAGTCCTAGCCCAAGGACATCTGCCGTGACAATTCCACGACAGTTGGCGCCCACCGTGGGGCTAGCGCACGGTGGATTTGAGTTCTTGAAGGGCAGCTTCGAAGGGCTCAAGGGATACGCTGTGGGCCGGATGACCAAGAGTCGTCGCGGCAGGCTCTACATCGACGACGCGGACTGGGGCCCCGACGCCGGCTCAGTGGAGTACGGGTACCGGGTCCCCTTTGGCGGAATTCATATCTTCATTGGCAAGATTGGTGAGCCGGGTCTCTGTGCCGATCTCATCGAAACGGCTCAGCGCGCCCGATCCGCCCGGGCCCGGCCTGCCTTAAAACGCGCTTTTGTGGGATGCATCCATGGAAGGCCCTCCGATCCATCCGGGTCTGGGGATGAGGCGGCCGCCGGCTCTGATGGCGAGTCGGCCGCTGATGAGTCAAACTCGTTGTACCAACTTCAAGATGGCAGGCTCATGAGTTATTCCGATGGCAACAGTATTCTGGACCTTTTTGAGCCGCCAAGTCAGGTCGGAGTTTTTATGGCTGGTGCGCAGCCTGTTCAGAACCCCGCTACCGGATCAGAAAATCCGGAGCCTTCCCCGGCTCAGGTGCTGATGGATCTCACAGATAAGATGACGGCCCTTTTAACTGCCACGGTTGACCCGGCAAATCAAGCCCAGCATGACGCGGAGGTGGCACAGTTAAAATTGGATCTGATGAAAGCAAAAGAGGATCTTGCAGCAGAAGGGATCAGGCTGGCGGCGGAGCGGGCGGCTCTCGACGCCCGGGCTCAGTTGATTCAGGCGCAGTCCTTCCAACTCACGATGGATCAGAACGCGGCCAACGAGGTCATGAGAAGGAGGCATCAGAAGGCCCAGTCTCGACTCCCGCCGGTTTACGATCCGCGCAATCTATTCAACACGCCGGGTGCGGGATCCAGTAACCCACCAGGGGTCATTGCGCCCGGGTCGGGACCCCTTATTCAGCCACTAGTAATGGGGCCTCCCCAGGCGCCCCCTGCCCCGCCTCAGTATGTGCCAATACCCCCGGGTCATTACGATAACCCGCTGGAGAACATGGTAGCAGCGGCAGCACGACTGGCGGCTCTTCCCGTTGACGGCAATTCTCCGGCAGCCGTGGAAACCCGCCGGGTCAGGGAACTCCTGCAGACGGCCCTAGCGCAGCAAGAGGCGTACTCCTATAGCCGGGACAGGATCCACTCAACTCCTCGCCCAGGCCAGAGCCCGAGCTACAGCCGGCACATGGTCTCGGCGACCGGCTCAAGTAATGTCCGACGCCATGGCCCGGCTCATGTTGGAACCTTCTACGCCGCAGACCAAGCACGGCAAGAGGCGGAGCAGGTGCCGCAATTGACGGCTTATCAGACCCCCCCCCCCCCGGCTTATCCAACGGCGTCCGTTGATGTGGGTATTTCTACCAGGACCGGGGGTGTCCCTTGTTTGGTGCCGGCCATCCGTAATGAACGTTTACCTAAGGATTTCAAGGGCCCTAGGAAGGTGCCTAACTATACAGCTGACTTACAGCCGGCGGCCTGGATTGAGAGTTATGAGATGGCCATGGAACTGCTAGAGGTCAGCGAGGTGGCCATGGCCAAATATTTCACCATGATGTTAGATGGAACTGCCCGCACGTGGTTAAAAGGGCTGCCACCGAACTCCATTGGGTCTTGGACTGAGCTGAATGCCCGGTTCATTCAAAACTTCAAGGATACCTGTAGGCAGTCTATGTCAATTGTGGATTTGACTAACTGTAAGCAGCAGGAGGGCGAGTCCACGACCCATTGGGTTCGCCGGGTCAAGGAGATCATACATTCATCAGATAAGATGGACGCCGGCTCTGCAGTCTTGATGTTAGAACAGAACTGTCGTTTTGTGCCCCTAAAGATGAAGCTTGGGCGGCTTAAACGTGACTGCACGGATATGGGTACACTAATGGCGGCTCTTGTCAAATACGCTGATTCCGATGGTACCAAGGATTCCCCTTCAGATGATGAAAGGACAGGGAAGGGAAAGAAGAACGGCAATGGAAAGAGCCCTCAGTTTAACCCGGGGAATCAAGGAGGAGGCAAGCGCAAGGCCGATGGCAGCCTGGAGTTCGTAGCCAACACCCAAGGCAACAACCAGCGACGCAAGGGGAGGCCCCCTCCCCGAGGCGGCGGGTCAGGACCTTCTCTGGAGCAGCTGTTGAATGAACCTTGTCCGAGACACGGCTCTAGAGAGAAGCCAGCGACTCATCTGTGGAAGGATTGTGCTATCATGAAGGCCTTTAAAAACTACAATGGCCCGGGCGGCGGCCCAGGCGCAGGCGGCTCCGGCGCTGGCGGCTCTCATGGCCCGGGTGGCGGGTCAAATTCCGGTCCTCAGAACGGTCAAGGGGGCTTCAATCAACAGTCTGGTCAGGGTCATCAACAGCAACAGGGGGGTTATCAGACCAACCCGAAGCAACTTAGCGGTGGACAGTATCACGTGTTCACCACTAGTTTGTGCAAACGAGACGAGAAGCTTCACAAGAGGGCTGTTAATTCTGTTGAGCCGGCGGTTCCACGCTACTTACGGTGGTCGGAGCAGCCCATAGTGTGGAGTAGGGAGGATCACCCTCCCCGGGTGGATAACCCGGGCCACCTGGCCTTAGTAGTGGCTCCTCAGGTGGGAGGCTATAAGTTCACAAAGGTACTCATGGATGGAGGCAGCAGTATCAACATCCTCTATTATGAGACTTTCCGTCGTATGGGGCTAGTTGATAAGAACCTCAGCCAGTCAAATACTATCTTCCATGGTGTGGTACCCGGTAAGTCGACTTATCCAGTCGGCAAGATCGAATTGGAAGTGGCTTTTGGTGATGAAAACAACTACAGGGTGGAGAAGTTGACCTTTGAGGTGGTCAAGATAAGAAGTCCATACCATGCTATATTCGGACGGCCGGCTTACGCCAAGTTCATGGCACGGCCGTGTTATGTGTACTTACAGCTCAAGATGCCGGGTCACAATGGGACCATTACAGTTCACGGCAGCCGGAAGGTGGCTCTGGAGTGTGAGGAAGGTGACGCGGCTTATGCAGAGTCTGTTTGTGCCACAGAAGAGTTGAAATTTTATAAAGACAATGTTGACCCAACAGATATGACCTCTCTGAAAAAGCCAACCACGGAGAATGAACCAGCAATGAAGTTTAAATCAGCTGATGAGACTAAACTTGTTGATTTTGTTCCAGGTGACTCGTCTCAGCAGTTCAGCATCAGTGCAAATCTGGACCCGAAATAGGAAGGCGCGCTCATCGAGTTCATCCGTGAGAATAGGGACATCTTTGCATGGAAACCTTCTGACATGCCAGGTGTACCTAGAGAACTCGCTGAGCACACTCTCAATGTGGATCCAAAATTTAAGCCGGTCAGGCAGTTCCTTCGACGGTTTAACGAAGAGAGGCGGAAGGCTATTGGTGAAGAAGTGGCCCGGCTTTTGGCGGCCGGGTTCATTGTTGAGGTTTTTCACCCAGAGTGGTTGGCTAACCCGGTGCTCGTACTTAAAAAGAACGGCACCTGGCGGATGTGTGTGGACTACACGGACTTGAACAAGGCGTGTCCGGCTGATCCTTTTGCTCTCCCCCGCATCGATCAAATCATTGACGCCACGGCAGGTTGTGCACGCTTAAGTTTCTTGGATGCTTATTCCGGGTATCATCAGATTAAGATGGCAGTTAAGGACCAGGAGAAGACGGCGTTCATCACTCCCTTTGGAGCCTTCTGCTATGTGTCTATGCCCTTTGGACTCAAGTGTGCACAGGCGACTTACCAGCGTTGTGTGCAGAATTGCCTTCATAAGCAGATCGGGCGCAATGTTCACGCTTACGTGGACGACATTGTGGTTAAATCCATCAAGGAGGAAACCCTGATAGATGACTTAAGGGAAACCTTCGACAATCTCCGGGTCTATAAGATGATGCTTAACCCGGCCAAATGTGTTTTTGGTGTTCCTGCAGGCAAACTATTGGGCTTCTTGGTTTCTGACAAGGGCATTGAGGCTAACCCAGAGAAGATCAAAGCTATTACTTCTCTAGCTCAGCCGGCATGTATAAATGACGTTCAGCGTTTGGCGGGTCGCATCGCTGCGTTAAGCCGGTTTACAAGCCGTTTGGGTGAGAAGGCTATGCCCTTATATCAATTGATGAAGAAAACTGATAACTTTGTCTGGAATGATGCAGCTAATACCGCCTTCGAGGATTTGAAAAAGCAACTGGCAGAGCCCCCCGTCCTTGCTGCTCCGGTTGATAAGGAGCCCTTGCTACTGTATGTAGCGGCAAACGCACGAGCGGTCAGCGTGGCTATTGTGGTGGAGCGCAAGGAGGCAGGTAAGGAGCATCCGGTTCAGCGGCCGGTTTATTATGTCAGTGAGGTGCTCATTGAGTCCAAGCAGCGGTATCCGCATTGGCAGAAGCTCGTATATGGGGTATTTATGGCGAGCCGGAAGCTTAAGCATTACTTTCAAGGTCATCCCATCACTGTGGTCAATTCCGCCCCTCTCGGTGATATTATCCAGAACAGAGAGGCTACAGGGAGAATTGCTAAGTGGGCTATAGAACTTGGACCTCATGACCTCAAATATGTGCCACGCACTGCTGTTAAGTCTCAGGCCTTGATAGATTTCATCAATGATTGGACAGAGTCACAAGTACCCGAGCAAAAGCCGGATAACACTTATTGGACTATTCACTTTGATGGGTCCAGGCAGCTGGAGGGCTCGGGGGCTGGTGTGGTCTTGGCTTCCCCTAAAGGTGACAAGTTCCATTATGTGCTACGGTTGATGTTTCCTTGCACTAATAATGCGGCTGAGTACGAGGCTTTGCTCCACGGTCTTCGGGTGGCTAAGGAGATGAGCTTAAGCCGGCTGAGGTGTTTTGGTGACTCAGACTTGGTGGCTCAACAAGTATCAGGCACCTGGGATTCTAAGGATCCTCTAATGGCGGCTTATCGCCGCAAGGTTGATGCCATTGCCGGGCACTTTCAGGGATATCAAGTGGAGCACATCGACCGCAGGAAGAATGAGGCAGCGGATGCTTTAAGCCGGCTCGGCTCTCAGCGAAAGCCGGTGCCGCCTAACACTTTCCTGGATGTCCTATATAACCCTTCGGTTAAGTTGCCTACAGAGGAGGACTTGGCTATCCCTGACCCGGAGGCACGACTGGTGGCGGCTCTTCATATCACACCAGGCTGGACAATGCCATATCTGGCTTATATAACCCGGGGAGAGTTGCCTGAGGATGAAATTCTGGCCAGGCAAATAACCCGGCGGGCTAAGTCAATGATTGTTATCGATGGCGAGTTGCATCATCGCAGTGTTTCAGGGGCATTCCAGCGTTGTATCTCCCCTGAGGAAGGTCAAGAGATCTTGCGCGAGATCCATGAAGGGGATTGTGGCCATCATGCCGGTTCAAAATCTCTTGTGGCCAAGGCTTTCCGTCATGGTTTTTATTGGCTGACGGCTCACGCTGATGCAGAGGACTTGGTCAGTAAATGTGATGGCTGCCAAAGGTTCTCCCGACGGGCTCATGTGCCGGCTCAGGAATTGAGGATGATCCCGATCACTTGGCCCTTTGCGGTCTGGGGGCTTGATATGGGCGGGCCTTTTAAACGGTCCAAGGATAAGAAGACCCACCTCTTGGTGGCAGTGGACAAATTCACGAAGTGGGTGGAAGCTGAGCCAGTTAGCAAGTGCGATGCAGCCACGGCGGTTCAATTTATGAAAAAGGTGATCTTCCGCTTCGGCTTTCCACACAGCATCATAACAGACAACGGCACTAATCTGTCCAAAGGCGCCATGGAGGAGTTTTGTCAAAGAGAGCATATCCGGCTTGATGTCTCTTCAGTGGCACACCCCCAATCCAATGGTCAAGCTAAGAGAGCTAACCAGGAGATTCTGAAGGGCATTAAACCCCGGCTCTTGGTCCCTTTGCAACGGACGCCAGGTTGTTGGGTGGAGGAGTTGCCCTCCGTTTTATGGAGCATCAACACTACTCCTAACAGGTCTACAGGCTTCACGCCTTTCTTCATGGTTTATGGAGCAGAAGCAGTTCTCCCCAGCGACATCCGTCATGATTCACCTCGTGTGGCGGCTTATGTTGAGACGGATAATGAACAGGCGCGCCGAGATGCTCTGGACTTGCTGGACGAACAGCGTGATGTGGCAGCCGCCCGTTCAGCGATTTACCAACAAGACCTGCGCCGTTATCATAGCCGCCGGGTCAAATCCCGGGTCTTCCAGGAGGGCGACCTGGTGCTCCGGCTCATCCAGGATCAAACAGATGCACACAAGTTATCCCCACCTTGGGAAGGGCCTTTTGTGGTCAGTAAGAACTTGCACAACGGGTCATATTACCTCATTGATATCCGGGAGCATAAGGACTCACGTAAATCTGAGGAGGAGACCCGTCGGCCGTGGAACATAGCTCAGCTTCGGCCTTACTACACTTGAGCTTCCGACTCTTGTGATGTACATATTTATCTCAGCCATGTATATATTATGATAAAGCAATAAAGCAGGACCTCTGTCCTTTGCTCTCTTCCAAAAATGTGTGTTGTTACATGCTGACTTACAGAAGATCCGGCTTATGATCATCTTTGAATCTAGCTGTAAGCAGTAAAAAGTCGCTTGGGGGCTTCCTGTTCACACATGGGTCGTATTCGAACCAAAGAGAACATAGCTGTCGATACCCATTTGATTGGCAAAGTGCCGAGCTCATTGGGAAGTTGCCTCTGGTCATATTTGAATCATAGTGTAACCCCTCTGAGAACCGACGTGGATCGTATTCGAATCAGCGTCGTTAAACAAATTTTTAGAATCACTTGGGGGCTTCCTGTTCAAACATGGGTCGTATTCGAACCAAAGAGAACATAGCTGTCGATACCCTCTTGATTGGCATCGCCAAACCCACTGGGGGCTATATGATCGTATCCGAATCTTAGCTTAACCCCTTTGGACCGAGTTTCTGGTCGTATTCGAACCGGAAGCCCTTAAGTTTTTATATTTTACCACAAACTTGCTTTGATCATGTCAAAGTATGTACTGCCGGGTTTCACTTGCCGGCTTAATTTTGGTTTATCTTGTTAGTTGAGCATCATGGATGTCATCAAGACAAATAAATTCGAGTTAAGGTACCAACCGTGCTACCCGGGCTATTTAACCCGGAAGTATGCTTACAGGCTGTTAAGTGTGTCATCACAGCTATGTTCGAGTATAGTTAAGGACCGATCTTTTTTGGTTCGTATCCCGGGTTATCCATCTCAAACACCTGATTCTCAGGGCGGTAAGCCGCTTTGCGACTTGTAATTTGCCTTTCTATGCAGATATTTAAAGGCACTTTTTAAGGTTGAGAAGGACAAAGGGATAATTCCGACCCGGAGGAGCATCAAAAGAATGACTTCAAAGGATTTCAGCATTCATTACGTGCACGATGGCACGGCAGAGATAAATTGTTGCACCTGCTCTATTACAAAAATCTTTCAAAGTTTCAAGGATGGGCGTTGTTTGGTGAGCCGCTAGCCGGTTTATGACGCTTGCTGAGTTGAAGTCCCCGGCTCATCTTCTGCTTCGGCTGATCCCAAGGCTTCGAAGGTCGACGACTTCCAGTTGATGCCGCTGAGAGCTTCGAACTGAGCTTCTTCGTCAATTAACCCGTCCGGGTTAATCTCCGGGGCAAAGGTGTGCTGGCGAGCCGGAGGAATCAGATTGATGGCTTCATAGCGAGGGGTTGGAATCCTCTGATTCTCCGCGTTGTATCCCGGCTGATACTTGGTTAAATCGGTGTCGTTCCCGATGATGGTGGCCACCGGGCGCACAGCTTTCACACAAGCCGCGAAGTCCTTCTGGTCGAACGCTGAGCCGTCTTCTTTCAGGCTGGGATAACCCAGGGCGATGTCTGCCGGGTCTAGCTCCGGCAAGAAGGCTTTGGCCCGGCTCAGTGCGGCGATTGCTCCGGATCTCGCGGATGCTCGTCGTAGCTCCTGGATCCGCTGCGGCAGAACTGCGAGCCGGCGCAGGACTTCGGCCAGATGAGTCGGCACTTCATTCGACAGGGCCACCACAGCTAAAGCCCGCTGTGACCCGGTGTAGAGCTGTTCCACCAGGGTGTACACGGCCTTTAACTTGGTGACCACGCTTTGGTTCAAGTTGGCGCTTCTGGAACCTGTTTAACAACATCAGATGACCCGGTGGTAAGGATGAGTTAAGAGATGTAAACATTCCAATGTGAATGAAAGCCGGTGAGGCGACTTACCGAAGATGGCAGCTACCATTTGGGACACTTGGCGCTTTAGACCGGAGAGCTCAGCGGTCTTCTCAGTAAGGGCCTTCTCCGCCTGTTCTGCCCGGGTCACCAGTGCAGTTTTCTCCTCAGCCCAGGCCTTCCGCTCAGCGTCGAATTCAGTCTTCAACTTTTCCTGAGCGGCGATGCTGGAGACAAACTTGGCATTTGCCTTCCGGGTCTCCACCTCTTGTGCCTTCAGCCGGCTCTTGAGATCCGCCAGGTCTGACTCTAATTTCTTGCCAACAGCCTGCATATATTTCCGGGTTATTAACAGTCATCCTATAAAGTCCCAAGCGCTTTCCAAGCAAAGACACTTGGCACTTGGGGGCTAATGCATATTGAACGCATCTATCTATGTACGGCCGGCTCAGTTCAGTAAGCCGGAATCTAAAGTCTACAACATATTCAAGTATAAGTCCTAGACTTGGGGGCTAGAATGGCAAGGATCACTATGCGGAAAGTAAGAGAACAGCAGAAGGTTACCTCAGATTTGTGTTGGATCTGGTTGACCATGGCGATCTCGGCGTCCCGGCTCTTGTGAACCTGGCTGATATAGCCTGAGACGAGTTCTCCGATACTTAAGTCGGTGTAGCTGGAGAGATCCAGATTCACCCGGTGGGGTTGTAGCAACTCCCCCCTTGCGGAGCATTTGGCCAGCGCGGTCGGCCTTCCCGGCTCAACAAACTCCGTCCGGGTAATTACCACGTCCGGGTCATTAGCTGGTGGGGCTTCAGGCGCCGTATCCATGGGAATGGTGGCTTCAGGGGTGGAGGCGACTGGCGGCTCTTGAGCCGTCGTCTCCGGCTCAGGCAAGTCGGGCACTCCGGCTGACCTGGTCTTCTTTACTCTTTTGGTGAGCTTTGCCTGGGCACTGAAAAGGCAGAAGTGTTAGGCATACAAAGGGTAAGTACAGACAGATAATGTAAGAAGATTGTTATTACCCGGGGGCAGTCTTGAAGGCCGGCAGACTTGACTGCATGGAGTCACCCGAGGAGGGGGGAGGTCTCCTGGTAATTGGAGTCAGAAGAGTTGAGTGGCTGACGGATGACACCCGCCAACGGATGAAAAGGGTACAGGTGAGAAAAAACCTCAGTGCGGCGTTTCCTCGTTGCGTCGGGTAACCCAGTGGAGAGGTCGGTGTCCTTGCGGGCCTGGGTGTGACACCGGCTCTCGTGAACCTGCTGCTTCAAAAGAAATTGAGGGTCTCGGTGAGCTAATCGATGGGAAAAGCTTACTTTCCGGGTTACCCTTCGGACTTTCAGCTGTGGTAAAGGCTCCGAGCCGGAGGAAAGTGATGTTACCTCTTCGACCAACGGGTTACTGGCGCCGGTGTCATCCTGTCAATAAGCAAGTGTTGATAAGGCGGACAGCATCAGACAACATATACTGCAAGAATTTAAAAGATTTAAGGGTTACCTCTGATTCGGAGCTATCGCTTAATTGCAGCAGCTCCGAAGCAGTGGGTCTGTTTCCCTTTTTGCGAGGGGCGGCTCTCTTGGCGGCTTTCTTCGCCTTCCTGGCCTTCTTGGCCGCCTCGTGGTCATACTTGACCCGCCAGAATTTATCATCAGCCTGAGAAATACAGTAATGAGCTCTTAGTAAGATGGCAGGTAAAACAAAATGGAAAGGTTAAAGTCAGCGGCTTACCGCTGGGGCTGGATTGGTCTTGCAGAACGGGGCTAGCCCGATTCTTCCACAGTCTGCCAGGCTCTCGTTTAAAAGAGCCTTGGTCTCTTCTTCAGCAACGTCTTCTGGAAGATCATTGCGACTGTGCCTCTGCGGGTCATCCTTTCGCCCGGTGTACTCACACATTAAGCCGGGGCGGCGGCTCAATGGGATCACCCGCCATGAGATCCAGACCCGGACCAGGTCAATTCCGTTCAGACCATTGCCTAGCAGGGCTTTGATCTTGTTGATCGTTGGAAGCAGAGGCTGGCGTTCTGCGGCAGTCAGTTTGTCGGATAATGGATGAGTTGGCTCCAGGCGCGTTGGGCGAAAGCCGGGCAGCGGGCTCTCATCAGCCGGGGACGTGTCTTGGCAGTAGAACCAAGTCATGTTCCAGTCCTTGGGGTGACTTGGCGGTTCTGCATAAGGGAACAGACAATCCCTGCGCCGTTGGATGGAGATGCCGCCTAACTCTAGACTTGGACCGTTTGCGCACTCGGTTTGGCGGTTCAAATAGAACAGCTCTCTGAAGAGCAGCAGACTCGGCTCTTCTCCAAGGTATACTTCACAAAAAACTTGGAAGTTGCAGATGTTGGATATGGAATTGGGTCCTATATCCTGAGGCCGAAGATCAAAGAAGTTGAGCACGTCCCGGAAGAATTTTGAGCCGGGCGGTGCGAAGCCCCGGCTCATATGGTCGGCAAAGATCACTACCTCCCCGTCTCTCGGCTGTGGCCTTTCTTCGGACGGGTCAGGGGCACGGTAGGACATCACTTCCTTCTTAGGCAGATATCCGGATTTAACGAAGTTGGCTAGGGTCTCTTCGGTGACGCTGGATTTCATCCAGTTGCAAGTGATGGGAGCCTTGGGAGGCATGGTGACGGTTGGTGGTCTACGAGGAAGAGAAAAGTGTCCGGGTTAATTATAAGCCGGAGTATATCATTCAAGTTACAATGACGGCCTATGAAGGGGACTAATGGTATGTCTTGATACGGTGGGTTATCTAAGCCGTCGGGGTTTTCAGGATAAGTTGGTCGTCTACGGCTTACTGCGGTTAAGTCGGAAGATACTACAGAGCATGATTCTCTTTAAACCGGAAAGTTCTACGGCGCGTGTTTTCTCTAAGTCGGAAATATAAGCCGCCAAGATTCAAGGACTGTAGTTTTTACTAAGTGTGGTAAACAGATTTCACATATTACAGTAACTTTTTTGGATCAAAGTAGTCGGAGCAGAGAAAGTTTTCTAGACCTAAAAAACAGAAGCAGGGGAGGTTCTTGAGATGGAACCCAGTCCTTATGCAGTAAAAAGAGGTGTTCTTGCAGAAGAAATGAACCTCAGATATCTACCGCGGTGGTTCTACACAAGCCTAAGGATCAACGGGGGCAGTGGCTACAGGGGTTACCGAGACTTGCGGTAACAGTGATGAACATGAAGAACACAGATGAACTCTGTCCTAGATCTATGCTAGTAAGGCAGAAGGGACTCACCGGAGCTGGAGAAGAGCGGAGGTCGCCGACGTTATCTGGTCCGAGTCAGGTTGATGCAGCGGCCGGGTTGAGGAAGACCAGGGGTGCGACGGCGGCGGCGGCAGAAGCTCGGGCAGAGGAACGGCAGTGCGAGGAAGAAGAAGGAGAATGTGAAGAAGAGAGTGCCGGGCCGGCCTATTTATAAGGCCGAGTCATAAGCGGGCGCGGGATTTGAGGAGGCCACGGCGTGGTTATCTCCCCCCTCACGGCGCCTCGATTTTCGGAAGGTCAGTAAAAGCAAAGATCCGTTGCGGATCTGGCGGAGTAAAAAAACGGATTTAGTGGAGGATGACGTCACGGCGGATTACCCAGAGTCCAGAGGATGACGTCACTCCGGGTTATGACCTTCACATGAATGATAAGCCGGAGATTTTTTCTGACTGCGGAGCTGAAGATTGACACGAGCCGGCTCAAGTCAATCTGGGGCCTAATGTTGAGGATATAGACCTGGGGGTCACCCGCCAGGAGGGCCGGGTTACTCCAAGGATCATTACCAGAAGCCCGGAGCTAAGTTTCAGGATAATGGGCCAGAGATGGGCTGATACCCGGATATGGCTTAAAGCCCGTAGTTACAATCATTGTTATAGTAGACTTGTAGTGTAAGGCAAGTATTGTTTTAGAGCCCGAGCCGGACACTCTTATGAGCCGGCTCGGGACTCTAAGGGCTGCTGGGCGTCAGCCTCCCTATATAAAGGGACGACCCGGCAGCGGTTTGACGACGACAACAATCTCTCCGAGAGCCGGGATAAGTGTTTAGTTCCCTGGCGATCGTAACCCTAATCAATAACACCTCGAACTGGACGTAGGCTTTTACCTTCACCATAAGGGGCCGAACCAGTATAAACCCTCGTGTTCCTTGTCCCGCATAACCCCTTCAAGCTTCCTAGTTGCGATGGCTCCACGACTAAGTCCTAGCCCAAGGACATCTGCCGTGACAATTCCACGACAGGTTCTGTGACGTCTTGGTCTGGTCACTGAACACAAACGAAGGACGCAAACTTGCAGCTATAGCAAACTTTTAATCTAAACCAAACCCAAAGTCTAAATGACGCCCTAAGGGCTGTATATATGGAGGAGTAGGGGAGAATTTCGTGACCCCTTGTAGGAGGGGTCCGAAACCAACCCTAACTTTGTTTCCCCACACATACGGACTCCAAAAACAGCCTATACTTATGTATTTTAAATTAAATAGGCCTGCTGATACGTCTCCAACGTATCTATAATTTTTTATTGTTCCATGCTATTATATTATCTGTTTTGGCTGTTTTATATCCATCAATATGCTATTTTATATGATTTTTGGGACTAACCTATTAACCTAGAGCCCAGTGCCAGTTCCTGTTTTTTCCTTGTTTTTGAGTTTCGCAGAAAAGGAATACTAAACGGAGTCCAAATGGAATGAAACTTTCGCGATGATTTTTCTTGGACCAGAAGACATCCAGAGGGCTTGGAGTGCATGTCAGGAAAGCCACGAGGCGGCCACAAGGTCGGGAGGCGCGCCCAGGGGTAGGGCGCGCCCCCACCCTTGTGGGCCCCTCGTGACTCAAGCGACCTATTTCTTCCGCCTATATATTCTCAAATACCCCAAAACCTGCCAGGGGAGCCATGAAACCACTTTTTCACCGCCGCAACGTTCTGTACCCGTGAGATCCCATCTAGGGGCCTTTTCCAGCGTCCTGCAAGAGGGGGATTCGATCATGGAGGACTTCTCCATCAACACCATTGCCTCTCCGATGAAGCGTGAGTTTACCACAGACCTACGGGTCCATAGCTAGTAGCTAGATGGCTTCTTCTCTCTCTTTCATTCTCAATACCATGTTCTCCTCGATGTTCTTCGAAATCTATTTGATGTAATACTCTTTTGAAGTGTGTTTGCCGAGATCCGATGAATTGTGGATTTATGATCAGCTTATCTATGAATATTATTTGAATCTCCTCTAAATTCTTATATGCATGATTTGATATCTTTGCAACTCTCTTTGAACTATCGATTTGGTTTGGCCAACTAGATTGGTTTTTCACAACATTAGATACTCTTTTCACAACATGATTTGATATCTTTGCAAGTCTCTTCGAACTATGGAAAAGTTGGAATACAGTAGATACTACACCAATGTAAATAAACAATGAGTTCACAACATTACCTAAAGTGGTGATTTATTTCCTTATACTAACGGAGCTTATGAGATTTTCTATTGAGTTTTGTGTTGTGAAATTTTCAAGTTTTAGGTACGGATTTGATGGACTATGGAATAAGGAGTGGCAAGAGCCTAAGCTTGGGGATGACCAAGGCACCCCAAGATAATATTCAAGGATGCTAAGAGCCTAAGCTTGGGGATGCCCTCGAAGGCATCACCTCTTTCGTCTTCGTCTATCCGTAACTTTACTTGAGGCTATATTTTTATTCACCACATGATATGTGTTTTTCTTGGAGCGTCTTGTATGATTTGAGTCTTTGCTTTTTAGTTTGCCACAATCATCCTTGCTATACACACCTTTTGAGAGAGACACGCATGAATCGTGATTTATTAGAATACTCTATGTGCTTCACTTATATCTTTTGAGCTACGCAAATTTGCTCTAGTGCTTCACTTATATCTTTTTAGAGCACGACGGTGGATTTATTTTATAGAAATTGATGGACTCTCGCACTTCACTTATATTATTTTGAGAGTCTTTAAAACAACATGGTAATTTGCTTTGGTTATAAAATTAGTCCTAATATGATAGGCATCCAAGAGGGATATAATAAAAAATCATATAAAGTGCATTGAATACTATGAGAAGTTTGATTCCTTATGATTGTTTTGAGATATGAAGATGGTGATATGAGAGTCATGCTAGTAAGTAGTTGTGAATTTGAGAAATACTTGCGTTAAGGTTTGTGAGTCCTATAGCATGCACGTATGGTGAACCGTTATGTAACGAAGTTGGAGCATGAGATATTTTTTGATTGTCTTCCTTATGAGTGGCGGTCGGGGATGAGCGACGGTCTTTTCCTACCAATCTATCCCCCTAGGAGCATACGCGTAGTACTTTGTTTCGATGACTAATAGATTTTGCAATAAGTATGTGAGTTCTTTATGACTAATGTTGAGTCCATGGATTATACGCACTCTCACCTTTCCGCCATTCCTAGCCTCTCTAGTACCACACAACTTTCGCCAGTACCATACACCCACCATATACCTTCCTAAAAGCAGCCACCATACCTACATATTACGGCATTTCCATAGCCATTCTGAGATATATTGCCATGAAACTTTCCACCGTTTCGTTTATTATGACACGCATCGTCATTGTCATATTGCTTTGCATGATCATGTAGTTGACATTGTATTTGTGGCAAAGCCACCGTTCATCATTTTTTACACATGTCACTCTTGATTCATTGCACATCCCGGTACACCGCCAGAGGCATTCACATAGAGTCATATTTTATTCTAGTATCGAGTTGTAATTTTTGAGTTGTAAGTAAATAAAAGTGTGATGATCTTAATTATTAGAGCATTGTCCCATGTGAGGAAATAAAAAAAGGAGAGAAAAGGCCAAATAAAAAAAGGCCCAAAAAATGAGAGAAAAAGAGAGAAGGGACAATGTTACTATCCTTCTACCACACTTGTGCTTCAAAGTAGCACCATGATCTTCAAGATAGAGAGTCTCCTATATTGTCACTTTCATATACTAGTGGGAATTTTTCATTATAGAACTTGGCTTGTATATTCCAACGATGGGCTTCCTCAAAACACCCTAGGTCTTCATGAGCAAGCAAGTTGGATGCACACCCACCTAGTTTTCTTTTTGAGCTTTCATAAACTTATAGCTCTAGTGCAGCCGTTCCATGGCAATCCCTACTAACTCACATTGATATCTATTGATGGGCATCTCCATAGCCCGTTGATACGCCTAGTTGATGTGAGACTATCTCCTTCTTTTTGTCTTCTCCACAACCACCTTCTATTCCACCCATAAAGTTCTATGTCCATGGCTCACGCTCATGTATTGCGTGAAAGTTGAAAAGGTTTGAGAACATCAAAAGTATGAAACAATTGCTTGGCTTGTCATCGGGGTTGTGCATGATTTGAATACTTTGTGTGATGAAGATGGAGCATAGCCAGACTATATGATTTTGTAGGGATAAGCTTTCTTTGGCCATGTTATTTCGAGGAGACATAATTATTTTGTTAGTATGCCTGAAGTATTATTGTTTTTATGTCAGTATTAAACTTTTGTTTTGAATCATACGGACCTGAACATTCATGCCACAATAAAGAAAATTACATGAATAAACATGTTAGGTAGCATTCCACATCAAAAATTCTGTTTTAATCATTTACCTACTCAAGGACGAGCAGGAATTAAGCTTGGGGATGGTTGATACATCTCCAACGTATCTATAATTTTTTATTGTTCCATGCTATTATATTATATATTTTGGATGTTTTATATGCATTAATATGCTATTTTATATGATTTTTAGGACTAACCTATTAACCTAGAGCCCAGTGCCAGTTCCTGTTTTTTCCTTGTTTTTGAGTTTCGCAGAAAAGGAATATTAAACGGAGTCCAAACGGAATGAAACTTTCGCGATGATTTTTCTTGGACAAGAAGACATCCAGAGGGCTTGGAGTGCATGTCAGGAAAGCCACGAGGCGGCCACAAGGTCGGGAGGCGCGCCCAGGGGGGTAGGGCGCGGCGCCCACCCTTGTGGGCCCCTCGTAACTCCATGGACCTATTTCTTCCGCCTATATATTCTCAAATACCCAAAACCCTTCTAGGGGACCACGAAACCACTTTTACACCGCCGCAACCTTGTGTACCCATGAGATCCCATCTAGGGGCCTTTTCCGGCGTCCTGCCGGAGGGGGATTAGGTCACGGAGGGCTTCTACATCAACACCATTGCCTCTCCGATGAAGCGTGAGTAGTTTACCACAGACCTACGGCTCCATAGCTAGTAGCTAGATGGCTTCTTCTCTCTCTTTGATTCTCAATAACATGTTCTCCTCGATCTTCTTGGAAATCTATTCGATGTAATACTCTTTTGCGGTGTGTTTGCCAAGATCCGATGAATTGTGGAATTATGATCAGCTTATCTATGAATATTATTTGAATCTCCTCTGAATTCTTATATGCATGATTTGATATCTTTGCAAGTCTCTTCGAACTATCGATTTGGTTTGGCCAACTAGATTGTTTTTTATTGCAATGGGAGAAGTGCTTAGCTTTGGGTTCAATCTTGCGGTGCTTGATCCTAGTGATAGAAGGGGAACCGACACGTATTGAATTGTTGCCATTGAGGATAACAAGATGGGGTTTTCATCATATTGCTTGAGTTTATCCCGTTACATCATGTCATCTTACTTAATGCGTGACTCTATTCTTATGAACTTAATACTCTAGATGCAGGCAGGAGTCGGTCGATGTGTGGAGTAATAGTAGTAGATGCAGGCAGGAGTCGTTCTACTTGATACAGACATGATGCCTATATTCGTGATCATTGCCTTAGATATCGTCATAACTTTGTGCTTTTCAATCAATTACTTGGCAGTAATTTGTTCACCCACTGTAATAATTTCTATCTTAAGAGAAGCCTCTAGTGAAACCTATGGCCCCCGGGTCTACTTTCCATCATATAAGTATCCGATCTACAATTTTAGTTTCCTATTTACTTTCTTTGCAATCTTTTACTTTCTGTTCCATAAACCAAAAATACCAAACATAATACTTTACCATTTATCCATCTCTATCAGATCTCACTTTGCAAATAACCGTCAAGGGATTGACAACCCCTTTGTCGCGTTGGGTGCAAGTTGGTGTTAGTTTGTGCAGGTATTCAGTGGCTTGCGCGTTGTCTCCTACTGGATTGATACCTTGGTTCTCAAAAGCTGAGGGAAATACTTACTCTACTTTGCGGCATCACCCTTTCCTCTTCAAGGGAAAAACCAACGCAAGCTCAAGAGGTAGCACCTGGCCCAATAATAAGGTGACGCAGCACCTATAATAGCCTCTACACGAAATTTGTGAACTGGCATCTTGTATATTTCATCCAAGCCTTCATGCACTCATTACGGTGGCTTCAAAGTCCTGAAATCATCACTTGAAACTCCGTTCTTGTTTCCCTTGCCGATGCCATCATCTCCATGCTTGTTCTTTCTCCAATGTTCATCCTTCTCCAAGCTAGGCCCTTCATTTGTAAGCAAAACAAATGTATCAAATTTAGGCAGCATCATATTCTCATGAACATTAGAATCATTACCAAGAAACGAAAGTACCTGGTAATTTAATTGGCGTGCACAAGCTCCAGTAATTGGTCCAGTATGTATAGTAGCAGGGGCTGTGGTTGTAACAATGGTATTGATGTCCTCATCAGAAACCATGGAAGAGCACCTGGAGTACCTACACATCATCCTCCAGCTCCTCCGCTTCCACCAGCTGTGTTCATCAAGGGGACCAAATGCAGCTTCGCCTGTGACCACATCGACTATCTCAGGCATGTGATCTCCAAGGAGGGTGTCGCCACGGACAAAGAGAAGACGCAGGCCATGGAGAAGTGCCCAACACTGACAAACGCCACCGAGCTGCGCATTTTCCTGGGCCTCACTAGCTACTACAGGAAATTCAGGCCGCATTACGGCATCATCCCCAAACCCCTCACGCAGCTCCTCACCAAGAAGGGTTTTGCATGGAATGATCAGGCGCAAGTGGCGTTCGACACGCTCAAGACGGCGATGACAACTACACATGTGCTCGCCCTGCCAAACTTCGACAAGCCCTTTTCGCTCGAGACCGACGCCTGTGACTCCGGGGTCGGCGTGGTGCTCATCCAGGAGGGCCACCCCGTCGCATTCTTCGGCAAGGCGCCCGGTGTACGCAACCAAAAGCTCTTGATGTACGAGAAGGAGTTCTTGGCGGTGATGATGGCGATCGACAAGTGGCACCCCTACCTGCAGTGCGGCCCCTTCGACATCCTCACCGATGACAAGTCACTCTGCAATCTAGGCGAGCAGTACTTGGAGACACAATTGCAGCGCAATGCCATGGCAAAGCTGGTCGGTCTGCAATTCAAATTCCAGCACAAGTGTGGACTTGATAAGGGCGCCGCCGACGCCCTCTCGCGTGTGGCAAGCAGCTCGATCTGGCTGCGCTCTTAGGTGCGAGCCGGCATGGATTCAGGAGGTGCTCAACTCCTACTCCATGGATCCAGACACCCAAGATCGCCTTCAGAAGCTCACCATCACTAGCCCCGGCGACGATGGATACGAGCTGCACCACGGAGTCATCTGCTGCGACGATCGGCTGTGGATCGGCGCCAACACGACGCTCCGCACCAAGCTCATCTCCGTGCTCCACAACAGCGTGGTCGGCGGCCACTCGGGCTACACGGCGACGTACCAGCGCATGCGCAAGCACTTCGAGTGGCGCGGCCTCAAGCCTGACACCGAGAAATTTGTGCAGCAGTGCTCGACCCGCTAGTAGGCCAAGCACGAGCACTCCAAGCCGACAGGACTTCTGGCACTGCTTCCAATTCCTACTGCGCCATGGGAGGATCTCACAATGGATTTCGTGGAGGGGCTGCCACCATCAGAGGGCTTTGACACGATCATGGTCGTGGTGGACCGCTTCACCAAGTTCGCCCACTTCATTCCTCTGCGCCACCCCTTCCACGCGACACAAGTGGCGCGGGCGTTCTGGGACAATGTGGTCAAGCTCCATGGCATTCCAACCTCGATCGTCTCCAACCATGACAAGGTATTCACCAGCAATCTCTGGCAGGAGTTGCTCGCTCGCACTGGCACCATATTGCTCTACTCCACCGCCTATCACCCGCAGACGACCGGGCAGAGCGAGCGTGTCAATCAGTGCATGGAGATGTATCTCCCATGCGCAGTGCACGACATGCCGCGCAAGTGGCGTTGCTGGCTGCCCATGGCGGAGTTCCGGTACAACTCTTCCTTTCATTCATCGCTCAATTGCACACCATTCAAGGCACCTGTATGACGAAGAGGCCAAGTTGGGCACGATGGCGGCGTGGCCTGACGACGCACCCACCGGCGATGACATGGACTGGGCGGTGCACATCGCGCACATCAGAGAGCAACTGGAACGCACCCAACAATGCTTCAACAAGCAGGACGACCGCAACCGTACGGAGAGCCAGTTCCAAGTGGGGGAAAAGTTGCTTCTGAAGCTGTAGCCCTACGTCCAGCAGTCCGTCGTCAGCCGCCCCGGTGCCAAGCTCGCCTTCAAGTTCTTCGGGCCGTACACAATCGTCGAGAAGATCGGACTCATGGCGTACAAGCTCAACCTTCCGGAGTCCAGCTGCGTGCACCCACTCTTCCATGTGTCCCAATTCAAGCCATTCACGTCAGATTACATGCCAGTGCCGCTAGTTCCTGACCTGTCTGTGGCAAGCACAGCACCCACGCGCCTCCTGGAGTGGCGCATGATGAAAAGGGGCATTTCAGCAATTGTGCAGATCAAAGGTGCAATGAGGTGACAGCTCTCCTCTGGCCACGACATGGGAGGATTACGAGGTTCTCCGACAGCGCTTTCCCGAGGCACCCATCTGGACGACGACGAAGCAAGTACTCAAGAGGAAGCTCCATCTTAAGGGAGGGCGTCGGCGTTCTGGGAACCGGGGTACCGAGACTTGCCTTCCTGCGGCCCATCGCGTGGCTCCATCGGCAGCCTGGTACGACCCATCTTCAGCACCAACAACTCAAGACCCTCGCGCGGGGCCAAGCCTCGCGAGGCGGACGACATCAAGACCTCTAGGAGGGGCGGCCTCCTCGGGCTAGCTCCCGAGGTGTAGAGATTTCTATGCAAGCCTTCACCTCATGAGGTTCGGATGACGCAAGCCATGACGACCGAGGCCAGGCGGGTGCCAGCGGGCGCAGAGCAGCAGGTTTCCTCTTTGGTGCTAAGCAGGCAAGCGTAGGCGCGGAGTCCTGAGGAATAAACTAAAGGTTTCCATTTCCGTGCTACAAGACCACGACCGCCAGGACGGCAGGACGGAGGTCATCGCCGAGCCCACCATAGCGTCACGACCAGAGGCTTTGCAGGCGAAGACTACCTTTTGTCAGGATAAGATGTACTAGTTGTCTCCCTTCGAATTTGGCCATTGTGGGATCCCTTCCCGCCTTCGTTTTGGGAAGAACACATCCGGAGCCATTCCATCCTCACACCCACCAGCTCACTCGAGCACAAGAACACACCTCCTAAGGTTGTTCTCCCACTGTACCAGTTCATCCTCAGCCCACCTTGAGGCCAATCAACCACAAAGCAGGAGTAGGATTTTACACCGCAAGGTGGCCTGAACCTGGGTAAATAGCCTTGTCCCCTTTCCTTCCAGTTCATCAAGCTAGGCTGTGAGATTGACGAGTTGGCAGACTAGGGAGGTTGAGTTCTTCGCACGCACCCCAGAGTTCGAATCTATCAAGGGTCCGCGGAGCCCGGAATCCAACATTTGGTGCACCAGGTAGGGGTGCGTGTCGAAGGGTCGCCTTCTCGTTGGCCGCGCTCCGCTCTCGCCATCAAGCTTCCATGGCCGACGCTGCTCCAACCGTCGCCTCGCTGGGCACACCCGGAGATGCTCCGGGCCTCCGGGCCTTCTCCCCAGCCCTTCCGCGGGTGCAGTGGCCACCGAAGTTCAAGCCGGACTTGCCACCGCGGTACGATGGCACGACGGACCCCGTGGGGTTCGTCTAGGTGTACGAAGAGGCGGTTTGTGCAGCAGGCGGCGGCAACAAGGTCGCGGCAAACTGGCTACCCATGGCCCTTACAGGCGTGCCTCGCGCCTGGATCCTGGGCTTGCCAGAGTCCTCGGTGGCCTCCTGGGAGGAGCTGCGCGACCTCTTCATCGCGCACTTCGCGGCACCAGCGCCCCACGCCGTCGCGGCACTACTTGGTGGCTCGCGAGCGCCGACCTCCGACCGCCACGTCAAGTAGTTCTTCCGCCAGATGGGCACCGCTCACGCACATCGGGGAGCTCCTCGGGGCTGGGCGGCGCCTAAGGCCGACCTTACCTTCGACTCAAGAGACCACCCCACGAACGCGGTCGGCACCGGCGCGCTTCCAATGCTCTGCACCCCCACCATCTGCAACATGGCAGTCACCAGGACCCTCGTCGACGGCGGCGCCAGGCTCCACATCCTCTCCATGGAAGCATTCGGCCTGCTTCACGTGCCCCACGGCCGGCTCCACCCTACCAAGCGTTTAACCTGGGTCATTAATGGCTCTACCTGCCCCCCGGGGCAGATCCGCATCCCCATCACCTTCGGCACCCAAGACAACTACCGCACCGAGCTCATCAACTTCGACATCGCCCGCATCAGACTCCCGTACAACGCCATCCTCGAGTACCCGGCCTTGGCCAAGTTCATGGCGGCAACCCATCCCAGCTACAACCTCATGAAGATACCGGGAAGCAGCGGCGTCTGAGGGAGTCCTGGATTAGGGGGTCCTCGGGTGTCCGGGCTATTTTATATGGGCCGGACCGATGGGCCGTGAAGATAAAAGCAGATGACTTTTCCCCCGTGTCCGGGTAGGACTCCTGTGTGCGTGGACTGCAATATTGGTGTCCGGATATACTATTCCTTCCTCCGCAAACTGACTCTGTATAACCCTAGACCCCTCCAGTGTGTATATAAACCAGAGGGTTTACTCCATAGAGATCATTAGAATTCTCATAGGCTAGACAGCTAGGGTTTAGCCATTACGATCTCGAGGTAGATCAACTCTTGTAACCCCTATACTCATTGAATATAATCAAGCTGGACGAAGGGTTTTACCTCCTTTAAGAGGGCCCGAACCTCGGTAAAAACATCGTGTCCCCATCGTCCCTTGTTACCATTGATCCTCACACGCACAGTTCGGGACCCCCTACCCGAGATCTACCAGTTTTGACACCGACATTGGTGCTTCATTGAGAATTCCACTGTGTCATCGACAGAAGGATTGATGGCTCGAATTGGCATCAACGACGATGCTATTTCCGGGGAGACTTTTCTCCCTGGTCAACTCTATGTGTTTGGTGGCTTCGCTCTACGTGCAAATTCAACTGGTCACCTCGAGCAGATCGACAGCTACGCCCCTGGTCACCAGATTAGGTTTGGAAGCTTGAACTACATCGCTGATATCCGGGGAGACTTGATCTTCGAAGGGTTTTCGGCCTCGGCCGCTGCCCCTCATCTACATGAAGGAAGCCCATTGGATTCACCATCAGATTCTGCTCAAGGATCAACTCTGGTGCCTGCCCTGGCCTTAGATCCAGAGTGAACCACTCTATCCGAAGACGGGAAGATAAACCCCGCCGGACTCTCCCCCATTACGGAGCTTCCTGCCGGAGACCCAGAGGTGACCATGTTGTCAGCGACCCGGAGTCAAACAGGACTCTCCCTGTCATCGGGAAGCTGGACTCATCTCTGGATGTCAACTCTGAAGTCCTGAGGTCTACGTCCATTGAGCTCGGTCAAGTAGTGATTACCGGACCCAACTCCGCAGGTCCTCAGTCACCTGTCTAGTTTTCGCTCCTAAACGAGGCACTGGACCTAATGCGATCTTTTGACATCACAGAAGTGTCACTTCCGAACTACGCCCAGCCTGAACTAGGGGCTGAGAGCGGGGAATTTTACGCCCCACCCACCACCCACTTAATAGCCACCACCCTCTACGCCTCCGAAAACATCATTGGTATGGACGACGATGCCGGAGCCGAACCAGGCTAAAACCCGCCTATCACTGGGCGTTGGACGACCACTTCTACTTACAACATGTACATGGTGGATACGCCCAATAAGAAGGATGACGATGGCACTCAAGATCCGAGTGAGGATAAGCCCGTCGAGGCACCACCAAAGCGCCAACGTCAGCGGCGCTGCTCATGATCGCGTTAGGAAAAGGAAAGCAATACCGGCACCGGAGATAATGATACTCCGGACAATGCCGAAGACTCGGACCATCCCGTCGAGCCTGCATTCGAACAGGATGAGTGGGAAGAGGGACAAGTCAACCCCGATGAACTTGTCGATCATGAGGATTTGGAAGATAGTAACTATCTACCGACCTCCAAGGAGTATGTTAGCCTTGGCAACGATGACTTCATCGTGCCAGAGGAACCCCTAGAACAAGAATGCTTTAAGCGACAGCTCAACGCTACCGCGAGGAGTCTGAAAAAGAAACAGCAACAGCTTCAGGCCAAACAGGATACGCTCAACGACAGATGGAACAAGGTCCTGGCTGCCGAAGAATACGGCCTCGAACGCCTGACAAAGAGCTACCCAAAACGCAGGTTAGTACCACAATTCGACGATGAGGCCCTTGAGACAATACTGTCAAGATACAATCATGCTCATAAACCAGAATGACCACCACGTGGATGGGACAAAGCCTCTAATTATGCCGAACACCAGCCCACGCCACCTCGTCATAGAGGCAAAGAGGCAGCGGTTCCGGGCTACACGTACGACTTACGTCAGGACCTGGACAATAGAGCCGGCTAGACCAGATCAATCTACGGACCAAGGGGACGTGCTCCAACACGAGACGATGGCCATCAGGCCTGGCGCGATAAGCATAACCAAGTTCGGGCTGAGAACCGAACACGGATGTCATCCGAACTCGGCCGTGATGTTGCCCGATATAGAGGCGCCGCACGCCCCATGTGCTTTACCGATGAGGTAATGCAGGACCAGTTTCCGGAAGGGTTTAACCCGTAAACATCGAGCCTTACGATGGCATGACAGATCCTGTTGTATGGATTGAAGATTTTCTTCGACACATTCACATGGCCTGTGGAGATGATCTCCACGCCATCAAATACCTCCCCCTAAAGCTAAAAGGACCAGCACGACACTGGTTGAACAGCCTCCCGGAGAACTCCATTGGCAGTTGGGAGGACTTAGAGGATGCTTTTTGGGACAACTTCTAGGGCACTTATGTCCGGCCACCAAACGCTGATGACCTGAGTCACATAGTCCAACAACCCGAAGAGTCATCCCGCAAACTCTGGAGTTGGTTCTTAATTAAAAAGAACCAAATCGTCAATTGTCCGGATGCCGAAGCCCTAGTGGCCTTTAAGCACAGCATCCGTGACGAATGCTCGCCCGACACCTCTGTCAGGAAAAGCCAAAGACTATGGCAGCTCTTACTGCACTTATGACCTGGTTCTATGCGGGCGAAGACAGCTGGTTGGCTCGTCGAAGCAACAATACCAGCGACCCTGGCACCTCTGAGGCCAGGGATGGCAATGGATGGCCACGACACAGCAAAAATAAGCGTCGGAACAACAATGAAGAAACTGAGGATATGGCGGTGAACGCCGGATTCAGCGGCTCTAAACCCGGTCAGCGGAACAAGTCGTTCAAAGGAAATAGAGACGGCCCATCCAACTTGGATAAAATACTGGATAGGCCCTGTCAGATCCATGGCACCACTGACAAGCCTGCCAACCACACCAACAGAAACTGCTGGGTTTTTAAACAGGCCGGTAAACTAAATGCCGCCCGCCGAACACGGTGGGACATAAGAAGTTTCCCCCCGAGGTGAAAACAGTGAACATGATATATGTCACCCATATCCCCAAGAGGGAGCGCAAGCGCGCACTAAGGGACGTCTACGCCGTAGAGCCTGTCGCCCCAAAATTCAACCCATGGTCGGCTTGTCCGATCACCTTCGATCGCAGGGACCACCCAACCAGTATCCGTCATGGCGGTTCGGCGGCCCTAGTACTCGATCCCATCGTCGATGGATACCATCTCACTAGAGTCCTTATGGACGGCGGCAGCAGTCTCAACTTGATTTACCAAGACACTACTGTCCGTAATATGGGTATTGACCAGTCAAGAATCAAGCCTAGTAACACTACCTTTAAAGGTGTGATACCTGGCGTAGAGGCCCGCTGCACGGGCTCCTTAACACTGGAAGTGGTATTCGGCTCTCCAGATAACTTTCAAAGTGAAGAATTGATCTTCGATATAGTCCCTTTCCGAAGTGGCTATCATACACTGCTTGGACGAACTGCTTTCGCCCGCTTTAATGCAGTCCCACACTATGCTTATTTGAAGCTCAAAATGCTCGGACCACGCGGTGTCATCATAGTAAATGAAAATATGGAGCACTCCCTCCGCACTGATGAGCACACCCCGGCCCTTGCAGCCGAGGTACAGAGCGGCCTCATTAAGCCGAATAGCTCATCGGTCATCAAGACCCATGACACCGCTAAGCAAGTCCGATCTAGATTACAGGACGGCAGCTCGGCTGATCCGGAGCTTCAATAGCAGTTCAGCCTCCGCCGCTCGCCCCATAAGTTTACGGCATACGTACCGTGTGTGCATAATTACGCACTTAAAATACATTGGGCAGCACCGGGGGCATACTGCAGAAAAGGTCTATAGTACGGCTTGACCCTATTCGAACCTTAACCCTTTTTTCTTTTTCTTTTTCCTTTTTATTTTCTCAATACAGGTTCATTAAAAACCTATCTACTCTACCGTTGTACAGGGGCTCCTTTCTAAGCTCCCCTTTCTTGTAGATGACCATCAACACCTCCTCTCAAAGGATTTCTAACCAAGGAGAAATGGCGCAGACTTGCAGCAGGGCATCATTAGGATCCTCAAGCCAATATTTTCTTAAAAAGCCCTATATAAACCTATCCCATGTGTAAATTTTAGGCATGTAAAATGGCCTTGGCCTTTGGGCATTATCTGTAATAGCACGTCTCGGCGTATTAACCAGGATATAAAGGAAACAGTTGATCACCACTTTTATTTGGTACTTATTTATTTTGTCATCTGTATTCCCTCCTTTCTTCAGATTGCCGCACATGCTTTAGTCCGGCCTTAAACATCGGGGACTGTATTTGGCTCCGCACGTTTTCAAGTCCGAACAACTATAGTATTGTTCGGCGTCCCGAATATTGCACTATATGCATCGGCTCCGAATCATGTCTTTGGTCTATAGTTGGGTTTCCCGGCTCTTGTGCTTACCACCTTACGTTCCACTCGTTCGTCTAAGGAAGTAAAGGGAGAACTATTGCGATTGTATTTCTGGTTCGTCCAGTCAAATACCTTAGTAGAGAAAGCCGAAAACTGAATTTCATGATAAGGCGAGAGCTGGTCGGCGATTCGGTGACTTACTACATATTGTTAGTGATTTACTCCGTGTTATACGAGGGGCTGGTCTTTGTCTAGCCGTGTGGAAAAAGGCACCATAGTTCAGATTGCCGCACACGCACCAGGGGCTAGTACTTAGCCCCACCGTCAAACTCCTATGGCTAAGTGAAAGTAATAAAGCCGCATAGTGTGATTGCCTGGTTCACCTCGCGGACGCCTCTTTATGGACTAAGACGTTGGATAAACTGCGGTCACGCGTTATGCCGAACACCCCCGCAACATCTGCGTGGGGGCTGAAGCCGGCAACTGGCCACTTTCAGAATTAAACGGCCGCACAGGAGGAAAATCGCATAAGATAAAAGGCGCAAATATATTACAAGCATGGCATAGTTTTTACAACTCGAACCATCTAATCAAATATCATGTCCTTAGAACACTGGCCCTCTACTATTCGGGCCCCTGCCAGGACGTCTTCAAACTACCTCTCCGGCTTCCGTTGGTCCTTGCCTTCAGGCGGGCCTGCGGTCACCACGTCGGTGGCCATCTCTTTGCCCAGTGTATCTTGACGCAGGCGAAGGCCATCCGAGCACCCTCTATGCAGGCCAAGCACTTCACAACATCAATCCGGGGCAGCGCATCGACGAGCCGCTTTACCAAACCGAAGAAGCCACTGGGAATGGGTTCGGCTGGCCAAAGCCGGACTACTAGATCCTTCATGGCCAAACCGGCCACCCTATGCAGCTCCATCAGCTGCTTCAGCGGGTCGTTCAAGGGCGTTGGGTGCTCCGGCGCAAGATACTGCGACCAGAATAGCTTCTCGGTCGAGTTCCCTTCCTGGGCTTGGAAGAACTGAGCGGCATCGGTGGCACTCCTCGGAAGATCCGGAAACGCGTCTGGAGAACTTCACACTCAAGTAAGCAAAGCATATCTTTGACCTCCAAAAATACTCTGCAAAAGAAAGGCCTTAGCAGGCGCTATCTGCTTCGCCTGACGGATCACTTCGCTAGCTCTCCGGGACTCAACCCGCGCCACTTTAGCCTCCTAGAAGGCTTTGGCGAGTTCGGACGATTGGGCCGAAGTCTTCTCCTCCAAATCTTCACATTTGCTGATAGCATGCTTCAGCTCCTGCTCCACTTCGGCCACCCAAGCTTCGTGTTGGTGGTGGGCGGCCTGCTCGGTCTTAAATTCTGCAGCCGCTTTGTCAGCGGCTGCCTTGTTTGCCTTCGCCTCTTTCTGGGCCAGGGCAAGGGCGCCTTTGAGGGTTTCTACCTCAGCTGCACCAACTATGCTCATAATCAAAGCATTAAATGAGTTAATCTTTGAATATACATATCACTTCTAATATACAACTAAGCTTCTAAGCACTGTACACATACCTTGCGTCTCGTCGAACCGCTTGTTAACGCGGTTGATCTCTTCATCGGCCAGCTGAAGCTTCCGATTGAGTTCGAAAACCTCTGCGGCCTGGGCGGTCGCTGCCAACAGGGAAGCTTGTTACAATAACAGCACAGTATGTTCACTATCCCGAATATTATATGGATCCTCTGTCCGGTTTCTTTCAAACCAGACAAAGCCTCAGGGGCTACTGTCTATACACATGTATATTCCTCTATATGAAAAGTTTTCGAACATTACGTCGCATACCTCAAAGCCTGTCAGTAGGCTGTGGAAGGCTTCGTTTAGTCCGCTCTTAGCAGACTGAACCTTCTCCACTACCGCGCCCATCAGGGTGCGGTGCTCCTCCATGCTAGAAGCACGTTGTAGTGCTTCCGCTAGAGCGTTCGGTGCTTCCGGATTAGTGGAGGTCGCCGATGGAGCCGATGCTCCTCCCCCTATTTCAAAGGGGGTTGCCCACCGGATCCCGGAGCCGCATTGGTTTCCGGAATGGTGTCCAACTGGGGCCTGGATTGTTGGGGGTCCCCACCATCGGTCGTCATAGGGGTCGCCTCCCCTATGTCTTCCGTGACCGAGGCATTAACCTCAGGCACCTTCTCGACAGCCTCGCCCGACCCTCCTCGGCCAGGAGAGGTCCTTTGGGATAACACCTCGGTGTCATCCATGATGACAGGAGAGGAGGCTCGTGGCGGTGTCTCGCTCTCTGCCATCTCAGTCGGCAGAGATCTCCCCTCCGATAACGGAGTGTTCGAAAGCTCGCATTGAGGGCTGAAAGGCACATAGCAAAATGGCTTGTATAATAGAAAGGGAGGATTAAAGATAGACAATGAGTATCCGAATACTTATGATTCGGCCAGGGGCTTCGCCCTTGGAGGCTTCTTGCGGACTACTTCGGACTTTGAGTCTGAACTGTCCTGGAGAATCACTTTCCCCCTCTTGGGCGCCTCCCCCTCTGGGTCTTCAGAGGCCGTCCTCTTCTTCTTCCTCCCCTTGTGGGGGGAGTCGCTTTCCACCTCCTCCTCCTCCTCTTCCTCCTCGTCTCCCTTGTGGGAGGAGAGGGCTTCGGTCTTTCCGGACACTGCGTCCGAAGAACCTTTGTGGCGGGGCCCACCCATGGCCTTCTTGCCCTTCTTCTTCTTGGCCTTCTTCTCCGGCGCCTGATATGGCGCCAGGACCAGCATCCCTGTTAGCTGGGGTATGGCCGGGTCCTCAGGTAATGGTACCGGATAGTTGATTCACTCCGCCTTCGCCATCCAGCCCTGTACGGAAAAAAGGTATTATAAACTTTGTTATATCTAAAGTTTTAACCGGGTGAGTCTTCGGACGGATTATGGTCACCGTTGAGGCTGGATTCTTGATTTCAAATCCGATGTCCTCGGTCTTCTGTGGCCAGTTTTTCTGGGCCTTGAAGAGTTGCTTCCATATATCTTCGTGCATAGTGCCGAAGAAGCGCTTCAAGGTCTGGGGCCCCTCCAGATTGAACTCCCACATGGGGGAGGCTCGGAGTTGGCAGGGAAGGGTGCGGCGGACGAGCATCACCTGAATCACGTTTGTGAGACTGGTGTTTTCCCCTAGCACGCTGGTGATGCGCTTGTGCAGCATCTGCACTTCCGGCTTAGGCCCCCAGTCAAGGCCCTTGGCGGTCCACGAGGTGAGTCTCGTGGGGAGGACCGGATCTGAAATCAGGTGTGGCCGCCAAGTTGGCTTTGCGGGTTTCGGTGATATAGAACCACTCCTGCTACCACACCTTGACAGTCTCCACGAAAGCTCCTTTGGGCCAAACGGTGTTGGGGAACTTGCTTACCATAGCGCTGCTGCAGTCTGCATGCTAAACATCGACCACCTTCAGCTTCAGATTGAAGACCTTGACACATAGGTCGAAGTGTGGGGGGATGCGGAGAAGAGCCTCACACACAACGATGATCGCCGATATGTGGAGGAAAGAATTTGGGGCTAGATCATGGAAATTTAGCCCGTAGTAGAACATGAGGCCCCGGACGGAAGGATGGAGGGGAAACCCTAGACCTCGAAGGAAATGGGGAATGAATACGACCCTCTCACCGGGCTCCAGAGTGGGGATGACTTGATCCTCGTACGGGAGCCTGTGCGCGATATCCGCAGACAGATATCCCACGCTCCGGAGCTCCTTGATGTCCTTCTCGGTGACAGAGGAGGCCTCCCACTTGCCCTTGGAACCGGATCCATACATGGTTGGGGAGGTTGGAGGAGTGGAAATGATTGACGTTTCGGGCGCTGCAGCTTAGAGATGGGAAGGCAGGAGCTAGAAGAAGGCGTGAAGGAAAAAGGAGGAATTTTTGCCCTCTTATAGGCAGTGAAATACCCAACGCCCTCCCCCCTTCTCAAGCCTTAAAATTCGCCTGTTCCCAAAGAGATCATGCAAATGGCACGGTTGGATTACCCAAAACAGTATTAATGGGAATCCCGTAATGGGCGGGCACGATCTCTGTTTTGACAAGATGTGCCAATGGAGGCTATGCCTCGAAACATGAAACGGGAGCGTAAAAACGGTTTGAAATGTTAGAGAGCAAGATGTTATGCTTCGCCGAAAAAAGTTGTCAGTAAAAGACATTGTTTTACTTTCATATCCTGCCTTCGTGGCTAAGGGTTATGTTAACTATACAGACCCGGATACATTTCCTTTGTGCAGAGAGTTATCCTAAAATGTTCAGGAGAAGGAACCCGCCTTGCGACGCTGAAGGCAATCCGTCTGCCGAACACATTGTCATCAAAGACTAGTTCAGGGGCTACATAGGGAGTCCTGGATTAGGGGGTCCTCGGGTGTCCTGGCTATTTGATATGGGCTGGATTAATGGGCCATGAAGATAAAAGCAGGAGACTTTTCCCCCGTGTCCCGGTAGGACTCCTGTGTGCGTGCACTGCAAGATTGGTGTCCGGATATACTATTCCTTCCTCTGCAAACTGACTTTATATAACCCTGGATCCCTCCGGTGTGTATATAAACCAGAGGGTTTAGTCCATAGAGATCATCAAAATTCTCATAGGCTAGACAGCTAGGGTTTAGCCATTACGATCTCGAGGTAGATCAACTCTTGTAACCCCTATACTCATTGAATATAATCAAGAAGGACAAAGGGTTTTACCTCCTTTAAGAGGGCCCGAACCTAGGTAAACATCGTGTCCCCATCGTCCCTTGTTACCATTGATCCTCAGACGCACAGTTCAGGACCCCCTACCCGAGATCTACCGGTTTTGACACCAAGAGCGTCCTCACCATGGCGGGGGACACCAAGGAGGCGCTCTGGGCCCTCAAGCTGGCCTTCAGGGCCACAGCGGCTACGCGGCCAAGCGGAGTGGAAGCCCCGGAAGGCCCTGGGGCTGCACCAGCTAAGAAGAAGCAATTGTTCTCTCAAGATTGGGCCGAGACGAAGCAGGTGTCGGTCGACGAGGACGGGGCGTCGGGTTCCACCTTCACCATAGGCGTCGGCCTCCCTCCAGACCAAGAAAAGGCCTAGGTAAGCTTCCTACGCACGAACAAGGATGTGTTCACGTGGGAGCCCAAGGATCTGCCGGGATCCCGAGGGGGATAATCGAGCACCACTTGAGGGTGTGCCCTAACACGCGCCCGGTGAAACAGAAGGCACGGCGAAAGTCCACAGAGAAGCAGACGTTCATCATTCAAGAGACCCGCAAGTTGCAAGAGACCGGTGTCATTCGGGAGGTGCGGTGTCCAGAATGGCTCGCAATTCCGGTTATCATCCCCAAGAAAGGCGGGAAGGAGCGCATGTGTGTCGACTTCACCAACCTCAACAAGGCTTGTCCTCAAGACCCCTTCCCGCTTCCACACATCGATCAGATCGTCGACTCCACCACCGAGTGCGACTTGTTGTGCTTCCTTGACGCCTTCTCGGGATATCACCAAATCAAGATGGCGGTGCAAGATGTTGAGAAGATGGCTTTCTTGACCCCATGCGGGGTGTACTACTACACTTACATGTCGTTCGGGTTGCGTAATGCCGAAGCAACCTTCCAGCGGCTGATGCACATCGCTTTGGGCTAGTAGCTCGGGAGGAACGCCGAGGCATACGACGACGACATAGTGGTAAAGTCTCGGGAGGCAAGGACCACTACTGGAATTAGGATCTTTGCCGTCAGCCAGCTCTTTGCCATCTCCTAGTTGACAGCAAAAAAGCTCTTTTCCATGAGCTTAAAGAAAGCTGATGACAAAGCAAGAGCGGACGGCAAAGAGGGTGTTTGCCGTCAGACTGCTCTTTGCCGCCTGCTAGCTGACGGCAAAGAGGGTGGGTGGCGGACTAATGAGAACGACCTAACGGCCACTTTCATTGCCATCTGCTAGCAGACAGCAGTCAGCAGACGGCAAAGAAAGTGGTCGTCTTAATGGCCGTTTCCCCCTGGCCCCACCCCATTAGGTAGGCTCTTTGTCGTCTGCCATCAGACGGCAGAGAGCTGTGACTTAAGTGAAATAGGGCCGGTGCCCACGCCCCACCCCTTCCTCCCTCCCCTCTCTCTCTCTCTCCCAGCCCTCACCTCACCTGCCCCGGCCCCGCGCCCCAGCCCCCGATCTAGTTCTGGATCGGGCTGTGCCCTGACGCGCCCCGCCGCCATCTGCCGTCCCCGGCGCCGCCCTGCCCCGTCACCGCCTCCTCCTCGCCTCGCCCGTCGCCTCCTCACCCCTCCTTCGCCCCCGCGCGTCACCGCCCGAGGCCTCTGCCTCGCCTCGCCGACACCGTCGCCGAACGCTGCCACCTCACCATGATGTCGCCTTCCTATCATCGACCACCGCCGCCCCGAGCTCCGGCCCCTCCTCGAGCCCGCTTTTGCACACAACAGGGCCCCTGTGAGGCCTCGTCCGCCCTCACTCCACTCCCTCGCGCTCTGGTCCGTGTCTGCGCGCTCACTGCTTAGCCGTGCCACACCCGCCTCCGTACCGGCCCGTCACCGCGTGATAACCCACAAGTATAGGGGATCGCAACAGTTTTCGAGGGTAGAGTATTCAACCCAAATTTATTGATTCGACACAAGGGGAGCCAAAGAATATTCTCAAGTATTAGCAGTTGAGTTGTCAATTCACCCACATCGGGATAACTTAGTATCTGTAGCAAAGTGTTTAGTAGCAAAGTAATATGATAGTAGTGGTAACAGTAACAAAAGTAACGGTAGCAAAAGTAATATTTTTGGTGTTTTGTAGTGATTGTAACAGTAGCAACGGAAAAGTAAATAAGCGAAGAACAATATATGAAAAGCTCGTAGGCATTGGATCGGTGATGGAGAATTATGCCGGATGCGGTTCATCATGTAACAGTCATAACATAGGGTGACACGAAACTAGCTCCAATTCATCAATATAATGTAGGCATGTATTCCGAATATAGTCATACGTGCTTATGGAAAAGAACTTGCATGACATCTTTTGTCCTACCCTCCCGTGGCAGCGGGGTCCTAATGGAAACTAAGGGATATTAAGGCCTCCTTTTAATACAGTATCGGAACAAAGCATTAGCACATAGTGAATACATGAACTCCTCAAACTATGGTCATCACCGGGAGTGGTCCCGATTATTGTCACTTCGGGGTTGCCGGATCATAACACATAGTAGGTGACTATAGACTTGCAAGATAGGATCAAGAACTCACATATATTCATGAAACATAAAAGGTTCAGATCTGAAATCATGGCACTCGGGCCCTAGTGACAAGCATTAAGCATAGCAAAGTCATAGCAACATCAATCTCAGAACATAGTGGATACTAGGGATCAAACCCTAACAAAACTAACTCGATTACATGATAGATCTCATCCAACCCATCACCGTCCAGCAAGCCTATGATGGAATTACTCACGCACGGCGGTGAGCATCATGAAATTGGTGATGGAGGATGGTTGATGATGACGACAGCGACGAATCCCCCTCTCCGGAGCCCCGAACGAACTCCAGATCAGCCCTCCCGAGAGGTTTTAGGGCTTGGCGGCGGCTCCGTATCGTAAAATGCGATGAATCCTTCTCTCTGATTTTTTTCCTCCCCGAAAGTGAATATATAGAGTTGGAGTTGAGGTCGGTGGAGCGTCAGGGGGCCCACGAGGTAGGGGGCGCGCCCGGGGGGGCAGGCATGCCCCCCACCCTCATGGACAGGGTGTGGGCCCCTGACGTGGATTTTTCTTCCAGTATTTATGATATTTTCCAAAAAGATGTTCTGTGGAGTTTACGGTCATTCCGAGAACTTTTGTTTCTGCACATAAATAACACCATGGAAAGTCTGCTGAAAACAGCGTCAGTCCGGGTTAGTTCCATTCAAATCATGCAAGTTAGAGTCCAAAACAAGGGCAAAAGTGTTTGGAAATGTAGATACGACGGAGACGTATCAACTCCCCCAAGCTTAAACCTTTGCTTGTCCTCAAGCAATTCAGTTGATAAACTGAAAGTGATAAAGAAAAACTTTTACAAACTCTGTTTGCTCTTGTTGTTGTAAATATGTAAAGCCAGCATTCAAGTTTTCAGCAAAGATTATGACTAACCACATTCGCAATAACTCTCAGGTCTCATGTTTACTCATGTCAATGGCATAATCAACTAGCGAGCGATAATAATAAATCTGGGATGACAACACTTTCTCAAAACAATCATAATATGATATAACAAGATGGTATCTCGCTAGCCCTTTCTGAGACCGCAAAACATAAATGCAGAGCACCTTTAAAGATCAAGGACTGACTAGACATTGTAATTCATGGTAAAAGAGATCCAGTCATACCCAATATAAATTAATAGTAATGGATGCAAATGACAGTTGCGCTCTCCAGCTAGTGCTCTTTAATAAGAGGGTGATGACTCAACATAAAAGTAAATAGATAGGCCCTTCGCAGAGGGAAGCAGGGATTTGTAGAGGTGCCAGAGCTCGGTTTTAAAGCAGAGATAAATAATATTTTGAGCGGCATACTTTCATTGTCAACATAACAACCAAGAGATGGCGATATCTTCCATGCTACACATATTATAGGCGGTTCCCAAACAGAATGGTAACGTTTATACTCCCCCTCCACCAACAAGCATCAATCCATGGCTTGCTCGAAACAACGAGTGCCTCCAACTAGCAACAGCCCCGGGGGAGTTTTGTTTGCAATTATTTTGATTTAGTTTGCATAAAGCATGGGACTGGGCATCCCGGAGACCAGCCATTTTCTCGTGAATGAGGAGCGGAGTCCACTCCTCTTGAGAATAACCCGCCTAGCATGGAATATACGAACAGCCCTAGTTGATACATGAGCTATTTGAGCATACAAAACAGAATTTCATTTGAAGGTTTGGAGTTTGGCACATACAAATTTACTTGGAATGGCAGGTAGATACCGCATATAGGAAGGTATAGTGGACTCATATGGAATAACTTTGGGGTTTAAGGGATTGGATGCACAAGCAGTATTCCCGCTTAGTACTAGTGAAGGCTAGCAAAAGACTGGGAAGCGACCAACTAGAGAGCGACAACAGTCATGAACATGCATTAAAATTAATAAACATTGAGTGCAAGCATGAGTAGGATATAATCCACCATGAACATAAATATCGTGAAGGCTATGTTGATTTGTTTCAACTACATGTGTGAACATGTGCCAAGTCGAGTCACTTAAATCATTCAAAGGAGGATACCACCCCACTATACCACATCACAACCATTTTAATAGCATGTTGGCACGCAAGGTAAACCATTATAACTCATAGCTAATCAAGCATGGTACGAGCAACTATGATCTCTAATTGTCATTGCAAACATGTTTATTCATAATAGGCTGAATCAGGGATGATGAACTAATCATATTTACAAAAACAAGAGAGGTCGAGTTCATACCAGCTTTTCTCATCTCAGTCAGTCCATCATATATCGTCATAATTGCCTTTCACTTGCACGACTGAACGATGTGAAAATAATAAGAGTGGACGTGCATTGGACTAAGCTGGAATCTGCGAGCATTCAATAAACAGGAGAAGACAAGGCAATATGGGCTCTTGGTTAAATCAATAATAATGCATATAAAAGCCACTTCAACAATTTCATTATGGTCTTCTCCTATCGACCCCCAAAGAAAAGAAAAGAAATAAAACTATTTACACGGGAAAGCTCCCAACAAGCAAAAAGAAGAACAGGAAATCTTTTTGGGTTTTCTTTTTAATTATTACTACTACAGCAAGAAAGTAAACTAGCTAAAAGCTACACTAATTTTTTGGTTTTTCTTAAGGTTTATCAAACACACAAGAAGAAAGCAAGAAAAAGAAAATAAACTAGCATGGATATTACAGTGAAAGAGTATGAGCACCGACATCTAGCAATGAGTGTGTGAACATAAATGTAATGTCCGTGGGAAATACGTACTCCCCCAAGCTTAGGCTTTTGGCCTAAGTTGGTTTATTGCCACGGGTGGCCTGGCGGATACCCATAGTTGTAGCCGGGGTCGTACTGAGATGGGGCAATTATTGCCTCCTGGGCTGCAGCGTGGCGGCGAGCTGCCTCCGCCCTCCTCTCGTACTCATCTGCCTCTTCTCTGGTAATAACATATCTTCCTTTTGCCTGATAATCAAAGAAGGCAGGAACACGGAGAGTAATACGGACAGCACGACGTCTGTCAAAGATTAAGCGATACTGGAGAGGTGATTCATTCCTCTCAACAAACTGGTGGTGAACCATAGCATTATAGTCTAGGTAAGCAGGAGGTAATTCAATATCATCATTACGTATGGTTACACCAAGAAAATCAGCTAAGCGGGTTGCATAAATTCCACCGAAGAAATCCCCATTAAATCTATTATGATGCAACCTACGTGCAACAATGGCTCCCAAATTATAAGATTTGTCTCCTAACACATCACTCCTAATAATACTAAGATCAGGGACACACATGTGATATGCTTCATCTTTACCATTTATGCACCTACCTATGAAGAGAGCAAAATAATGTATAGCAGGAAAATGGACGCTCCCTATGGTAGCTTGTGCTATATCTCTAGATTCCCCCACAATTATACTAGCAAGAAAATTTCTAAATTCAGATTTGCGGGGTTCACTAGCACTACCCCATTGCGGAAGTTTGCAAGCACTGGTAAAATCCTCTAAGTCCATGGTATAAGATTTTTCATAAAGATCAAACAGGACAGTTGGAGAATTACGTGAAGATGAAAATTCAAACCTCCTCACAAAGGAACTAGTGAGATAGTGGGACTGGCGGCATTTTTCTTCCTCGAAGCTCACAAGATCGGTATTACGCAAATATGCGTTAAATTCTTCCTTGATTCCTGCTCGATCCATAAAGTTTTTTGAAGGCCATTCACAGGACCGCACTGGAGCGTCCCTTGGTGGCTCTTCATCAGCATCACGCATTACAAGCCTGGGTCCTTGCTTCCTTGAAGAACCACCTTGGTACATTTTCCTAAGCATATTTCTTCCTCTGAAAAATTTCTGAAATTTTTAGTAACTTCAAACAAAAGTGAACCAAGCTCAACAAAATTGATAGCAACTACTCCTACAAGTGCCTAGAGCCTATATCATGCATTAGAACCACTTGGAACCATATAAATTTGACATGCAAGCTCAAGAACATGATCACCTAGGCAGCACAAATTTGCAATGAATAGAGCACTAGAACAAAAACTAATTGGACCAATGGAGGAGTCACATACCAAGGAACGATCTCCCCAAGCAGTTTTGTGAGAGGTGCTTTGAGCAGATCGAAAATCGCAGCAAAATGAGCTAGAACTCGTGCTTGAGCTAGATGGTGATTTTTTAGGGAGGAAGAAGAAGTGTGTGTGTGTAGGAATAAGTGGAGGGGGCCACCATGGGCCCACGAGGCAGGGGGCGCACCCAGGGGGGTAGGGCGCGCCCTCCACCCTCGTGGCCAGGTGCTTGCCCCTCCTGCGGTGTTCTCAGTGCCAGATATTCTCAAATATTCCAGAAAAAACATATTCCATTTTCAGGGCATTTGGAGAACTTTTATTTTTGGGGTATTTTTATATTGCACGGATAATTCAGAAAACAGACAGAAAAATACTATTTTTACTTTATTTCAACTAAATAACAGAAAGTAGAAATAGGGGTACAGAAGGTTGTGCCTTCTAGTTTCATCCATCTCATGATCATCAAAAGGAATCCACTAACAAGGTTGATCAAGTCTTGTTAACAAACTCATTCCGAATAACATGGAACCGGAGAAATTTCGAATAACACTATGTTACCTCAATGGGGATATGCACATCCCCAATAATACGAATATCATATTTCTTCTTGACAGTAAGAAGAGGAAATTCGAAACCTCAAAAAATAATCGATGGAATTTTTCCAATAGAATTGATACCGTGGACTTGAGGTTGTTTCCTCGGAAAGTGTACCGTATGCTCATTGCCATTAACATGAAAAGTGACATTGCCTTTGTTGCAATCAATAACAGCCCCTGCAGTATTCAAAAAAGGTCTTCCAAGAATAATAGACATACTATCGTACTCAGGAATATCAAGAATAACAACGTCAGTTAAAATAGTAACGTTTGCAACCACAACAGGCACATCCTCACAAATGCCGACAGGTATAGCAGTTGATTTATCAGCCATTTGCAAAGATATTTCAGTAGGTGTCAACTTATTCAAATCAAGTCTACGATATAAAGAGAGAGGCATAACACAAACACCGGCTCCAAGATCACATAAAGCAGTTTTAACATAGTTTCTCTTAATGGAGCATGGTATAGTTGGTACTCCTGGATCTCCAAGTTTCTTTGGTATTCCACCCTTGAAAGTGTAATTAGCAAGCATGGTGGAAATTTCAGCTTCTGGTATCTTTCTTTTATTAGTAACAGTATCTTTCATATACTTAGCATAAGGATTCATTTTGAGCATATCAGTTAATCGCATACGCAAAAAGATAGGTCTAATCATTTCAGCAAAGTGCTCAAAATCCTCATCATCCTTTTTCTTGGATGGCTTAGGAGGAAAAGGCATGGGTTTCTGAACCCAAGGTTCTCTTTCTTTACCGTGTTTCCTAGCAACAAAGTCTCTCTTATCATAACGTTGATTCTTTGATTGTGGGTTATCAAGATCAACAGCAGGTTCAATTTCTACATCATTATCATTACTAGGTTGAGCATCATCATGAACATCATCATTAGCATTTTCATTAGGTTCATGTTCATTACCAGATTGTGTTTCAGCATCAGAAATAGAGATATCATTTGGATTCTCGGGTGGTTCAGCAATAGGTTCACTAGAAGCATGCAAAGTCCTATCATTTTTCTTTTTCTTCCTTTTAGAAGGACTAGGTGCATCAATATAATTTCTCTGAGAATCTTGTTCAATTCTCCTAGGGTGGCCTTTAGGATACAAAGGTTCCTGAGTCGTCTTACCAGTTCTAGTAGCCACTCTAACAGCATAATCATTTTTCTTACTATTCAATTCATTGAGCAAGTCATTTTGAGCTTTAAGTACTTGTTCTACTTGAGTGGTAACCATAGAAGCATGTTTAGTAATGAGTTTAAGTTCACCTTTAACTCTAGACATATAATCACCCAAGTGTTCAAGCGTATCGGAATTGTATTTCAATTGTCTACCAAAATAAGCATTGAAGTTTTCTTGTTTGACAATAAAATTATCAAACTCTTCTAAGCATTGTCTAGCAGACTTATAGTGAGGAATATCACCTTCATCAAATCTATAGAGAGAATTTACCTTTACTACCTGTGTCGGGTTATCAAGACCATGAGTTTCTTCAATAGGTAATGGATTAAGATCATACGTTTCTTCAACAGGCGCTAAATTAAGACCATGTATTTCTTCAATAGGAGGTAAATTCTTAACATCTTCCGGTTTAGTACCCTTTTCTTTCATAGATTTCTTTGCCTCTTTCATATCTTCAGGACTGAGAAATAGAACACCTCTCTTCTTCGGAGTTGGTTTAGGAATAGGCTCAGGAATTGGCTCAGGAAGTGTCCAATTATTTTCATTTGTCAACATATTATTCAATAGTATTTCAGCTTCATCCGGTGTTCTTTCCCTGAAAACAGAACCAGCACAACTATCCAGGTAATCTCTGGAAGCATCGGTTAGTCCATTATAAAAGATATCAAGTATTTCATTTTTCTTAAGAGGATGATCTGGCAAAGCATTAAGTAACTGGAGAAGCCTCCCCCAAGCTTGTGGGAGACTCTCTTCTTCAATTTGCACAAAATTATATATATCCCTCAAAGCAGCTTGTTTCTTATGAGCAGGGAAATATTTAGCAAAGAAGTAATAAATCATATCCTAGGGACTACACACACAACCAGGATCAAGAAAATTAAACCATATCTTAGCATCACCCTTCAATGAGAACGGAAATATTTTAAGGATATAAAGGTAGCGAGATTTCTCATCATTAGTGAACAGGGTGGCTATATCATTTAATTTAGTAAGATGTGCCACAACAGTTTCAGATTCATAGCCATTAAAAGGATCAGATTCAACCAAAGTAATTATATCAGGATCAACAGAGAATTCATAATCCTTATCAGTAACACAGATAGGTGAAGTAGCAAAAGCAGGGTCAGGTTTCATTCTAGCATTAAGAGATCGTTGCTTCCATTTAGCTAATAATTTCTTAAGATCACTTCTATCATTGCAAGCAAGAATGGCTCTAGCAGATTCTTCATCCAAAACATAACCCTCAGGAACAACAGGTAATTCATATTTATTAGGGGGAGAGTCTTCATCATCACTATCTTCAATATAATCAGTTTCAATAATTTCGTTCTCTCTAACCCTAGCAAGTTGTTCATCAAGAAATTCACCAAGTGGCACAGTAGTATCAAGCATAGAAGTAGTTTCATCATAAGTATCATGCATAGCAGAAGTGGCATCATCAATAACATGCGACATATCAGAAAGAATAGCAGAAGCAGGTTTAGGTGTCGCAAGCTTACTCAAAACAGAAGGTGAATCAAGTGCAGAGCTAGATGGCAGTTCCTTACCTCCCCTCGTAGTTGAGGGATAAATTGTTGTCTTAGTGTCTTTCAAGTTATTCATAGTGACCAGCAGATAAAATAGTCTTGATAACCCACAAGTATAGGGGATCGCAACAGTTTTCGAGGGTAGAGTATTCAACCCAAATTTATTGATTCGACACAAGGGGAGCCAAAGAATATTCTCAAGTATTAGCAGTTGAGTTGTTAATTCAACCACACCTGGATAACTTAGTATCTGCAGCAAAGTGTTTAGTAGCAAAGTAATATGATAGTAGTGGTAGCGTTAACAAAAGTAACGGTAGCAAAAGTAATATTTTTGGTGTTTTGTAGTGATTGTAACAGTAGCAACGGAAAAGTAAATAAGCGAAGAACAATATATGAAAAGCTCGTAGGCATTGGATCGGTGATGGAGAATTATGCCGGATGCGGTTCATCATGTAACAGTCATAACATAGGGTGCCACAAAACTAGCTCCAATTCATCAATATAATGTAGGCATGTATTCCGAATATAGTCATGCATGCTTATGGAAAAGAACTTGCATGACATCTTTTGTCCTACCCTCCCGTGGCAGCGGGGTCCTAATGGAAACTAAGGGATATTAAGGCCTCCTTTTAATAGAGTACCGGAACAAAGCATTAGCACATAGTGAATACATGAACTCCTCAAACTATGCTCATCACCGGGAGTGGTCCTGATTATTGTCACTTCGGAATTGCCGGATCATAACACATAGTAGGTGACTATAGACTTGCAAGATAGGATCAAGAACTCACATATATTCATGAAAACATAAAAGGTTCAGATCTGAAATCATGGCACTCGGGCCCTAGTGACAAGCATTAAGCATAGCAAAGTCATAGCAACATCAATCTCAGAACATAGTGCATACTAGGGATCAAACCCTAACAAAACTAACTCGATTACATGATAGATCTCATCCAACCCATCACCGTCCAGCAAGCCTACGATGGAATTACTCACGCACGGCGGTGAGCATCATGAAATTGGTGATGGAGGATGGTTGATGATGACGACGGCGACGAATCCCCCTCTCCGGAGCCCTGAACGGACTCCAGATCAGCCCTCCCGAGAGGCTTTAGGGCTTGGCGGCGGCTCCGTATCGTAAAATGTGATGAATCCTTCTCTCTGATTTTTTTCTCCCCGAAGTGAATATATGGAGTTGGAGTTGAGGTCGGTGGAGCGTCAGGGGGCCCACGAGGTAGGGGGCGCGCCCCCACCGTCGTGGACAGGGTGTGGGCCCCCTGACGTGGATTTTTCTTCTAGTATTTTTGATATTTTCCAAAAAGATGTTCCGTGGAGTTTCAGGTCATTCCGAGAACTTTTGTTTCTGCACATAAATAACACCATGGAAAGTCTGCTGAAAACAGCGTCAGTCCGGGTTAGTTCCATTCAAATCATGCAAGTTAGAGTCCAAAACAAGGGCAAAAGTGATTGGAAAAGTAGATATGACGGAGACGTATCACCGCGCCACGCCCGCCTCCAAACCGATCGAGGGGGTAGGATTAGGTTAGTGCTAGGTTAAGGTTTAGATAATTAGAAGAAGAAGAAAAATTGAAAAAAAGAAGAATAAGTAAAAGAAGAGGAAAAGGAAAAAAGGAAGAGGGTCATGGATCGCCGGTCGCCGAGGGGATAGATGGTGGAGCCAGTGGGCCCCGCCGGTCCTGATGCCCATGCCGAGATTCCCCCGGTCCAAGTGCTGACCCGTCGACCGTGCGTCGCCATACCAGAGGGCGCCCGGGGACGAGCGGGTTAGGTGGTTCCTCGATGTCGATGGAACCCTAAATAGCAAGTATTGTCTGTGCGAGATACATGTGGCCGTCGGTGTCAAACACTGCATCCACGTCCCACAAGTGATGCCGGTGTCCGGCGTCCCGCAGCAACAGTCCTCGGGGTCAATGGCGGTCGAACACCTTTGCGAATTTGTCTTGCAGCCTCTACGATGACGATTAAAAGCCAAGTCTTGAAACTTGAAACACCCAAACTGACTCAAGTCAGTTTGGTTGTAAGTTTCAAAACTTGGCTTTCGTCCTCATCGCAGAGGCTGCCAAACAAATTCGCCAAGGTGTTCGACCGTCATTGGCCCCTAGAACTATTGATGCGCGCAGGACGCCGGGCGCCGGCGTCACTTGTGGGATGTGTATCTGGTGTTCAACGCTGAGCGCCACATGTATCTCGCACCAATGATACTTGCTATTTAGGGTTCCATCGATGCCGAGGAACACCCTAACCCACTCGTCCTGCTGTAAATATTTAGTTAGGTTGACAGAAAAAACAATATTGCAATGTTACTCATCTTTCGATTTAAATGTGTAGTTTTTTCTTCGCTGCGAGGGTCTAGTGTTCGACGAGCTCCACCCCTGCGTTCGGGGGTGAGCACAAATCACATCTCCTCCTCCCCCCTTCATTTGCTCTGTTTCGGTCTTCGAGCCGATGAAACTTGCTAGCTATAGGTGTCTTCAATCATCAGTATGCGTGACCACTATGCATCTCCCATTCGAAAGGGTTACATCTATAAATATGCAAGCATTTGCATATTCATAATCGTGATTCTTTCAAATTGTCCAACATTATCCATGGACAACCCGAGTATGTGTAGATTGGGTTCGTTTTCCCATATGCTCTGCCCTGGATCCGATGCAGAATTTCGTCAGTGCCTCCCCGTTGTTCTCCGGGTACACATCCTCTTTGCTTATTGCCGAGACGTGTATCACGAGAACAGCGGGGAGGTGCTGCTGAAATTTTGCGTCGGATCCGGAGCAGAGCATGGGAAAACGAACCCAATCTACACATACTCGGGTGGGATTAGGACCTATCTTTACCTATTAGCGTCTAGGTTGCATGGACGTAATAAAAGTGACAAACTCCATTAACTGATGAATATATACATGCTGATTTATATATATTTCTTATGTGTCTAGTAGCTAGGCAAGATGAGTGATCGTGCATGGATGTACACCAGTCACACTAGTCAGAAAGACGTGAGCATTGAATGGTTAACAAAAACCAAGGGTTTCTGAGAGCCGCATTTGCAAATGGCCAAAGGACAACATGGTGCCCCTATGCCGGGTGCAACAATTGGCGCAAGAGGATAGAGGATGAAATGGGCCAGCACCTGCAGAAGATGGCTTTTACGCCAGATTATACGGTGTGGACATTTCATGCCGAGTTTGCCCAACGAGCATGGTACCAGGATGCAAGACATGGTGCAAGACTTTCATGATGCTCGGGACTCGGACGATGAGATGGAGGAATCTGCAAAGGCCTTCAATGAAATGTTGGAGTCTTCAAAACGTCCTCTCCACGAGCACACTGAGCTTTGTCAGCTGGACGCCATCTCACAAATAATGGCTCTGAAGGCTCAATTCAACTTGGGCAGAGAATGCTACGACGCAATGATGATAGTATTTGGACGTTTTCTACCCAAAGGCCATGTACTACCTGCAAACCTGTACCAGTCAGACAAAATCCCCCGTGCTCTTAAGATGCCCTATGAGAAGATACATGCCTATGAGAAAGGATGTGCCTTATTGAGGCTTCAGTATGCGGACTTGAACTATTGTCCCATTTGCAAGTCATCCAGGTATGTTGTGGTAGACAACGGTATGGGTGAGAAGACGCAGACCAAAATCCCCGTTAATGTTCTTCGGTATATGCCAATCGTACCAAGACTTCAATGTCTTTTCATGGTTGAAGAGACGGCCAGACAGATGACATGGCACAAAACGGGCAAAAGAACCCAACTAAATGCAGATGGGAAGCTGATGATGGTGCACATGTCGTTTATGAAGTGCCGCCACGTGTTAGACCACCTCCCCCCAATGAAGAGGATTATGAACCTCACATTAACCCAGACACATATGAAGGAGAATTCTTCCAAGAAACACGTCTTTCCAAAAAATGTTTCAAGAACCGCTCTACTTCACCCAGAACATTGAAGTAGACAGCGACAGTGAACCTGACTTCACCCCTGAGCCGGAACAAGAAGAGCCTGAACTAGAAGAGGTTACTGCTGCAGATGACCTATCAATGCTTGACCGATTACGTCAAGGTGGCCTTCCACATGATGATGCATTTATTAATGATGATGATGAGCACGTCATTATTGATAGTGATGATGATGATTTATTTATTGATCCCGGAGCATTTATTGAACCCGACGATCCAGATTATTATTAGGTATTCAATTTTTTATGTTGTACTTGATTTATATAGTTACTTGTATGATTGTATGATTTATATAGTTACTTGTATAATTTTATTACGTTGTATGATTGTTTCTTATACATAGTGTCATGGTCTTGATGTCCATCCCCGTTGGCCCTCGCCCATTTTATGATTCAGATGTGGTAAATTCTCTTTTATAACTATTTTTTGACAATTATGGCCATCAAGTTGACATAGAGATATTTTAATCTAGGAGGTATGTGAACCAGAATTTGAAACTGACCCTCTTGTCGAGAAGTTAAATTTAGTTGAAAAAGAAAATGAGTATTTGAAAGAAAAAATTAAAATAATTGAAGAAGAGAAGATGACATTGAGGTTGTACGTTGCCGATGTCGTCGATGATAACAAGATGAAGATGAATGCAATGCGCTTGAAGATGGACGCAATGCGCCTGATGCTTAAGAAGATTAGAAAAAATGCCATTGATAATGAGGCTTGGTATCATTATGCCGTTGGATCAATTGTTACCTTAGTTGCGATCTTCATCGCATTTGTTGTGATGAGGGTAAGTTTTCTCTAGTGTTTTGCTTAACAAATGCATACTTAGCTTATTTTCCTCCTAAATGGCATAATTACCTAAGTTAGATAAAAAATGAGCTATACTTACGCAAGTTGGCTCAAAAATGGCATCGTCACCTAGGTTACCACAAAAATGACCTATACTTACCTTATTTTTCTCCAAACTGACATAATAAGCTTAGTTTTTTTTTGAGAATCACCGAGGGGAGCTGCCCACCTGAATATATTGCTCAAAACGGTTGTAGAAACAGCAGAACCAGATTACAGAGGTATAGTGCATCATGCAGAGAGGTAGGTATGCCACGAGGAGACGTCCTCCTTGTCACCCGTATCAACAAGACGGTGTGACCAGAGATCCAAGTCTGCTACTAGGTTTCTAATAGTTATTACAGAACATTGATCAACATTTGTAAAGAGCATATCATTTCTCGCGGCCCATATGGAGGAGAGTAGCGCAAGAAGAACGAAGGGCCATGCGTTCTTGGGCAGGTGGTGAGGTAGTGGAACGTCCCAAAGTTCATTGAGGTCTTCATCCTATGGCAGTATGCCAACTCTCTGCCAGATTCTGTTGGCGAGGGGGCAAGAGATGAAGAGGTGAATGGAGTCCTCCGGTAGCGTGGCACACCATGTGCATAAGTCCGAGGGGATTATGTTCTTGTGGGTAAGATTCACGGCGGTGTTTAGGCGATCCTTGAAGAGTAGCCAAGCGAAGATCTTGATCTTGCATGGAGCCTTGGTGTTCCAGATGAGAGGAGCAATGAGGTCCGTTTCTGGCCTTGCCATAATGGTGCCGTAAGCTTGCTTGGTGGAGAAGTCATGACCCTTAAGGAGGAACCGTTGATCTTGCTCTGATGAAGGCGCGAAGTCCTGCAAAACAGCCAAAAGCGAGACTAGCTCTGTTTCTGCTGTGAGAGAGAGACGATTATGGAGGTTTGTTTCGAGACCGAAATGCAAGATGTTAGCCACTTTAACCAGCTGTAGTGTTCAGTGTGAGAAGATGTGTGAGTAGGTGGTAGCTAGGGGTTTTGGGGTGAGCCAGGTGTCTAACCAGAAGTAAGTGTGCGTTCCACTATTTGTTAAAACGAACGAAATTGACTGTAAGGTTGGGATTTGTTGAGCAATCGTGCGGCATAGAAAAGAGGTTTGGGGGCCCGAGGAGACTAGGGCATTGGGGTGTTGAAGCTCTAGCCAATCTAGCCAAGGTGATGGTGTGGATGAGAGAGCTTTGACAGCAAACTTCATTAGGAGACAATTATTTGAACCTGTAGATTTTTCAGCCCTAACCCACCGAATTTTTTTGGTGTGCAAACGTTTTTCCACGCAATCAGGCATTTGGCACCCAAGCAGGCATCCTCACCAGCCCAGAAAAAGGATCTTCTCAGGGAATCAATGATTTTTAGGGTTTTTTTGGGATGCGAAAGACAGACATAAAGTATGTAAGCAAGGAGTCAAGAACGGCCGAGATGAGGATGAGTCGATCGCCTCTGTCTAGGAGCTTGGCACGCCAACTAGTGAGAAGTTTTCGGGATCGTTCAATTAACGAGGCAAAGGCAGTGGATGGAGGCTTGGTCGGAGCGAGGGGAAGTCCAAGATAGGTTTGAGGAAGGGGGCACGCATGCAATCCATGGCGAGGGCAGTGTTGGCAACTAGGTTTTCATTTACGTGAAGGGTTGCTAGGGTTGTTTTGGAGAAGTTTATGGTGAGGCCAGTAGCTTGAGCAAAGTTCTGAAGGATTTTTTTTAGTGTGGCTGCTGCGGTGAGGGAGGCGGCTGCGATGATCAATGTATCGTCTGTGTATTGGAGGATGGTAGGGGGCAGGTGGGTAAAGATGGGGTGGTGGAGATCGGGATCGGGGTTCTGGAGGATAAGTTGCTGGAGCAGATTGGCTACAATTAGGAAGTGGTAGGGGGAGGCCGGGTCTCCCTGACGCAGGCCATTCTTACATGGGATCCAATGACCTGGAATGTTGTTTAGGAGGATGGCAGTCTTGCCAGTATGGAGGATATTTTGAATCCAACCACGAAAAGTTTGGGAGAAGCAACGGACAGCCAAGATTTTGTCTAGGGCGTTCCAAGCAACCGAGTCAAATGCCTTCCTGAAGTCAAGTTTGAAGATCATGGTTGGGCGTTTGGGAGAGTGACAAGAGCTGATAAGATCTGCTGCAAAGACGTAGTTTTCAGCAATGTTCCTACTGGTAATGAAGCCAGTCTGATTACCATGGACAAGAAGAGGGATGAAGGGTTTGAGGTGCGAAGTTAGGACCTTGGCAACAGCTTTGACCGGGCAGTTTTGCAAGGAAATGGGTCTGAAGGCGTCACGTGAGGGTGAGGAGGCAGATTTTGGAAGGAGAGCAATGTGGGCACGGTTTAGACGCTTTGTGTCTGCCACACCTTGGTGAAATTGTGCGAAGAAGGAGAGTATTACCTGCTTGATAGAGGGCCAGAAGGTTTTATAGAAGGATGGGCCGAAACCATCGGGGCCGGGGCTTGCTTGTGGGTTCATTTGGAAGAAGGCCAATTTGATCTCATCTTCGGTGAAATGTGCGTCAAGGGCATGAAGACCAGGTACGGGGTGAGGATAGATCGACGCGAGATCAAAAGGCCAAGTCGTGGAGACAGTGGAGCCGATGAGCGTGACAAAAAAATCTCGCAGGATGTCATCTTTTTGGTGATGCGAGGTAAAAACCAAGCCGTCTCGAGTGAGGGAGAAGATTTTGTTCTTTCTAAGCCGTTGTGAGGCGGACATGTGGAAGAACTTGGAGTTTTCACCGCCATGAATTGCTCGGGACACTTTGGCACGCCATTTCCAATAGGAATTTTTTTCTAGAATGGTGCTTTTTAGGAGAGAAACGATGATCTTACGTGTGAGTTGTTCTGGTGGGGAGAGAGGCCTAGATTCTTCTACGTGGTCGAGAGCAGAGATGCCAATTTTGCAGCAAGATTCACGGAGGGGGTTGGGAAGCCACGAGCGGGCCCATTTTTTAAACGCGGCCCGAGTTTTTTTGAGCAGTGCGGCGAGGGAGGCGGCAGAGTTGGGCGGTGAAGTGGGCCGATGTGAGGCCCAAACCGAGGAGATGATATCTCGGCAGGGTTGCAAATTGGCCCAAGCAGATTCGAATTTAAAGAAGTTTGAGCGCAGGATTGTTGTGGTGACGTGGATGATGAGGGGGACGTGATCAGACGTGAAACGCGTGAGGGATGTGAGTGAGGAGTTGAGGAAGGCATCGGCCCAGGCTAAGTTGAAGAAGGTGCGGTCGATGCGTTCTAGGGTGGGTGTGGTTCTGTTGTTAGACCAAGTGAATTGGCGGTCTAGAAGTGGTAACTCGATGAGGGCAAGCGCATCAATTGTTTGGTTGAAAGCGTTGGCCTCGGTGTGTCTAAACGCATCATTGTTTTTGTCTGAGGGGAAACGTAGGAGGTTGAAGTCACCGACGAGTAGCCAGGGCGAAACATCTGGTTGGGCGATAGCTAAAAGTTCATCGAAGAATTGTTGCTTGAGAGCGCGTGAGGAGGGGGCGTAAATGAGCTTAGTTTCGGATCCGGCAGCGTGTCAAGTTTGGATTCTTGTAGTAGGGCAATATGTGGATTGATTGAGATTAGTTCAGAGAGGACGTCGGAGCATTTATCCTCGTCACCAAGTCCACGTACATTCCACGAACATATAGAGAAGGTTGCATTACTCATGAGAAAGTTTCGTACACCAGGGTTTTTAAGACCGAACTACGATAGTTACACGGTAGCAAAAGGTACACTGCATCGGTAGAACAGTACATGGTCGGACGATCACACTCGAGGGGCCAAAAGTACAGAGACACTACTAGCGAGAGTAAGGCGCGGACAACTGGCGGCGGTGTGGAGTCGCCCCCCGCAGAGTAGAGCAGAGCTAGCGTGCTGATCATGGAGAATCTTCAGCACCGGAGGCCGAGTCGTCAGCTTCGAGAATGGCGTCGACATGGCCATCATCCGCCCCGCCAAGCAGGGCAATGGCTGCGAGATCTTCAGCTGAGGCCGGAGGGCCATCGGAGACGTCAAGGCGAGCCTCATGGATGGCGTGGTCGATAGCCGTGCCCACGTCCGCAGCAGATAGGCAAGCTGCCTTGGCCTTGACCGCCTTGGCGAGCATAGGCGAGTATCGGGCCTCCTTGCCAGCGAGCCGTGCGCTGCGGCCCAGCTTGTCCTTGGAGCAGGACTGATCACGGGCCGTCTTACGGCATTCCTTACGTATGGTACACTCATGGGTGTCCAGCTCATGGAGAGGCAGCGCTGCATCAGGTTTGTCATGGGTCAGGGCAGTTGTGGTAGTATGTAGAGGAAGTGATTGAGCAGGAGACTGGGGAAGTGGGACTTTACCAGCAGTACGGGACGATTCGCCAGCCGAAAAGGTGAAGTTGGGGGTGATTGTCGTGTCAGAAGCCTCCGGCACGACCGCCGTAAAGGCAGAGGTGTCAGAGGGAGTGAGCAGGCGAACATGCGGAGCAGCGTCCGCATGGAGCGAAGGCAGTGGTGGCGGGGCCACAGCCCCGACCAGCGGCGATGGCCGGATGACAAGAGGGCTCGAGGAGCCCCCCATGGGTGCATGCACCACGTCCATGGACCTCGGCAGGTCTGCATGCAGGAGCGGGCGTGCACGTCCTCAGAGCCGGTAGATTCGTCGTCGCAGATGACAAGGGGCTGATGCACGGAACCAGGTGGAGGCGAGGGAAGGAGTAGGGCATATGCATTGGTGCCATAGCCAGATGAGACCGGAGCCGCAGGTGCGGCTCCACTGACAGCCACAAGACGTGTCCCACCGTACGTGGGGTCGGCGCGCTAGCCAGCACAAATGGCAGAGATGACTGGGGTGAGTTGTTCTGGGGAGGCGGGTCGTGGGGAGCCACGATGAGAGAGAGGGGCGGAGTATCCGTCAGAACAGTCGCCACCGAAAGGATTGGCGCCATCACCGTGGTGCCAGCGTGAGATCTCCACTACTTTGGCTATCTTGATTTCGTTGATGGGAGGGAGCTGGATGATGATGCCGGGCAGGGCTGGCTTGCCGGACTGGAGCAGGATCAAGGCGCGGACAGATGTGTAATCAATGCCATGCAGGCAGAAGTCATCAACGGCACATACGTCGCCGAGGAAAGCCAAGGCGAAGCGAATGCCGTCGTTGTGCCAAAGTTCGTGCGGGAACTCGGAGACCTCGATTTCGGCAAGGTCAGTGAAGATAGCAATGGAGCGGTCGACGTGCTCGACCGGCTCGATGGTGATGGTGTTGCCTTGAAAGTCTATAGGGCTGTGGCGTACGACATCATTGCGGGCAGAGGGGGTCTGGAAGGTGAGGCAAGAAAACCCACGCCATGAGCCACCCATGATGAAGGCGGGGTTGCCGCACGTAAGCTGGATAGCACGGCGGATGAGTGGAGTGGGGTTGGGGTCAGGTGTTCGGAGGTGGGCAAAGGCGAAACGGCATGGGTAGTGTACTAGGCAGGGTGGCGCAGCGACGAGAGGCGTGTCTCCATAGGGAGGCAGCGGCCCAGCATCGCGGAAAGGGCGAGGCAACTCATCATCAGAGTCGGATTCAGATACATAGGATGCGGCTGTGGTGTGCTGGGAGGCAATGTACACGTCGGCGAGGCGATCTCTCAGTTCCTAAGTGTCGAAGGGGGAGGAGTGTGTGCATGGGATCGTGGGGTGGTGTGGTGGGAGTGGGTGGAGGTGCTGAGGCGCGTGGCGGCGAGGTGGGGGGGAGGGGATGCTATTGGTGCCAATAGGGACGCCGTGGAGGATGAAGGGGGACGGCACACATACAGCGGGGAAAGGTTCGGAGAGGATGACGGGGATCTGTCCGATCTTGAGGGTGCGTGGATTGGCGACCGCAGCGGACGATGAGCTGTCGGGCTCCATTCTGCGGAGGCAGAAGGCTGGATTAGGGACAGAAGTAAAAGTATCTGGGAGGGGAGGGAAGAAGGTCCAAATCCTGCGGTACCTGCAATCGCGGCTACGGTGGCCGTTCCGCCAGCAGCGGGCGCAGCGGGTGGGATCACGGCAGACCTTGACACAATGGTCTAGGGCGAGGCAGTGGAAGCAGCGGCGTCTCCTTTTGGTGGATGGAGTTGGGAGGGAGTGAGGATGAGGAGGGAGGAGCCGTCGTGGAGATATATAGGGGGGCGGGGCAGCGGCGCACTGTGGCTATGTGGACCAGAGAGCAGCACGTCTCGATATGTGGGTGTCGCAGAGCGGTTGGATCGAGCATGCAGCGTATCCGTCGTCAGAGCGGTGAGATCGTTTGTGTGTGTCAGTGATTGAGGCGACGGGGGTGTGAGGCGTGGTGATGGAGGGCTTAGGTAGGGTTTAGAGGCGATGATTATGGCTAGATGATGGTCAGGGATAGAGGGGGGGTGCGGCAGAGGTGTGGTAACGCAAGCCAGCGCGTGTGGCCGCGCGAGATCGTTGGTTCCCAATGCGAGATTCTCTCCTGGCTCGGTCACCGGGGCGGCGCGTGGGGAGACAGGAGGCGGCGCGTTGGCGCCCGGATTAGACGCGCGTGGGTCAGGTGGGGTGTCCAATTTTGGCACACACAGAGAGACCGATGGGGGGGTTATTGGTTCCTGCGCGCACCTCGCCCGCATGCGCGGCATCATGTGGTACGTACGGATCTTTTGTAGGATTTTATCTGTCGGGGGACGCAGCGCAGGAAATGACCAATACTTAGCATTTTCCTCCTAAATGACTTAATATGCTTAGTTAGCTAAAAATGGCATAACTACCTAGGATAGCTCAATAATGATCTATACTTAGCTTACCTAGTTCATTTATGACATAATTAGCTTACTTAGGTCAAAAATGGCATAACTACCTAGGTTAGCTCAAAAATGACCTATACTTAGCTTCTTCAGTTCATTTATGACATACTTAGCATACTTAGGTCAAAAATGGCATGATTATCTTTGTTACCTCCAAAATGGCATAGACTTAGCTTATTTTCCACGAAAATGACATAATAACCTTACTAAGCTCCAAAATGGCCTATTTACCTAGCTTAGCTCTAAAATGACCTACACTTAGCATTTTTACCTTGCTTAGCTAAAAAAAGGCATTTTTACCTACCTTAGTTAGAAGAAGAAGAAGAAGATAAATAAGAGGAGAGGAGGAAAAGAAAGAGAAGAAAATTTCTTCTTCTTCTTCTAGCTAGTCTTATTATTATTATTATTATTATTATTATTATTATTATTATTATTATTATTATTATTATTCTAACTTTCTTCTTTCCCAATTTGCAGATTTTCTTTCTATGTGGAAGCTTGCATTGATGGAGTCTACTCTTCTCCTTGTGCTTCCTTTTTTTTGATTTTGTAGGATGAACAATGTGAAACTTGCTACCTATATATGTATGTATGGATGAAACCATTGTATGCTTGTTGTTGGATATGTTGGCTAACTATATATGTTGCATATGGACTTCTGATTGGTATGTATATGTGTTGGATGATCATATCCATATGGGAGGGATATGATTTCGTATGTATATGTGTTGTTATGCTTGTTGAATGTATTTTCAAATGTGTATATATATATCTGTGAAATTGAATGAATTTAAGAAAAAACAAGGGTTGTACATGCTCTTTGCCGTCTGCTGGCTCATGGCAAAGCTCTTTGTCATCGGCTAGCAGACGGCAAAGCTGCCATGTGGCAGCTACCTGTGCAACCTGGGGTGCACTTGGCTGGCTTATTTGGCAGCTTTGCCATCTACTGGCAGACGGCAAAGACTTTGGCATCTTTGCCGTCTGCTAGCAGACGGCATAGCTTACCATGTGGCAGCTACCTCGGGGGGCATCTGGGCTGGCATATTTGTGCACTTTGCCGTCCGCTGGCAGACGGCACGCCGTTAACCCCCTAACGGACCTAACCTGCCACGTGTGCCGTCCAGGCTCTTTGCCGTCTGCTAGCGGACGGCAAAGACCATTTCATCTTTGTCGTCCGCCAGCAGATGGCAAAGATCCCTTTGCTATAGCTTATTCAGCCGGACCTGTTGCCGTCTGCGACGGCAAAGGCCTTTGCCGTCAGCCATGGCAGCCAGGCATACGAGGGGCTAGTCTTTGTCCAGCCGCGTGGAAAAAGGCATCGTAGTTCGGATTGCCGCACATGCACCAGGGGCTAGTACTTAGCCCCACCGTCAAACTCCTATGGCTAAGTGAAAGTAATAAAGCCGCATAGTCTGATTGCCTGGTTCACCCCGCGGATGCCTCCTTTATGGACCAAGACGTTGGATAAACTGCACTCACGCGTTATGCCGAACACCCCTGCAACATCTGCGTGGGGGCTGAAGCCGATGACTGGCCACTTTTAGAATTAAACGGCCGCACAGGAGGAAATTGCTTAAGATAAAACGCGCAAATATATTAAAAGCATGGGATCATAACATCGTTTTTACAACTCGAACCATCTAATCAAATATCACGTCCTTAGAACACTGGCCCTCTACTATTCGGGCCCCTGCCAGGACGTCTTCAAACTACCTCTCCGGCTTCCGTTGGTCTTTGCCTTCAGGCGGGCCTGCGGTCGCCACATCGGTGGCCATCATCTTTGCCCAGTGCATCTTGACGTAGGTGAAGGCCATCCGAGCACCCTCTATGCAGGCCGAGCACTTCACAGCATCAATCTGGGGCAGCGCATCGACGAGCCGCTTTACCAAACCGAAGAAGCTACTGGGAATGGGTTCGGCTGGCCAAAGTTGGACTACTAGATCCTTCATGGCCAAACTGGCCACCCTATGCAGCTCCATCAGCTGCTTCAGCTGGTCGTTCAGGGGCGTCGGGTGCTCCGGTGCAAGATACTGCGACCAGAACAGCTTCTCGGTCGAGTTCCCCTCCTGGGCTCGGAAGAACTGAGCGGCATCGGCGGCACCCCTCGGAAGATCCGCAAACGCGACTGGAGAACTCCACACTCGAGTAAGCAAAGCATATCTTTGACCTCCAGAAATACTCTGCAAAAGAAAGGCCTTACCAGGCGCTATCTGCTTCGCCTGACGGATCTCTTCGCGAGCACTCTGGGACTCGCCCACGCCTCTTTCGCCTCCTGGAGGGCTTTGGCGAGTTTGGGCGATTGGGCCGAAGTCTTCTCCTCCAAATCTTCGCATTTGCTGATGGCATCCTTCAGCTCCTGCTCGACTTCGGCCACACGAGCTTCGTGTGGGCGGCGGGCGGCTTCCTCGGTCTTCAGTTCTGCAACCACTTTGTCAGCGGCTGCCTTGTTTGCCTTCGCCTCTTTCTGGGCCTGGGCAAGGGCGCCTTTGAGGGTTTCGACCTCGGCTGCACCAACTATGCTCATAATCAAAGCATGAAATGAGTTAATCTCTTAATATACATATCACTTCTGATATACGACTAAGCTTGTAAACACTGTACGCATACCTTGCGTCTCGTCGAACTGCTTGTTAACGTGGTTGATCTCTTCATCGGCCAGCTGAAGCTTCCGATCCGCGGCATGGGCGGTCGCCGCCAACAGGGAAGCATGTTACAATAACAGAATAGTATGTTAACTATCCCGAATATTATACGGATCCTCTGTCTGGTTTCTTTGAAACCAGACAGAGCCCCAGGGGCTACAGTCTATACACAGGTATATTCCTCTATATGAAAAGTTTTCGAACATTACGTCGCATACCTTAAAAGCCTATCAGTAAGCTGTGGAAGGCTTCGTTCAGTTCGCTCTTAGCAGACTGAACCTTCTCCACTACCGTGCCCATCAGTGTGTGGTGCTCCTCCATGATGGAAGCACGTTGCAGTGCTTTCGCTAGAGCGTTCGGCGCCTCCGGATTAGTGGAGGTCGCCGATGGAGCCGATGCTCCTCCCCCCTATTTCAAAGGGGGTTGCCCACCTGATCCCGGAGCCGCATTGGTTTCCGGAATGGTGTCCGGTTGGGGCCCGGATTGTTGGGGGTCCCCACCGTCAGTCTCATAGGGGTCGCCTCCCCTATGTCTTCGGCGACCGAGGCATTAACCTCGGGCGCCTTCTCGACAGCCTCACCCGCACCTCCTCGGCCAGGAGAGGTCCTTCGGGATAACACCTCGGTGTCATCCATGGTGACAGGCAAGGAGGCTCGTGGCGGTGTCTCGTTCTCTGCCATCTCGGGCGGCAGAGAGCTCCCCTTCGATAACGGAATGTTCAGAAGCTCGCATGGAGGGCTGAAAGGCACATATCAAAACGGCTTATATAATAGAAATGGAGGATTAAAGATAAACAATGAGTATCCAAATACTTACGATTCGGCCAGGGGATTCGCCCTTGGAGGCTTCTTGTGGACTAGTTTGGACTCTGAGTCCGAACTGTCCTAGAGAATCACTTTCCCCCTCTTGACCTCTTCCTCTTCCTCCCCTTGCGGGGGGGTCGCTTTGCACCTCCTCCTCCTCCTCTTCCTGCTCGTCTCCCTCGTGTGAGGAGAGGGCTTCGGTCTCTCCGGACACTGCGTCCGAAGGACCTTTGTTGCGGGGGCCGCCCTTGGCCTCCTTGCCCTTCTTCTTCTTGGCCTTCTTCTCTGGCGCCGGATATGGCGCCGAGACCAGCATCCCTATTAGCTTGGGTATGGCCGGATCCTCAGGTAGCAATGCTGGACAGTTGATCCGCTCCGCCTTCGCCATCTAGCCCTGTACGGAAAATAGGTATTATAAACTTTATTATATCCGAAGTATTAACCAGATGAGTCTCGGACGGATTATGGTCACCGCTGAGGCCGGATTCTTGATGTCAAGCCCGATGTCCTCGGTCTTCTGCGGCCAATTTTTCTAGGCATTGAAGAGCTGCTTCCATATATCTTCGTGCGTAGTGCCGAAGAAGTGCTTCAAGTTTTGGGGCCCCTCCAGATTGAACTCCCACATGGGGGAGGCTCGGATTGGCAGGGAAGGGTGCGGCGGACGAGCATCACCTGAATCACGTTTGTGAGACCGGTGTTTTCCCCTAGCACACTCGTGATGCGCTTGTGCAGCATCTGCACTTCCGGCTTAGACCCCCAGTCAAGGCCCTTGGTGGTCCACGAGGTGAGTCTCGTGGGGGGACAGGATCTGAAATCAGGTGTGGACGCCCAGTTGGCTTTGCGGGGTTCGGTGATATAGAACCACTCCTGCTGCCACACCTTGACAGTCTTGACGAAAGCCCCTTTGGGCCAGACGGCGTTGGGGAGCTTGCTTACCATAGCGCCGCCGCAGTCCGCATGCTGACCATCGACCACCTTCGGCTTCAGATTGAAGACCTTGAGCCATAGGCCGAAGTGTGGGGGATGCGGAGAAGAGCCTCACACACGACGATGAACACCGATATGTGGAAGAAAGAATTTGGGGCTAGATCGTGGAAATGTTGCCCGTAGTAGAACATGAGCCCCCGGACGAAAGGATGGAGGGGAAACCCTAGACCTCAGAGGAAATGGGGAATGAATACAACCCTCTCGCCGGGCTCCAGAGTGGGGATGACTTGAGCCTCGTTAGGGAGCATGTGCGCGATCGCTCCGGAGCTCCTTGATGTCCTTCTAGGTGACAGAGGAGGCCTCCCACTTTCCCTTGGAATCGGATCCAGACATGGCTAGGGAGGTTGGAGGCGGTGGGAAAGATTGAAGTTTCGGGCGCTGGAGCTCAGAGATGGGAAGGCAGGAGTTTGAAGAAGTCATGAGGGAGAAAGGAGGAATCTTTGTACTGTTATAGGCAGTGAAATACCAAACGCCCCCCTCTCAAGCCTTAAAACACGCCTGTTCCCAAAGAGATCGTGCGAACGGCACGGTTGGATTACCCAAAACCATATTAATGGGAATCCCGTAATGGGCGGGCACGATCTATGTTTTGACAAGATGTGCCAATGGAGGCTATGCCTCGAAACACGAAACAGGAGCGTAAAAACGGTTAATGTTAAAGAGCGAGATGTGACGCTTCGCCGAAAAAAGTTTTCAGTAAAAGACATTGGTTTATTTTGATATCCTGCCTTCATGGCTAAGGGTTATATTAACTATATGGATACGGATACATTTCCTTTGTGCAGAGAGTTATCCTAAAATGTTCAGGAGAAGGAACCCGCCATGCGACGCCGAAGACAATCTGTGTGCCGAACACATCGTCATCAAAGACTCGTTCAGGGGCTACTGAGGGAGTCCTGGATTAGTGGGTCCCTGGTGTCCGGGCTATTTGATATGGGTCGGATTGATGGGCCGTGAAGATAAAAGCAGAAGACTTTTCCCCCGTGTCCGGGTAGGACTCCTGTGTGTGCGTGGACTACAAGATTAGTGTCCGGATAAACTATTTCCTTCCTCTGCAAACCGACTATGTATAACCCTAGATCCCTCTGGTGTGTATATAAACCGGAGGGTTTAGTCCATAGAGATCATCAGAATTCTCATAGGCTAGATGGCTAGGGTTTAGCCATTACGATCTCGAGGTAGATCAACTCTTGTAACCCCTATACTCATTGAATATAATCAAGCAGGACGTAGGGTTTTACCTCCTTTAAGAGGGCCCGAACCGGGGTAAACATTGTGTCCCCATCGTCCCTTGTTACCATTGATCCTCAGACGCACAGTTCGGGACCCCCTACCCGAGATCTGCCGGTTTTGACACCGGCAGCGTCCTCACCGTGGCGGGGGACACCAAGGAGGCGCTCTCGGCCCTCAAGCTGGCCTTCAGGGCCGCAGCGGCCGCGCGGCCAAGCGGAGTGGAAGCCCCGGAAGGCCGGGGGGATGCACCAACTGAGAAGAAGCAATTATTCTCTCAAGATCGGGCTGAGACGAAGCAGGTGCCGGTCGACAAGGACGGGGCGTCAGGCTCCACCTTCACCATAGGCGTCGGCCTCCCTCCAGACCAAGAAAAGGCGTTGGTCAGCTTCCTACGCACGAACAAGGATGTGTTCGCGTGGGAGCCCAAGGATCTGGTCGGGATCTTGAGGGGGATAATCAAGCACCACTTGAGGGTGTGCCCTAACGTGCGGCCGGTGAAACAGAAGGCGTGGCGGCAGTCCACGGAGAAGCAGTCGTTCATCGTTCAAGAGACCCGCAAGCTGCAAGAGGCCGGTGTCATTCGGGAGGTGCAGTATCCAGAATGGCTCGCAAACCCGGTTATTGTCACAAAGAAAGGCGGGAAGGAGCGCATGTGCGTCGACTTCACCAACCTCAACAAGGCTTGTCCTCAAAACCCCTTCCCGCTTCCACGCATCAATCAGATCGTCGACTCCACCACCGAGTGCGACTTGTTGTGCTTCTTGGACGCCTTCTCGGGCTATCACCAAATCAAGATGGCAGTGCAAGATGTTGAGAAGACGGCTTTCTTGACCCCGTGCGGGGTGTACTGCTACACTTGCATGCCGTTCGGGTTGCGTAATGTCAGAGCAACCTTCCAGCAGCTGATGCACATCGCTTTGGGCCGGCAACTCGGGAGGAACGCCGAGGCATACGTCGACGACATAGTGGTAAAGTCTCGGGAGGCAAGGACCACTACTGGAATCAGGATCTTTGTCGTCAGCCAGCTCTTTGCCGTCTGCTAGCTGACGGCAAAGAAGGTCTTTGCCATCAGCTTAAAGAAAGCTGACGGCAAAGAAAGAGCGGACGGCAAAGAGGGTGTTTGTTGCCAGCCTGCTCTTTGCCGTGTGCTAGCTGACGGCAAAGAGGGTGGGTGGCAGACTAATGAGAACGACCTAACGGCCACTTTCTTTGCCGTCTATCTGCAGATGGCAAAGAAAGTGGTCGTTTTAATGGCCGTTTCCCCCTGACCCCACCCCACTAGGTAGGTTCTTTGCCGTCTGCCAGCATACGGCAAAGAGCTGTGACCTAAGTGAAATAGGGCCGGCGCCCGCGCCCCACCCCCCCTCACTCTCTCTCTCTCTCTCTCTCTCTCGGCCCTCACCTCACCCGCGCCACCGTCGCCGTCCCTGACCGCCCCCGCCGCCTCGGCACCCCACCCCTCAATCCAGTTCTGGATCGGGTCGTGCCCTGACACGCCCCGCCGCCATCCGCCATGCCCGGCACTGCCCCGCCCCGTCACCGCCTCCTCCTCGCCTCGCCCGTCGCCTCCTTGCCCCTCCTTCGCCCTGCACGTCACCGCCCGAGGCCTCTGCCTCGCCTCGCCGACGTCGACGCCGTCGCCAAACGCTGCCACCTCACCGCGTTGTCGCCGTCCTGTCGTCAACCACCGCTACCCCGAGCTCCAGCCCCTCCCCATGCCCGCTTTTGCACAACTACAGGTTCCCGGTGTGGCCTCGTCCGCCCTCGCTCCGCTCCCTCGCACTCCGGTCCGCGTCTGCGCGCTCACCGCTTGGTTGTGCCACGCCCGCCTCCGTACCGGCCCGCCGCCGCGCCACGCCCGCCTCCGGACCGATCGAGGGGCAGATTAGGTTAGTGCTACATTTAGGTTTAGATAATTAGAAGAAGAAGAAAATTGAAAAAAAAAGTAGAATAAGTAGAAGAAGAGGATAAAGGAAGAAAAGGAAGAGGGTCGTCTTGGTGGCAGTGCGGTGCTGGTGGCAGTGTGGGAGGAGCGGCCGACCAAGGGCTCACGACGAAGCACCTCGCACCCGGCTGAGGCACCGCGGCCTCAGGACGGCGCTCCTGAGGCCCCGACCGCCCCACCAGTCAACGGTGCTCCCGAGACCCCGGTCAATCCTCCGGACAGCAGGGCTCCTGAGGACGATGCTCCTGAGGCCACTGCCTCTATCGCGGATGACAAGGCTCCCGAGGACCCTCTGCCCCACAAGGTGCAAGACTCAGCCGATGCCTCCTCCCTCATCGAGCACCCGGTGTACTTCGTCAGCCGAGTGCTACATGATGCGTGGGTGCGCTACCCCATGCCGCAAAAGCTCTTGCTCGCGCTCCTCGTCGCCTCCCGGAAGCTGCACCACTACTTCCAAGGCCATCCAATCAAGATTGTCTTGGCTTATCCCTTGGAGAGGGTGCTCCGAAGCCCCAATGTTGCGGGAAGGGTTGCAGAATGGAACATCGAGCTGCAAGTGTTCTAGTTGGAGTTCAGCACCACCAGGGTCGTCAAGGCCACGGCCCTCGCGGACTTCGTGGTGGAATGGACTGAACATCCCTGGCCGTGAAGTGAGCGAGGACCATTCTCTCATGCCCTGAGACGAGGCACCGGATGGCTGGGTCATGTACTTCGACGGTAAATTCGCGTGTCAGGGCGCGGGGGCTGGAGCCGTGCTCATCTCGCCCACCCAGGAGAAGCTCTATACGCTGTGCAGCTTTGCTTCCAGCAAGGCAAGAAGATCTCCAACAACATCGTGGAATACGAAGGCCTGATCACCGGCCTCAAGGCTGCAGCAGCTTTGGGGGTCAGGCACCTCACCATCAGGGGCGACTCGCAACTCCTCGTCAACTTCTCCAACAAGAAGTACAAGCCGAAGGACGAACACATGGAGGCGTACCTCGAGGAGGTACGCAAAATTGAGAAACGATTCCTGGGCCTGGAGTTGCAGCACGTGCCACATGGCATGAACAAGGAAGCAGACGACATCGCCAAGAGGGCGTCTCGGCGTCTGCCTCAGGAGCCTCGCGTTTTCGAGGAGCGGCTCTTCAAGCCATCAGCAGCTCCCCCCGCCCCAGGACCAGCAACGCCTCAGGAGGAGCTCCCCCCAGCTCCCCTCTCAGGCGCCCCTGCTTGCGGTCCAACCTCCGGAGCCCGCCTCCTCCTAGCGCTCGAGCCTCAGGAAGGGATGCTGGACTGAGGAGTTCAAGGCGTACCTGCTTCGGGGCACCCTGCCGGAGAAGGAGGAAGATGCGGAGCGTGTGGCCCGCCAGGCCACGACATACTGCATCCGGGACGGTGAGCTCTATCGGAGGCGTCTGAACAATGTTTCTTTATGATGCATCTCCAGGGAGCAGGGGTGCGAGCTGCTGGCCGACATTCATGGCGGGGACTACGCGCATCACTCCTCATCGCGCACCCTCGTGGGCAAGGCGTTCCGCAGCGAGTTCTACTAGCCCATGATGCTCAACGATGCCGCAAAATTGGTGAGATCCTGTGAATCATGTCAATTCCACACCAAGCAGATCCACCAGCCAGCTCAGGGCCTTCAGACCATCCCACTCTCATGGCCATTCGCGGTCTGGGGGCTGGACATCCTGAGCCCATTCCCTCGAGCGCCCGGGGGCTACCGCTACCTCCACGTTGCCATCAACAAGTTCACCAAGTGGGCGGAGGTGGAGGCCTTCCGCACCATCCTGGCTGGCTCGGCAGTTAAGTTCATCAAGGGCCTCGTGAGCCAGTTCGGGGTAACCAATGGCATCATCACCGACAATGGCTCGCAGTTCACCAGCAACCTTTTCAAAACATATTGTGCTAACCTTGGAACGCAGATATGCTACGCTTCGGTGGCACACCCCCGGAGCAATGGCCAGGCTGAGCGTGCCAATGCAGAGGTCCTGAGAGGCCTCAAGGCAAGGACCTTCAAGAAGAAGCTCGAGGCCTGCGGCAGGGGCTGGCTCGATGAGCTCCAGTCCGTGCTTTGGTCCATCCGCACCACCTTGACCAAGCCGACGGGTGAGACTCCATTCTTCCTCGTCTACGGAGCTGAAGCGGTTCTCCCTCACGAGGTCAGGCATCGCTCCACGTGGGTATTGGCGTTTGACGAGGCACGCCAGGATGCCTTGCGGGGGATGGACCTCGTGCTGGGGGAGGAACGCCGCCGTCAAGCCTCGCTCCGAGCAGCGAGGTACCAGCAGGCGCTACGGCGGTACCACTGCCGTAGCGTCCGCTCCAGGACGCTCGAGGTGGGTGACCTCGTCCTGAGGCGGGTGCTCTCCAGGGAAGGGCTCCATAAGCTCTCGCCTGTGTGGGAGGGCCTGTTCAAGATTGCCCGTGTCTCCAGGCCTGGCGCCGCATGCCTGGAGACGCAGGACGGGATCCTCATCCAGAACGCCTGGAACATCCAACACCTCCAGAAGTTCTACCCATGAAGCAAGGCCTCGTGCCTGTGAAAGTCTCCGCTCGTGACACTCTCACGTAATAATGATTTAGGGCTGTACACGCCCCGGAGTCTCCTGAGGTCGCCCCTGGGCCTCACGGGGGCTCCAACCCACATCCTAGTGGAGGCCCCATGCTCCGCGCTGGTAGGAAGACAAGAAGACTAGTCTAGGTGCCGGACGCGGATGTTCTTTTGCTTGCTTTCTGTAGTTGATTTTCAGCTTCTCGAATGAAATTTGGAGCTTTCGTGTCTTTTGTTTGCAAGTCGGGATTTTCTCTCTTTTTTGCTCGCCTTTCCGACCTTGTCCCAGGGGGAGCGACAGTTTCCCGTTGCTCCTCCTCGCGCGCCTTACGCGCGGGGGCTAGGTAGGTGTGTGCGCCAGGCCTCGCCCGCGGCCACACCTCACCGAAGCCCTGTCGCCCCAGAGCTTCGGCGTCCTTAATCCTCGCGAGACGCCCTCGAACGAGCTCATGGGCATGCGCACCCCCCTAAGTCCGTGCCTTCGGGCATCGCGACACGGTGCACCAGCCATAACCAACCCACGCTCAGGGGCTTGCGCGAGGTAGGACGAGAAGCCTCACAAGGCCCCCCAATTCTAAAAATTCTGTAGATATACAATGTCTCCTGAGGCTCGATGGCTCCCGAGTCGTCAGGAAGGAAGCCCTGGAACCTACCTCTGGAAAAGGCGCGCCCTCGCGACGTTGGAGACTACAACAAGCACATCGAACTAAGTTACCCTAACTGCACCTAGGAGAAACACGGGTATCACGGCACGGCATCAAAATAACAAGCATAGCATAGTGGCGCAAGCACCATGGTTCATTACACGCCCCAGCGGGGCCCTCTACTTTTTTCGCAGGAGAAAAGAAAGGTTAAACAAAAGAAGGTTGCACGGCTGCAGCAGCTCCCAAGGCCAGACTCCAGCGGCGCCCGAGCGCAGTCCGAGTCTTCCTCCCACTTCACCGAGGCACGGCGATGAGACGGCTCGTTGCCTTCCCCGATCAGAACCCTGCGGCATGGTGGTTCGTCGTAGCCACCACTACTGGTGCTCTCGCCGGAGGAGGAGCCGCCGCTGCTGGAGGTAGTGCGGTCGTCGCCAAGGGGAAGCTCACCCTCGTCGTCGCGCGCGGCCATCGGCAAGGGCAAGCTCATCGTCGTCGCCGCCATCCACCGGGCAGCACCCCGCACGACGGCCGTCCTCCCCAAACACCCTCACATAAAGGGTCACAAGGCAGTTGTACCTGAAATGGAGGGTGCACCTCCCGCTCAGGCCCTGCGCGCGGGCAAACGCCTGCCAACCGCGGGTCAAGGACACGCTGCCCGCAGTGGTGACTTCAACCCCAGCCCACGAGGCCCTGCTGCAGCAGCCGTCAGCCTGCAGCCAGAGGCCATCAAGCCCCGCGGTAGGCAGCTCACCCGCAAAGAGCGCGGGAGCCAGGTGCCAACGGGCCTCTCCGACCACACGACAAACTCCGAGAACGCATTCGCCGAGTGGAAGCGCGGCCGAGGAGGCCGGGCAACCACGGCGCGCCTCCCCCATTGCAGGGGCTACCCCGTCCACCGCGGCTCCCGCCACAAGAGGAAGCGTTGTCGCGGCTGCCCAAGGCGACGCCTGCCCTTGAAGAGGTGTGCCCGCGCCCGCGAGGGGCCACCGCCGGGGTCGCAGCATACTTGCGGGGGCGACCGCGGCCTCTCTTCGGTGGCGGTGAACCCGGCCCCTCCTTGTGGGCCTTCCCCTTTTCGGCACCGGAGAACCTTCTCGTCGGCGCCATGGATGCTACGGCAAGACGGGGAGACAAAGATGAAGAAGGAAGAGCGGGTAGCGAGAAGATGGAGATGAGTAGGGGGCCCTGCCCCTCCCCTCACTTATAGCCAGAGGGAGGCCAACCGCCGGCCTCCATGATCCCCAGTAATGATGGCTTTTCTGCATGCAGCAGGCTCTCGTCGAGTCGAACGGTTGCTGAGGCCGCGTGGGGAAGCGGAGACGCCCATGTCCCATCAAGCGCCACGCGTCGACCGAGGCCGTAGGCGGTTGGGGCCCGCGGCGCTCCGCACTTGCCCTTTGGCTTCGCCTCGAAGCCAAGTTCGAGCGCACCTTGGGCCCGGGGGCTACTATCGGCGTTCTAGGAAATGGGGTACCCAGACATGCCTGCCTGCGGCCCATCGCGTGGCTCCATTGGCAGCCTGGTACGGCCCATCTTCAGCACCAACAAATCAAGACCCTCGCGAGGGGCCAAGCCTCACGATGCAGACGACATCAAGACCTCCGGGAGGAGCGGCCTCCTCAGGCTAGCTCCCGAGGACCGGAGATTTCTATGCAAGCCCTCACCTCGTGAGGTTTTGGATGATGCAAGCCATGATGACCGAGGCCAGGCGGGCGCCGGCGGGCGCAGAGCAGCAGGTTTCCTCTTTGGTGCTAAGGAGGCAAGCGCAGGCGCGGAGTCCCGAGGAATCAACTAAAGGTTTCCATTTCCGTGCTACAAGACCAAGACTGCCAGGACGGCAGGACGGAGGTCATCGCCGAGCCCACCACAGCGTCACGACCAGAGGCTTTGCAAGCGAAGACTACCTTTTGTCAGGATAAGATGTACTAGTTGTGTCCCTTCGAATTTGGCCGTTGTGGGATCCCTTCCCGCCTTCATTTTGGGAAGAGGACCAAGGCCACTATAAGTAGAGCAGCACCACCACCGTAGAGAGGGATCCGGATCCATTCCATCCTCACACCCACCAGCTCACTCGAGCACAAGAACACACCTCCTGAGGTTGTTCCCCCACTGTACAAGTTCATCCTCAGCCCACCTCGAGGCCAATCCATCACAAAGCAGGAGTAGGGTTTTACACCGCAAGGTAGCCCGAACCTGGGTAAACTGCCTTGTCCCCTTCCCTTCCAGTTCATCAAGCTAGGCCGTGAGATCGACGAGTTGGCAGAATGGGGAGGTTGAGTTCTTCGCACGCACCCCAGAGTTCGAATCTATCAAGGGTCTGTAGAGCCCGGAATCCGATAGAGGGAGAGTGTCACGCCTGGCCACTTGTCCGTGTGACCTGGCAACTGCGATCGGGCCCCACCTGTAGGTGTGCGTGTGTGCGTGGAGACTTGGAGTTTAAAGCTAGCCGCCTTTGGCAGCAAGAGGGCACGTGTGATCGATGGACTGTATCTCACCTAATCTTTCCTCTTAAAGCATCTTCTTCCTCTCCAAGTGTCCCCCTCCTCCTCTCTGGTTCCTCACCAGCTCGATCCCGATCCTCTCCTCTTGTTGGTTCGTTACAGTCGCCTGCCACTTCAAGTCCCAGCGTCGTGACCTTGACCTTCTTCCTAAAACGAGCACAGCCGCCCCGCCTGCTCGATCCCCCTGAATTGCGACGACCACCGCGCGTTGACCGCGCCCCCTTCACCTTCTCCTTCGATCCAGCCAAGGCCCAGCCGCCGGCGCCCCCGCATTGCATCGCCACCATCGAGTCGGCCGAGTGGCCCTTTGGTGAGCAATCCGCCTATCTGCCGCCAGCGCGCGCAGCTTATTATCTTGTGCTCAATAGTTTCAGCCTGTGGAGTGTTTTTCTGTTCTGGGAATTTAGCTAACTTCCCGAGTTTACTGTTCTACAGAAAAAACCCATGCATTTCATGCATATAACGTCTCACAAACCGTGCATCGGAATTAAAGAAACTATATATGTAAAATACTTGGAATTTCATGTAGATTATTAATTTGCAACCTTCACCCATGTTAAAAATGTTTAAAATTGTTGTTTGCATTTATTTGCACAAATGACATGCACCTAAGATTGTTTTCTCCTTATTAACCTCTCCCCTTCAAAACTTTTGTAAATGGCCGAAACCTGAAGACCTCCTGACTACCGGATATCCCGCGCTTCTCTAAGATAGCCTCTAGAAGTGCCAGTTTCACCGAGCACCACTTTCACCTACCATGAGCATTGGATCGACAACACCAAGACGGATTACCATGTGGAAGTATTCATGAAGGAAAATGACTCCCCAACAAGCCGGTTCTTCACGTTACCCCGGAGGGTAACACTGGTTCTCGCAGTCAAAGCAACTACACCAATTTACATAAAGGATTACCGTAAGCTCTTCACCACACCACTGGCGAAGCAATGCCATGTTGAGTTCCTCCAATCCTCCACTCCCTCAAGTGACAAAGAACCTTGGATGGATGACAACGAGGAGGAAGACCTAGAAGAGCCAGAGTACGCGACCGAGCATTCCACCACATAGACACCATTCGAGACTAGGATAGGCCAGTCTGTAACCCCTAAGGTAGGATTGGTCGTGTATCCCCGATGCGAAGTCGAGTCCTTGAAATGGTTCAGATGAAACCATGCTTTGGTTGTGGTTCTTTTGTGTTTTGATGGAAGTCGCACTTTCCCTTTGGGAACACGACTACATCACCCATTTTCGTTTTTAAATGATATGTTCGTCCCTTCCGGCCTTTGCTTAAACAACTTGCGTAGTATCAACCCCCTTACTAGGAACCCTATCTGCATTGCTTTCTCTCTCATCTATCCCAATTATGAGCCTTTGTGATGTGGACATGGCTGCCACAGATATGACAAAAAATAAAGCGAAACACATATTGTAAAGGTGATTTCTATTAGCAATAATTTCATGAATTATTTATTGTTGAAAACAAAGGTATATCACCTCTTTTATTATATGGAGAATAATTGAGGAATTATCAAGCTACTTGTCAAGACGATGAAAGGGAACATACATATATAGAAAGACATACATGTATGCGTACAAGGAGAATGCATCATGCATGTTGTGTGCTTCCATGTAAAAGATACAATGCATATGCATGTGCGTTTTCATACATTTCAGCAAGCCAACTGGTCATGCATGCTACGAGGCATCAACACAAGAGGAGGTCTTCCATGCAAATATGCACCAGGGGCACATCCGTTTTTATGGGCCGGTCCATCTAACACCTTGAAAAAGCCACGACCGGCCGGTCTCATGAGACGACCCCCTCATCCACAAGAGTCCAAATCAACCACGACCACGTTAGGAAATCCAAGGGCCTGCGAGTCCTTTTTGGTCGTCCAAAGTTCGGTTTGTAATCTTCCTCTATATGTGCCTCATCTTCTAGGGTTTAGACTTTGGTTTTATTGTATTATCTAGCCATCGCTACAATTCGCATCTACGAGACGTGTAGGACTATCGCCTTGTCAGATTCACAATAGAACCCCAACCTTTGATCTAGTTTGTGTGCTCAACTTTTCATCCGCAGTTCTAAGATTGCAATTCACCTTTGTTCGTGCCGGTTATTCGGTTGCTTGCAGAAACTCGAACCTCGTTGTTCAGGTAGATCGTGCCTACGGCAAGGTCAATAACCATCGGAGATTGATTTAGCTATTGTCGAGGCATATCGATAGTTATACCCACTCTCATCGAAAGATCGAGCCGCCGTCACATCAAGTGGTATCAATTTTCAGGTTTATCAGTGAGAGATTTACGGTTTTACTCGACTAGTTTATTTTTCTGTCCCATAACTGTAACGACCCATATTTTTCACATAGTAGTTCCACCCTTAACTAGATAATTAAGTAGAATATATTAAGCAAATACATCTCTTAACTAGATAATTAAGTAGAATATATTAAGCAAATACATCTCAGACTTCTTCAACAAGCATAACCACTCAAATATATATATTTATATCCATACACCTCAAACAGTACAGTTGTACAGGTGTACTACAAATCTTTGAAAAAAAAATATAGGAAGACCAAACTATGTTAACCTATACAACAATGCCAGACCAAACTTAGACCAACACAAAATATCTTTGAGTCAACTAGGACAACATGACACATTTGAGACACACTAACCACCACTCTCACGTGCACAATAGATTAATAGTCAATTGTTCAACATTATAGTCTATGTATGGGCTTCAACCTTCAGCCAATTACAAGCTAGCACCTGTGAGAACAATGGAGAAGGGGATGGGAAGCCATACCAGCCAAGGAAGATGGTTTTCTGATATTAAAAGGAGAGAGAGCAGAGCAAGCCATTGCCAAGACTTCACACATCTCCATTCTTCCCCAAATAGCCAAACCTGCAGCTTGTCTTCCTCCCACTTTCTTCATCTTTCTATCTGCAACCAACAAAGATCCAAGAACAATAAGTAGAGATGGTGACCTGAGAAATCATAGTAGATCAAAGGAGGAAGGCTAGAGCAAGAAATTAGCCTACTGGACTGGGATCTGGAAGTAGGAGCAGCACTAGTAGGAACAGCAGAGAAGGCAAAAGAAGAAAGGTGAGTTCTTCTTCTTCTGTCATTCCTTTAGCACTCACACTCACAAAGAAGCCTAACCCAGATGCACCCACAATATTCCTCACAACTTCTTCATAGATGCACACAAAAGCTAAATCATCCCAGTAATATCATCTATCACAGATCTTAAAATCAACATTACAAGAAAGCATGGATAATGCCTTAATCAAGTAAAATAAAATGGATCAAGTAAACCAACATCTTGCACAAGAGGAATTGGTTCAGTACACACACATGCACATGAGACTAAATTAATTTACTAAATCTGAGAACTTTAACCATAAAAAAAAATATTAGGGATAGGAACAAGGCATCACTAACCTGCACATATGTTCGATCTGCTCCATGGCCACGCACTGGAGCTCTGACCTGCACCATCCAGCATCACGGCGGCGCCCAAGCCGGCGACTTCGATCTGGAGCAGCGGAATCACATCCCAACGAGAGCCTCACCTGCAAGCCAAAATCAGAGGAGGATTTGAGGGTTAGGGATGAATCCATGGGGGACATATGGGGATTTACATCAGAGAGAGAGAGAGAGAGAGAGAGAGAGAGAGAGAGAGAGAGAGATTTGAGGATCCGGCAGCGGCGGAGCAGCATCTTTCCCGTCGCTGGCGTGCTGCTCGATCTGGGCAAGGTGTAGAAGAAACAGAGGAGGGCATGCGTGTACTACTTGTGTTCTGGCTGCACTAGTACTAGTGTGTGTGTTGGTTCGGTTCAGAATGGGTAATAGTACTAGGAGAGAGAAAGAGCCACTTAGCCTAAGCTGAAATGTCACGGTACACTCCCAGGCTACTAGTACTAATTAGTTAATTTGATGACATGTGAATAATGCTAGTTACACACTACACTGATAAATATAACATATCTTGTATCAAGATTTTACAAGTTTAAAACCTTGGTGACCGTAGGATAACCACACTGCACCAACGTATTTTTATTTTAGTTATTCACTCGACTTAGTATCAGTATATATATATTTGCTGAATTGCAGGAAGCAAACAAGACCCGGAGAAGGAAGCGCCACAGAAGCAATTTGAGTTCGGATCTGAGTACGAGAACTCAGGCAAGCTCTCCTTGATCATGTTGAGTAGAACTATTTTTCAAAAACACTATTCTCCGCTATCTTATCATCAACTTGCATAAAATGTTTTGAGATAAATTGTGTGGAATGAGTGTTGGCAAATAGTTGGGTTAGCTGATGGAGCAGCTAATCCATTTTTTTTATAATTATTTGGTGGATAGAGGGTGATCGGGATGGACACATTGGAAGGTGGGGCCCTCTACATATGGCTATGATATTAAGATTAAATAACTTCCACTCGTTTTATGTGCCGTACTACAACCGTATCAGCCATGGTCTCATCTAAGGCGAGTTGAGCCCAATACTAATGCCGGATGGGTGCATTAGCAAGCGCTATATATTAAGTGTTGGTGGAGTGCGGGTTCTGAAACCCGACACAACGGCTAGTGACCACTAGCCAGGTGGAGATATAATATACAAATGGGAAAAAGCTTAGGTTCTGAACCATTTCTCGCAACTAAGGAAATGCAGATGGCAATTATGGTTTCGAGCTCTGTGTGTAAAGTGATACAAACTCTGCAGAGTTAAAGAAAAACATGAATTCATGCCAGTCTCTTGGATTGGAGACTACGGGGACCTATTGGTGGTCTATCTCGCAATACGAGTGTTTGATAGCTTTTATAAATTGAAATGAACTTCTGCAACAAATGTTTATTTTTGAAAGTTGTGAGTTGAGGTATGACTTGTTGATTTATATTGAGCTATCATGACTGTTGCATTCTGCTATTTGAGCTTGATGAGTACTTTGTACTCACTCTTGCTATTAATCATCTTTTTCTTAGAGCAAAGCTTGTATGAGAATCCTACTGGACCAAGTGAGGAGAGCAATGGTGATGGCTACAACTACACAGGGGACCTAGATGTGGATCCATCTAGTGCTATGTATGATCTGGATGCCACATATGGGGGCTGGGATGAACAAGTAACTTGTGAGCTAGCTATGTAATCCAGGAACTATTTCATCACTATATATCTAGTACCGTTGTTGGAACTAGCGAACATGTGAGAAGCCTACTTGAGACTTTTAGCCCCACGTGGCATGATATTGTAATATAAGAGACCATCTCTAGCTATTTCCATGTTGCATATCTCTAACATGGATTATTATTTGACAAGACAATATTTTGTCCAGAAATAATCCAAGGACAGTGTCATTATCTATAATAATAATGACACGGGTCATCACAGGTGGTATCAGTGCCAGGTTTTCGAGGGCCACGCAGATAGTTAGAGACGGTTAGAATACTTTAGTTGGAACCCATACTTGCTATATTACACAAGTAATTAGACCCAGAATATATCATTTTGGCCAGTAACTTTAGATGACTACCATGCTAATTGGAAGCCTGTTGCAGGATGGTTTGAATTAGAATTCCACCATCAAGGGTTCGTGGCCAACATGTCCTACTACTTTGGCAAATGATGGAGGAGCTTGGGGCACCATGTCCACAATTCTTTGAAGAGATACCAGATGATGGAACACACTCCTACAGACGCGTAGTACTGGTGCTTAGCGGTGTTCCATCGGACATGGACTTCTATGTGGAGCTCTCCACAATGCAGCGATCATCCGATGACACTCTACCCATGTAGGAGGTTGCCAAAGAAGCTATGCATGGACTGCGAGCACGCTCTGGAGAGAAATTGCGCACTACCGGATATCGTGACTTGCCAGCACTTGATTCTGGAAGTTTTGGGCAGAACCATCAGCAAGGACCTAGAGTAGCAAGCCTGGGTGTCGGGTCTTCATCAGCTCAGCATGCACCTGCCGCAACAGTTAGCACCACTTCTACCATGGCCAGGATTGCTGATGTGATGATGTACCATACAATGAAAGAAGAGCTTATTAGGCGTCAAGAAGCAACCAAATTCTAGTATCAATGCTATCAGATGAGCGAACATGACGGGATTATGCTTCAGGAAGCACTAAATGCTATGCTGAGGTCCACTTAATCCTATAATAGTACCAAGTGATGTTGAAGAGGAAGTAGAACCAGAGGAACCGGAAGAACTTGAGGAAGTAGAGAACCCAGATGAGCCAGTAGTTCCACCCTCACCAGACATACCACCTACACCACCCCAGCCATTACCTGAACATATAGCTGAACCTGAACCAGCCCTACAGTCTGATATAGAGCAGCAACAGCTACCCCACTTCCCTATTCCACGACTACACCAACCTGACTTTATCCACCCACACATGAGTGTCAGCTCGAGGGAGTACAGGGAGGCTGCTACCTATGCAAGGGTACTTGGGCTTGGCGCAAGTGGCAGCGGCGAAAGTAATGGAAGTGGCAGCGGTAGCAACAATGGCGGTGGCAGCGGCATCGCCTAATCAAGTTCCAATCTGCCAAACTCTTCGGCGTGAAACACCTTGGCCATAGACTAATCTTTTGGGATCAGCAGTAGTTAGTGTAGTGGCAGCCTGAATATGTGTGTTTATGTAAGATATGCCTGAACTTCAATGCTAGAGTATGTCGCCTATGTACTAGTAGGAACTGAACCCTATGTGGCGTGTGCTGTAGTTGTAATGTAGTTATGCCCTTAACTAATACTTATGTGATGTACTGGTTGTAATATAAGTGCTTGTTCCGTAGTATATAACTTGTGTGCATTAGTAGGCTCATAGTACCTTACTATTGTGTGCTTTAGTGGTAACACAGAGGATAACATAATCCTATTAGGCAAAAGTAAAATGTTTGACATCATCTTATGGGAGACACAAGAGTAATCGGAGTTGTATCATTCTGGTTAGTAAGAGGCATTTGCCACCAGAATTAAACTTCATGTTTGGTTACTGCAAATTTAAGGATAGCATGATATTTATTGATATCACTTGCACTTGTGCTTGCTGATTGAATCAATAATCATGCAAAGAAGTAACCAACTAACTAGACAAAAAATGCAGGATGGATAACAATGGCTTGACCGAGCAAGACCTTGTCTTTCGGTTGGGATCAAGCGCCCATGATCAGCATGGGGGTACTCCATCTTCAGAAAATCAAAGTGCTCTACCTGGACCGGTGCAACTTCCAAGCAACCCAGAAGTTGGCAATGCTGGAACTTCTGGACTTATGAGTGGAGAAGGCAATTTGGGAGATGTCCTTAAGTTCATGGATAATTCTCGAAGGGAGTCCCAAGAGAACCAGAACCACTTCCTCGAAGCAATACTCACAAGACTAGTTCCTGGAGGAGCAAACCTACCCGGTGCAGGAGTTAGCTTGGGAGAATTTCTGAAAACTCAGCCACCCACATTCTCCACTAGAGGCAGATGACTGGCTGTTAGAAGTAGAACATAACCTGGAAACCGTAGGGTGCTCAGATGCAGAGAAGGTGAGATATGCATCACACCAGCTAACTGGACCAGCAGCAGCTTGGTGGAGAAATTTCAACCTTAACCGAGCAAATAATCAGCCTATCACTTGGGAGGAGTTCAAGGAGAATTTCCGTCAGACCCATATTCCAAAGGGAAAGATGGATATCAAAAAGAGGGAGTTTCGCAATCTGTCTCAAGGTAGCGGGAGGATAAACGACTACATGAACCAATTTAATGATTTGGCAAGGTATGCTCCAGATTATGTGAACACTGAAGCCAAGAAAGTGGAGAAGTTTATGGAGGGGCTGCATCCATTCCTGAAAATGCACCTCTCAATTCACGGGATCACCCAGTTTCAAGACCTTGTCAATAGGGCCTTCATACTTGAGAATGAGCATGCCAACCTAAGTGAAGAGATAAGGAAGAAAGCAAGGGTAGATCCATGCCCCATGATGCAACACCCACGTCTTATGATGCATGGACCAGTGCGTCCTCATATGCCACCACCACGGCCTATTCCTACTCAGCCAATCTTTGTTCCTAAATGCGGGAAATGTTGAAAGGGTCATGCTACTCGAGATTGTATGATGGGTACAGGAGTTTGCTTCAATTGCGGGAGACCAGGACACCACAAGATCAATTGCATCTCTCCTCCAGCAAATCCTACAAGGCCACCTATGCAGCAGACTCAAGGGCATCGTCCACTAGTTGGGCAAGGACGAGGCGGACCTATGAACTATGCGGCAAGAGGAGCTGGGCGTGGAGGACAAGTAGGAGGACAGCCAAGGCTGAATTATGTGGCTGCAGAGCAACTAGGAGAAGCTACAGATGTTGTCATCGGTAAACCACTCATTCCTCCTTCAGTTGGTATAGTTATTTTACACCGGTGCCACACACTTAGTTATTTCCCAAGAATTCGTGAATAAGAGCATGCACACCGTTGGAAAAAAGCTTTAGGAGTTAACTCACCTGGAGGGAAGATTACAGTAGAGACAACACGCAGAAATCAACCAATAATAATCCACAACACCAACATTTTAGCAAACCTGCATGTCATAGAGATGGCAGGGTTAGAAATAATCCTCGGGATGGTTTGGTTAGCTGCCAATATAGTGAAAGTAGATTATGAACTTAAAGGGGTATATAAAAGTATTACCTATGAGAGGGGTTCGACGCTTTGGAATCAAAGGGAAGCTAAGTCCTAGATATGTTGGGCCCTTTAAAATTTTAGAGAAGGGAAATCTGCTTATAAGTTGGAATTACCACACACCTATCAAGGACTCACAATGTCTTCCACATATCTCAACTTAAGAAATGCAACAAGCCACCACCACATTTGTCAGACTAGGAGGATTGATCTAGAGACAGACCTGACCTATGAAGAGCGCCCATTGAAGATATTAGAAGTTGAAGACCGCAAGCTCAGGACAAGGACCATGCGGTTCTACAAGGTTCAATGGAAGAATCACTTCGTTCGCGAGGCTACGTGGGAGAAGGAGGAAGACATACGAGTTACCTACCGCAATCTTTTTAAGTAAGTTTTCGATTTCGAGGACGAAATATTTTTCTGAGGGTAGGATGTAACGACCTGTATTTTCACATAGTGGTTCCACCCTTAACTAGATAATTAAGTAGAATATATTAAGCAAATACATCTCAGACTTCTTCAACAAGCATAACCACTAAAATATATACATTTATATCCATACACCTCAAACAGTACAGTTGTACAGGTGTACTACAAATCTTTGAAAAAAATATAGGAAGACCAAACTATGTTAACCTATACAACAATGCCAGACCAAACTTAGACCAACACAAAATATCTTTGAGTCAACTAGGACAACGGGACACATTTAAGACACACTGACCACCACTCTCACGTGGTCAGTGTGTAAACTCTGCCTGAGGTTGAGGTTGGGCTGAGTGAAGATGTACTTGAGACTCTTGTGATCAGTGAAAATGTCCACTTGTCTTCCCAATAGGAGATGTCTCCACGTTATTAATGCATGTACAACTGCCGCCAACTCAAGATCGTGAGTGGGGTAGTTCTTCTCGGTGGGCTTCAACTGACGAGAGATATAGGCCACAACTTTCTTCTCTTGCATTAACATAGCACCGAGACCTTGGAGAGAAGCATCACAGAAAACTTCAAAAGGCTTGGATTCATCAGGAGGAGTTAAGACAGGAGCGGTGACGAGTTTCTCTTTGAGAGTGTTGAAAGCAATGTCACACTCAGGAGACCAGACATACTTCACATGCTTCTGGAGGAGGTTGGAAAGAGGCTTTGCAATTTTGGAGAAATTCTCAACGAATTTTCGGCAATAGCTTGCAAGACCAAGAAAACTGCGGAGCTGCTTGACATTCTGAGGAGGTTCCCAATTCACAATTGCGGACACCTTCTCGGGGTTAACAGCGATGCCCTTGGCAGAGATGATGTGACCAAGGAAAAGAACTTCATCAAGCCAAAACTCACATTTGGAGAACTTCGCATAGAATTGATACTCTCTGAGCTTGTCGAGCACCAATCGCAAATGTTTGGCATGATCCTGCTTATTCTTGGAGAAAACCAAGATATCATCGAGATACACCAAGACGAATTCATTGGTATAGGGGTTGAAGATGAAATTCATCATCCGAGAAAACACTGGAGGAGTATTGACAAGGCCGAAAGACACGACAGTATATTCATAACAACCAAAGCTTGTTCTGAATGCTGTCTTGGGAATATATTCTTCACGAATGCGAATCTGATGATAACCCATACGAAGGTCAAGCTTGGAGAATACTTTAGCACCTTTGAGTTGCTCGAATAGCTCATTGATGCTGGGAAGTGGATACTTGTTCTTGATTGTCTTCTTGTTCAATGGACGGTAGTCGACACAAAGTCGGTCCGTGCCATCCTCTTCTTGACAAAAAGAACACCACAACCCCATGGGGAAGAACTCGGTCTGATCAAACCCAGACGCTCTTGTTCATCGAGCTGTTTCTTCAATTCCTTCAGCTCATTGGGACCAAGCTTGTATGGACGCTTGCAAATGGGTTCAGTGCCAGGCTCTAGTTCGATAACGAACTCAACTGGCCGATGAGGAGGCATACCCGGAAGCTCTTCTGGAAAGACATCTTGATACTCACAAACGACTGGAATTTGGGAGATGGGATTCAATTTGCCCTTCTCATTGAGAGAGAAAAACCGAATGGTTTCATCACGAGCGGCAAAAATAATCACATCCTTAGAAGAGTGTGTCAATTGAATTTCCCTGGCAGCACAATCAAGTTGAGCCTTGTGCTTAGAAAGCCAGTCCATCCCGAGAATAAGATCAATATCCGAGTCACCAAGAACAATTGGAGAAGACTGGAATTCATAGTCACCCATCTTGATGGAAACATCCGGAACCATCATACTAGAACTCAAACGTTTACCCGGAGAAACGACATCCATGGGTTTACTCAGATGAGAACAAGTGAATTCATGCTTGGCAAAAAACGGTCTTGACATGAAACAAAGCGAAGCACCAGTATCAAAAAGAACTTTTGCAGGAATATCATTAACTGAGAGATTACCCATTATCACATGAGTAGATTCCTCCGCTTGAGCTGCATTCATCATGTTCACCTTTGCAGACTTTGGATTATGCTTGACCACTGCATTGCTGGAAGATCTGACAGGGGGAGGAGGAGGAAGGCGCCTTTGGTTGAAGCACTTGTTAGCATAGTGACCTTTCTGCTGACACTTGTTGCAAGTCACCTCTGAGAGTGGACGGTGATAAGGAGCATTGGACTTTGGAGCTTGATTCTGAGACTTGTTCTGATAGCCAGAGTTGGAAGAGTTGGAAGAACCATGGCCACCTTTGTTCTTCTGCTGGTAAGGCTGACGGAACGGAGGAGGAGGAGGCAACCAGAACTTCTGTTGCTTAGCTGTCACAAGTGAGGAAGAAGAAGACTGAACTGCGTCCCTGACTCTCTTCTTAGAAGCCTCACACTTGAGCTGAGCAGCCTCTTGCTTCAATGCCATATTATAGAATTGGTCAAACTGAGTAGGCTCAACAAGAACGAGAGCTAACTGCAGATCCTCTTTAAGGCCACCTCTGAAGTGATAAATCATGCTCTTTTCATCAGGAACGTCTTGTTTAGCGAAGCGAGCAAGTTTCTGAAACTGGATGTTGTATTGATACACAGACATGTTGCCTTGCTTGAGATTGCGGAACTCCTCACGCTTGCTCTCAACAACACTTTGTGGAATGTGGTGCGCTTTGAAGTCCCAACAGAAGTCAGTCCAAGTGATCACACGACCTCCTCTGGAATCTTTGTATTGCTGAAACCAATCAGCAGCTTGGTCCTTGAGTTGGAAAGAAGCGAACTTGACATAGTCCTCAGGCCTGACATTGCTACATTCAAAATGCTTGTTGATGTCCACGAGCCAATCATCGGCATCCGTGGCCTCGGCACAGTAGCTGAAAGACTTGGGCTGATTTGCGAGAAACTGGTTGAGTGTAGCGAAGTTAGGCTGATTGTTGCCTTGACCTTGATTGCCTTGATTGCCTTGCCCTTGAGTACGTTCTTGCAAGAGTTGCAGAATCATCTGAGCATTGGCGTTGGTGGCTGCCATGATAGCTTGCCATGCCTCCGGAGGCGGAGGTGGTGGCGGAGGGTTCGCTTGACTCCCTTCATTGCGATCCGGATTCTGACGCGTTGGCGGAGCCATCCTGAAGAGGGTGACATCCGTTAGCATCTTGATAGACAAATAGATAAGTAGAATCAACGGATAGAAATTGCAACATATAGTCTTCACAATAAACATTCGAACGAAGATGAATGAATGAATTCCGTAGTAAATCATCACACTTCCATAAGTTGAGAAGCCACTTGAAAAAGATATGGAATCAACGTATAACTTCGAAGCAACTCGTTGGAAAAAAGTAGAATCAACGGATACAAAACAAAACAAAGTATTGGCTTGCATAATAAGCCGGAACAAACATATGATAGAGGTTTCGTCCGAAGTTTTCGTGGTGGGGCCCACACGGGCTCAATCGTACAGCACCATCATGTACAAGGCTGTGCACATGACATACGAAGCGTCCCCGAGTCGGCATAGCCATGGACTCTTTAAGACACTACGAGACCACTGTAAAACCAACCGTGTACAGGCGGACCACTAGACGTCGAACCCCAATCTCATATCATGCGTCTGTCGGAAAGATATCCTAAGGCTACTTGAATTCCCACTTATAAACTCCCGAAACTTTCTGGTTATGCAATCTGGTGTTGGGGATACAGGGGACACAATATATATCACCCAAACTAGCAATCCCTAGATCCAGCTGTATCCATCCGTCAACACATAACCAAGAAACCTTCGGAAATCGTTTACCTCAACCTTTGAAAAACATCCGTTATACAAGTTATGGCAATACTCCCGAACTCCCGCCCCAGTACTGGGTGGCGTCAAGGTGATCTCACCAACAACTGCATAAAAGAGATTTCGATGTCGGCGAAACTCAGGTATTCCAGAACTGCAACGATAAAATTGTGACGACAACACCTCGGAGCTCAACTCCCCGGGACACTGTCACAACCCCTAAATGTCAGGAGGCACCAAGAACAATGTTCTCATCACAAAACCATCGGAACGATTCCAAGATACCCGCGTGATCCTAAAATTTTTTTTAGTGAAATTTGAGGAGAGAATAGTCAAAACTTCTACGTCAGGAGACCTCACCAGAGCGACGAAGGGACTGAGGAGTAAAAAGAATCCTACTCTCCGATATATATAATCCTAAGACTCAAAACATTTTTGTTCTAGACTCAACAACGCCAGCGATTCGATCAAGCAAGGGGCTCCTAAGTCGGGGATGGCTCTGATTACCAACTTGTAACACCCACGATGCGGCTATATCTCCCACGTGTCGAGGCACGACTTAGAGGCATAACCGCATAGTGGTTTTGTCGCAAGAAGGGTCATCTTCACACAATCCCATGTAATGAACAAGAATGGGATAAAGAGTTGGCTTACAATCGCCACTTCACACAATACATAAATATCATCATACATCATCCAAAATACAATCCTATAGACCGACTACGGTCAAAATCCAGATGAAAATAAGACAACCCCAAATGCTAGATCCCCGATCGTCCCAACTGGGCTCCACTACTGATCATCAGGAAAAGACACATAGTAACGACCACGTTCCTCGTCGAACTCCCACTTGAGATCGACCCCATCATCTGCACTGCCATCGTCGGCACCTGCAACTGTTTTGGTAGAATCTGTGAGTCATGGGGACTCAGCAATCTCACACCCGCGAGATCAAGACTATTTAAGCTTATAGGAAAGGATGGTGTAATGAGGTGGAGCTGCAGCGGCAATAAGCATATATGGTGGCTAACATACGCAAAAGAGAGCGAGAAGAGAAGCAATGGAACGGTCGTCTTCTAGCAATGACCAAGAAGTGATCCTGAACTCCTACTTACGTCATACATAACACAGACCGTGTTCACTTTCCGGACTCCGCCGAGAAGAGACCATCACGGCTACACACGCAGTTGATGTATTTTAAATGGGTCAAGTGACAAGTTCTCTACAACCGGACATTAACAAATTCCCATCTGCCTCATAACCGCGGGCACGGCTTTTGAAAGATAATACCCTGAAGGGGTGTCCCAACTTAGCCCATCATAAGCTCTCACGGTCAACGAAGGATAAACCTTCTCCCGGAAAGACCCGATCAGTCTCGGAATCCCGGTTTACAAGACATTTCGACAATGGTAAAACAAGACCAGCAAAGCCGCCCGAATGTGCCGACAAATCCCGATAGGAGCTGCACATATCTCGTTCTCAGGGCACACCGGATAAATCAAGCTACGAGTAAAACCAGACCTCGAGTTTCCCCGAGGTGGCCCCGCAGGCTGCTCGGTTCGGACCAACACTCGAAGGAGCACTAGCCCGGGGGGTGTTAAAATAAAGATGACCCTCGGGCTCGCGAAAACCCGGGGGGAAAGGCTTAGGTGGCAAATGGTAAAACCAAGGTTGGGCCTTGCTGGAGGAGTTTTATTCAAGGCGAACTGTCAAGGGGGTCCCATAAATCACCCGACCGTGTAAGGAACGCAAACTCAAGGAACATAATCCCGGTATATCAGTAACTAGGGCGGCAAGAGTGGAACAAAACACCAGGCATAAGGCCGAGCCTTCCACCCTTTACCAAATATATAGATGCATTAATTAAATAAGAGATATTGTGATATCCCAACATATCCATGTTCCAACATGGAACAAACTTCAACTTCACCTGCAACTAGCAACATGGAACAAACTTCAACAGCACCTAGCCCTCTTCCAACAGAGATTTGGGCATCAAGATGACCTCTAATGAACATGGTGCAATTGAACAAAATGTAGAGCATCACGAGACGAACAATTTGATATATTACACGCGCGAATTGGAGCTACATGCAAGAAGTTACGCACTGAGGAACATGAGCACTTGCTGGAAATCAAAAGGACTTAGAAATATCTAGGGTTCGGGAAAAGTCAACTGTACATTGCCTTCTCGATCGGATCTGGCTGGGGCGCGAGCTCGGGCTCGTCGCCGGCGATGGAGAGGAGGAGGAGACGGCGGCGGGGCAGCGCCGTGGAGAGGAGGAGGAGGCCGGAGAGGTGGAGGGCGGCGCGGTCGGCGGCGGACGGGGCGCCGGCGACGGCGGCGGGCACTGGTGCGGCGGCGCGGCGGGGCCGGCCGGCGAGCACGGCGGCGCCGGCGGCGGCGAGGCGAGGCGCGCGGCTCGGGCGGAGCCAGGCGGCGGGGCTCGGGCGCGCGGTCCGGGAGGGCTTGCCCCGGGCCCGGGCGGGCTTCGGCGGCGGCGTACGGATGCCATGTGGTGGCTCGCCACTGGCTCGGGGCGGCGGCGCGGTTCGTCCGGCCGACGGCGGACGCGTCCGGCGGCGCGGAGGGAAGTTTTTTAGGGTTTCGTCTGCGATTCGTTTTCGGGAGGGGAGGCATATAAATAGGTAGAGGAAGCTAGGAGGCTCCAAATGAGGTGCGGTTTTCGCCCACACGATCGTGATCGAACGACCTAGAGTATGGAAGAGAGTTAGGTGGGTTTTGGGCTGGTTTTTAGGGGGGTTTTGACTGGACACATAAATGGACTTTGCGGATGCCCCGTTAACCGTTGGAGTACCAAACGACCTCCAAATGGAACGAAACTTGACCGGTGGTCTCCGGGTAGTATATTAAGGCCACTTGACAAGCCTCGGTCCATTCCGAGAACATTAGACACCCGCACACGAAAGAAAACAAGAGGGGTGCACCGGAGGAGATAGGAGCGCCGGATTGCAAAACGGACAACGGGGAAAATGCTCGGATGCATGAGACGAACACGTATGCAAATGCAATGCACATGATGACATGATATGAAATGCATGACATGAACAAAATGCAAAACGAAAGACAAAACCCGACCACGGAGAGAATATCATAGCACATAGCCGAAAATGGCAAGAGTCGGAGTTACAAATATGGAAAGTTACATGCGGGGTGTTACAGTTAACCTATACAACAATGCCAGACCAAACTTAGACCAACACAAAATATCTTTGAGTCAACTAGGACAACGGGACACATTTAAGACACACTGACCACCACTCTCACGTGCACAATAGATTAATAGTCAATTGGTCAACAGTATAGTCTATGTATGGGCTTCAACCTTCAGCAAATTAGAAGCTAGCACCTATGAGAACAATGGAGAAGGGGATGGGCAGCCATACTAGCCAAGGAAGATGGTTTTCTGATATTAAAAGGAGAGAGAGCAGAGCAAGCCATTGCCAAGACTTCACACATCTCCGTTCTTCCCCAAATAGCCAAACCAGCAGCTTGTCTTCCTCCCACTTTCTTCATCTTTCTATCTGCAACCAACAAAGATCCAAGAACAATAAGTAGAGATGGTGACCTGATGATGAGGACATCAATATCATTATTACACCCACAGCCCCTGCTACTATACATACTGGACCGATTACTAGAGCTCGCACACGCCAATTAAATTACCAGGTACTTTCGTTTCTTGGTAATGATTCTAATGTTCATGAGAATATGATGTTGCCTAAATTGGATACATTTGTTTTGCTTACAAATAAAGGGCCTAGCTTAGAAGGATGAACAATTGAACAAGAACAAGCATGGAGTTGATGGCATGCACAAGGTTGACAAGAACAGAGTTTCAAGTGATGATTTCAGGACTTTGAAGCCACCATAATGAGTGCATGAAGCCTTGGACGAAATATACAAGATGCCACTTCATAATTTTCATCGAGAGGCTATTCTAGGTGCTGCGTCACCTTATTTTTGGGCCAGGCCCATGTATTTTCGAAATACTTGAATATAGGCTGTTTTCAGAGTCCGTATGTGTGGGGAAACAAGAGTTAGGGTTGGTTTCGGACCCCTCCTCCAAGGGGCACGAAATTCCCCCCTCTTCCTCCATATATACAGCCCTTAGGGCATCGTTTAGACTTTGGGGGTTTTGTTTAGATTAAAAGTTCGCCATAGCTGCAACTTCGCGTATTTCGTTTGTGTTCAACGACCAGACCAAGACGTCACAGAACCCCACCTTCATTAATAAAGCTTTCCTCTTTTATTCGCAATATCCAGATTGCAATCTCAGTTTCTTGCTTGTTCTTCGTTTGCTCGCAGGAAATAGACCCTCGTGGTCAGGTTGATCGTGCTCCGGCGTGGTCAATAACCCTTCGGAAGTTGGTTTAGCGATTGCTAAGGCGCGACGTCTTCGCACGTTCGTAGTCGGGTCGTCAAAGTCGACTCCCTCAGAAAATGATAGCTATCCCATCGAAACATTGGGACACCCTCGCCTCTATCAAGTGGCATCAGATTTCCAGGTTGCTCGGTGAGATTTTACAGTTTTTCGTAGTTTAGATCGAGTCTATTCTTCATACCTACAGTCCACGAAAAAGCCATAAAAAAATTAGGGTTAGTTCATCATATCCGAACCAATCTGAGCCTTTGCATAATCTTTTTAGGGTTTTTTCTTTGTTGAATTTGCGGTTGGATCGTCGTGTCTAGTTGCTGGTCTTAGAGTCTAGTCTTTTAGAGTTTCGAGTTCTGGTCATAAGTTGTCACGCCGCCGCCGCACCATCATCATCGCCCCTGCCATCTACCACCACCGCTTATCCCCCACCGCTCTGAATCCGTATCCATATACCACCACCGATTCGTATCCATATACCACAACTGATCCGTATCCATATACCACCACCGCTACCATATACCACCACCGCGGCCATATCCTACCACCATATATCCACCACCAATCCGAGTTCTTTTCATATTAGGTTTGTTTTCGAGATCCATCTATTTTCCGATTCGTGTTTTCTTGCCTGAGTAGGTTTCGAAAAAAAAGAGTCTGGATACCCCCGGGCAGTTTTTAGGCCAAAATTTCGGCGACCGAAAATATTTTTCCCTATCCTATTTTTAGGTGTTTCTGAGTCTTTTGAGCCACGTGCCATCATAGTGATTTTTTGTCGCACTTTTTCGTCGTCGTTGCCCTGATTTCAAAAAAAAATAGTCAAAAAAAATTTGTGCCCATCTTGTCATTTTGACCTGGGAAGAGTTATGAGACAATCGCCATTATCGTGATTTTTCGCAAAAAAAAGAGCGCAAAAAAATAGAGCGAAAAAAAATTCCAGAGTGTGCTTTTCCCTTGTTTACGTGCAGCGCCGTGATTTGTTAGTGTTCTAGGCTCGCGTGTCTAGCACGGTCTAGTCTAGGACCAGCATAGTACCATCGTTGAGCGTTTATTCAATTTTGCATCTCTGAATTGATTATTGCTGACCCTTTTTGCTACCATATTATAAGCCTTCCTAGCTCCACATAAATCTACGTCGTGCGTTTGACTCTCCCTGGTAATCGCTCTATCCAAGCTTTGAGAGTTTTTACTACAACGGTTGCCGTTCACCACCTGCTGCTGGGTAAGAATTGGTAAGAATTTGAGATTTGTTTGACGGATTTGTGACACCCCACCACCGCCATTTTCTAGTAGTCCGTAGGATCATATTCTTGTGTGTTTCTATTGCTGCTAACCATGGCAGGATCACAAGCCGACGAGACTGACTGGGAGAACATGACGAACAAAGAGTTACATGATAAGTTTCAGCAAATGATGAGTGGACAAGTGGAAGATGTGCTAAACAAATTTGAAGAGGCCATGAAAAAGATAGATGGCATTGAGAAGGCATTCGAAACAAAGCTCGATAACAAGTTTAATGAATTGCTCGTGCGTCTTCCACAACCACCGGCCTCCGCACCTGTCGCACCTCTACAACAACAACAACAACAACAACAACAACAACAACAACAACAACATCGCCTTCCAAATCAAGTGGGATGAGCACAGCGCGTTCCCCTTGAGCCTGGTCAAACTTCTGGTGCCGCTGTTAATGCTTTTCTAGCTCCTGCTGCTACTGCAGAGGTGGAGGACCATTACGAGGATGAGGTTGACCAAAATCAGAACTACGTGCAACCACCAGCACCACCACCACCAGGTCGTCCTCATGCATATCATCGCAACGGTAGGGCCGCACCACCACCTGAGGTACATGACCATCTTCCTAAACTAAAATTGAATATTCCACCATTTGAGGGTAGATATGTTCCTGATATATATCTTACTTGGGAGTTAGAAATTGAACAACGATTTACATGTTTACAATATATTGAGGAGAGACGTGTTCCTGCTGCTGTTTGTGCTTTCACTAGCTTTGCATGTGTTTGGTGGTCTGAACATTGTAGATTATATCCTATTCCAGCTACCTGGGCTGCTTTGAAAATAGCTATGCGTACTCGTTGGGTTCCACCATATTATCAACGTGAATTACTTCAAAAATTGCAGCGTTTAAGACAAGGAATTTTTTTTGTAGAAGAGTATTATCAGGAATTACAAACTGGAATGATTAGATGTGGTATTGTTGAGGAGAATGAAGCTATGCTTGCATGTTTTATTGGTGGATTAGATAGAGAGATTCAGACCATTCTAGAGTATACGGAGTATAACAATATCACTCGTTTATCCCATCTTGCTTGTAAAGCTGGCCGTGAAGTGCAGGATCGACAAGCATTGGTGCGAACTAACTTTTCTGCAGGCCGACCTTCATCACGGACACCACGTGCATCCTCTACTTCCACTGCACCAGCACCTCCATCAGGTGCCACCTCCAGTCGTGATACAAGAAAGCAGGCACAACCACCACTATCTGCCAAGAGCACACCTACCGGGCCTACACAGAACTCTTCTTCTTCGATGGCATCAACAGGGCACACAAGTGATATTATTTGTCGTCGTTGTAAGGAAAGAGGTCATTATGCGAAAGAATGCAAATCTCAGCGTGTGATGATTGCTACTGAGGATGGTGGGTATGAGTCCACTAGTGACTATGATGAGGAGACTTTGGCTCTTATTACACATGAAGAACACGGTGAAGATGATTCTGATCATGAGAGGCAATACATGGCTCCTGAAGACGCTGACATGTATGAACGTTTAGTTGCTCAACGTGTTTTGAGTGTGCAGGTCACACAAGCTGAGCAAAATCAGAGGCATAATTTGTTCCATACAAAGGGAGTTGTGAAGGAACGTTCTGTTCGCGTCATCATAGATGGAGGGAACTGCAACAACTTGGCTAGCATGGAGATGGTGGAGAAGCTATCTCTCACCACAAGACCACATCCATATCCTTACTACATCCAATGGTTCAACAACAGCGGCAAGGTTAAGGTAACACGTACTGTTTGTGTGCATTTTAGTATCTCTACATATGCTGATTATGTTGATTGTGATGTGGTACCTAAGCAAGCATGTTCCTTATTACTTGGTAGACTATGGCAATTTGATAAAAATTCTGTACACCATGGTAGAAACAATCAGTATACTCTTGTTCATAAGGATAAAAATATTACTTTGCTTCCTATGACTCCTGATTCCATTTTGAAAGATGATATTAATAGAGCTAATAAAGCAAAACAGGAGAAAAATAAGAGTGAAATCAGATTGTGGCAAAAGAATTGAGCAACAAATGAAACCTAATAATAAACCATCTAGTGTTGCTTCTGAAATTAAATTGAAAAGTGCATGTTTACTTGCCACAAAATCTGATATTGATGAGCTAGATTTCAGCAAATCTGTTTGCTATGCTTTTGTGTGCAAAGAGGCATTATTTTCATTCGAGGACGTGCCTTCCTCTTTGCCCCCTGTTGTCACTAACATTTTGCAGGAGTTCGCTGACGTCTTTCCACAAGATGTGCCACCCGGATTACCACCTATTCGAGGGATTGAGCATCAAATTGACTTAATTCCCGGTGCATCGCTACCCAACCGTGCACCATACCGTACCAATCCAGAGGAGACGAAGGAGATTATGCGTCAAGTACAGGAGCTGCTCGACAAAGATTATATACGCGAATCTCTTAGTCCTTGTGTTGTTTCTATTATACTAGTGCCTAAAAAGGATGGTACGTCATGTATGTGTGTTGATTGTAGAGGCATTAATAATATTACTATTCGTTATCATCATCCTATTCCTAGGCTAGATGATATGCTTGATGGATTGAGTGGCTCTACAATATTCTCCAAAGTTGATTTGCCTAGTGGATACCATCAAATTCGTATGAAACTGGGAGATGAATGGAAAACAACATTTAAAACTAAGTTTGGTTTATATGAGTGGTTTGTCATGCCTTTTGTGTTAACTAATGCACCTAGTACTTTCATGAGAGACTAATGAACGAAGTTTTGCGTGCTTTCATTGGACGATTTGTGGTAGTCTATTTTGATGATATACTGATTTATAGCAAATCTTTGGAAGAACATTTGAAACATTTACGTGTTGTTTTTATTGCTCTACGTGATGCACGTTTGTTTGGTAACCTTGAGAAGTGCACCTTTTGCACCGACCGAGTATATTTTCTTGGCTATGTTGTTACTCCACAGGGAATTGATGTTGATAAAGCCAAGATTGAAACTATTGAGAGTTGGCCGCAGCTCAAAACGGTCACACAAGTGAGGAGTTTTCTTGGACTCGCTGGTTTCTATAGGCGTTTTCTGAGAGATTTTAGCACCATTGCTGCACCTCTCAATGAGCTTACAAAGAAGGATGTGCCTTTTGTTTGGGGTACCGCGCAGGAAGAAGCCTTCACTTTTGTACAGTGTTCTATATCTTAATATAATTTCACGGTAGGAGGCTTTCCCACTGTTCACGGTCAAAAAAAAGATAAGTTGACACATGCTCCTTTACTCCAACTTCCTGATTTTAATAAGACTTTTGAGCTTGAATGTGATGCGAGTGGAATTGGATTAGGAGGTGTGTTATTACAAGATGGCAAACCTGTTGCATACTTTTTCTGAAAAATTGAGTGGGCCTAGTTTGAACTATTCTACTTATGACAAAGAATTATATGCTCTTGTTCGGACCTTAGAAACATGGCAACATTATTTATGGCCCAAAGAATTTGTTATACATTCTGATCATGAATCTTTGAAACACATTAAAAGTCAAGCAAAACTGAACCGTAGACATGCTAAATGGGTTGAATTCATTGAGACTTTCCCTTATGTCATTACGCACAAAAAGGGTAAAGAAAATGTTATTGCTGATGCATTGTGTCGTCGCTATACTATGCTTTCACAACTTGACTATAAAATATTTGGTTTGGAAACCATCAAAGATCAATAAGTGCATGATGCTAAATTTAAAGATGTATTGCAGAATTGTAAAGAAGGTAGAACATGGAACAAGTTCGTCGTTAACGATGGATTTGTGTTTTGTGCTAACAAGCTATGCATTCCAGCTAGCTCCGTTCGTCTTTTGTTGTTGCAGGAGGCGCATGGAGGAGGACTAATGGGACACTTTGGCGTGAAAAAGACGAAGGATATACTTGCTACACATTTCTTCTGGCCAAAGATGAGACGGGATGTTAAGCGTTTTGTTGTTCGCTGCACTACATGTCAAAAAGCTAAGTCACGACTCAATCCTCATGGTTTATATATGCCTTTGCCTGTACCTAGTGTTCCTTGGGAGGATATATCTATGGACTTTATTTTAGGTTTACCTCGAACAAAGAAGGGGAGGGATAGCATATTTGTTGTCGTGGATAGGTTCTCGAAAATTGCACACTTTATACCATGTAATAAAAGCGATGATGTTGTTAATGTTGCTGATTTGTTCTTTCGTGAAATTATTCGCTTGCATGGTGTGCCAAATACTATTGTTTCAGATCGTGATACTAAATTTCTTAGCCACTTTTGGAGATGCTTATGGGCTATGTCGGGGGACTAAACTGCTTTTTAGTACTACTTGTCACCCCCAAACTGATGGACAAACAGAAGTAGTCAATAGAACATTGTCTACTATGCTTAGGGCTGTTTTGAAGAATAATAAGAAAATGTGGGAAGAATGCTTGCCTCATATCGAATTTGCTTATAATCGTTCATTGCATTCTACTACTAAGATGTGCCCTTTTGAAATTGTGTATGGTTTCCTACCTTGTGCACCTATTGATTTGTTGCCTTTTCCATCTTCGGAGAAGGTTAATTTTGATGCTAAACAATGTGCTAAATTGATTTTAAAAATGCCTAAGTTAACTAAGGAAAACATTGAGCGTATGAATGCTAAATATAAACTTGCTGGAGATAAGGGTAGAAAACATGTTGTGTTTGCACCTGGAGATCTTGTTTGGTTACATTTGCGTCACAATAGATTTTCTGATTTGCGCAAATCAAAGCTAATGCCATGTGCTGATGGTCCATTTAAGGTGTTAGAGAAAATAAATGATAATGCATATAAACTTGAGCTGCCTGCGGATATTGGGGTTAGTCCCACTTTTAAAATTGCAGATTTGAAGCCTTATTTGGGTGAGGAAGATGAGCTTCCGTCGAGGACGACTTCATTTCAAGAAGGGAAGAATGATGAGGACATCAATACCATTGTTACACCCACAGCCCCTGCTACTATACATACTGGACCGATTACTAGAGCTCGCGCACGCCAATTAAATTACCAGGTACTTTCGTTTCTTGGTAATGATTCTAATGTTCATGAGAATATGATGCTGCCTAAATTGGTTACATTTGTTTTACTTACAAATGAAGGGTCTAGCTTGGAGAAGGATGAACATTGAAGCAAGAACAAGCATGGAGTTGATGGCATGCACAAGGGAGACAAGAACAGAGTTTCAAGTGATGATTTCAGGACTTTGAAGCCATCATAATGAGTGCATGAAGCCTTGGACGAAATATACAAGATGCCACTTCATAATTTTCGTCCCGAGGCTATTCTAGGTGCAGCGTCACCTTATTTTTGGGCCAGGCCCATGTATTTTTGAAATACTTGAATATAGGCTCTTTTTACAGTCCGTATGTGTGGGGAAACAAGAGTTAGGGTTGGTTTCGGACCCCTCATCCAAGGGCCACGAAATTCGCCCCTCTTCCTCCATATATACAACCCTTAGGGCATCGTTTAGACTTTGAGGGTTTTGTTTAGATTAAAATATCGCCATAGCTGCAACTTCGCGTACTTCGTTTGTGTTCAACGACCAGATCAAGATGTCACAGAACCCCACCTTCATTACTAAAGCTTTCCTCTTTTATTCGCAATATCCAGATTGCAATCTCAGTTTCTTGCTTGTTCTTCGTTTGCTCGCAGGAAATAGACCCTCGTGGTCAGGTTGATCGTGCTCTGGCGTGATCAATAACCCCTCGAAAGTTGGTTTAGCGATTGCTAAGGCGCGACGTCTTCGCACGTTCGTAGTCGGATCGTCAAAGCCGACTCCCTCAAAAAACGATAGCTATCTCACTGAAACATCGGGACACCCTCACCTCTATCACCTGAGAAATCATAGTAGATCGAAGGAGGAAGGCTAGAGCAAGAAGTTAGCCTACTGGACTGGGATCTAGAAGTAGGAGCAGCACTAGTAGGAACAGCAGAGAAAGCAAAAGAAGAAAGGTGAGTTCTTCTTCTTCTGTCATTCCTTTAGCACTCACACTCACAAAGAAGCCTAACCCAAATGCACCCACAATATTCCTCACTACTTCATAGATGAACACAAAAGCTAAATCATCCGAGTAGTATCATCTATCATAGATCTTAAAATCAATAATACAAGAAAGCATGGATAATGCCTTAATCAAGTAAAATAAAATGGATCAAGATAATGTACAACAATAGTACACCAACATCTTGCACAAGAGGAATTGGTTCCATACACACACGCACATGAGACTAAATTAATTTACTAAATCTGAGAACTTTAACCATAAAAAAATATTAGGGATAGGAACCTGCACATATGTTCGATCTGTTCCATGGCCACGCACTGGAGCTCTGACCTGCACCATCCAGCATCACAGCGGCACCCAACGCCGGCGACTTCGATCTGGAGCAGCGGAATCACATCCCAATGAGAGCCTCACCTGCAAGCCAAAATCAGAGGAGGATTTGAGGGTTAAGGATGAATCCATGGGGGACATATGGGGATTTACATCACAGAAGAAGAGAGAGAGGGGGGAGAGAGAGAGAGAGAGATTTGAGGATCCGGCAGCGGCGGAGCAGCATCTTTCCCATCGCTGGCTTGCTGCTCGATCTGGGCAAGGAGTAGAAGAAACAGAGGAGGGCATGCGTGTACTGCTTGTGTTCTGGCTGGACTAGTACTAGTGTGTGTTGGTTTGGTTCAGAATGGGTAATAGTACTAGGAGAGAGAAAGAGCCACTTAGCCTAAGCTGAAATGTCACGTACACTCCCAGGCTACTAGTACTGATTAGTTAATTAGATGACATGTGAATAATGCTAGTTACACACTACACTGATAAATATAGCATATCTTGTATAAAGATTTTACAAGTTTAAAACCTTGGTGACCGTAGGATAACCACACTGCACCGGCCTATTTTTATTTTAGTTATTCACTCGACTTAGTGTGTGTGTGTATATATATATCATCATCAACTTGCATAAAATGTTTTGAGATAAATTGTGTGGAATGAGTGTTGGCAAATAGTTGGGTTAGCTGATGGAGCAGCTAATCCATTTTTTTTATAATCATTTGGTGGGTAGAGGATGTCCGGGATGGACACATTGGAAGGTGGGGCCCTCTACATATGGCTATGATATTAAGATTAAATAACTTCCACTCGTTTTATGCACCGTACTACAACCGTATCAACCATGGTCTCGTCTAAGACGAGTTGAGCCCAGTACCATCAAGTTATTATACTCTCCACATGTGTAAGTAGTAGTAGGATGGGCGATGAGTTCCCACGCTAATGCTGGATGGGTGCATTGGCAAGCGCTATATATTAAGCGTTGGTGGAGTGCGGGTTCCGAAACCCGACACAACGGCTAGTGACCACAAGCCGGGTGGAGATAAAATATACAACTGGGAAAAAGCTTAGATTCCGAACCATGTCTCGCATTTAAGGAAATGCAGATGGCAATTATGGATTCGAGCTCTATGGGTAACACTGGTGCGCGTCGGTCCTAAACAAACGGTTTAAAACCCTTTTCTGCGATGGCATCTGGAACCGTCTCCAAGTGAGTGTGGGCGATAAGGGGGTCCTTCCCACACGACCCATAAACCGTCGGGGATATGCCCTCCTGGCACACACATCCGGCAAAATGAGGTCGTGTGCAAGCGGCGAGTGCTCAAATACAGAAATACGTACAATACAGATAAAAAATACAATTATACGGCGAAATTGTTTCAGGTTGCAAGTACATCCCACACAGTCAGTCCCCGCTAAACGTTTCCGTTCGTATGCACATCCCACACAGTCGCTCCAAGGAAAACGTTTTCGTTCACAGGTACATCACACACAATTTTTCCCGTTAAATCGTTTGTGATAGTGTTGCCATTGCACACGATATTAATAATTTTATCGTTTGCGTTATTGAATGCATCACACACGGTGCGTAGAAAGAAACTGTGTGGCAAAGGCTGTCCATCACACACACTTTTTGTGTGATAAACGTTTGCGTAAGGTGGCCTAACGCAAATAGTTTTCAAGAGAAAGTCGTGTGTGCAGTGGAGATTGATCGCACACGTAGTGGATCCTAGAAACGTTTCTGATCTCCGCGTATATCGCAGACTTTTCGCTTTCGCAAACCGTGTGCAGTGTAATCCCTATTTAATCCAATTAATCCCTAATTTAAAAATCACATGTTATGAATTTGAAAGTAGGCAATCACTTATTTCATATCCAATCATGTTTATTACAAATATAGGTTCAACCACGAATCCATACTTTGAAAGAAGGTGAAGCAGAATGCCCATATTGTGCCCTCCTCCATGCGTAATGCACGCACGACTCTAGGCCAACCCCTTGTGATGGCTACCCGTCCATCCTTCACAGTCTTCATTAGGACTTCTCGATGCTCATTGTAGTCTGGATGAAATACTTTAACCTTCATTGCGTGTCCACCAATCATGTACTTTGCGAGGTAATCTTAAGTGAACTGCTTCGGGAACCACTGGGAATGAAAAAGATTCAGACATGTTGTCTAACAACTCATTATGGGCAGTAAAAAGAGAAAGCTGCAGAGTTTGTAGTTACCATCCTACAGCTCACTGTTGTGTTGGATAGAGCATAAACAAATAATTTGCTTGCCAACATTCGTATCTTTTTGCTAATAATCCTTATCAGTTTCCTCACTTGATGCTTGTTCATCAATATCTCATTGCCCCATACGCAAAAAGGGTCGATGCGTGCATCCTTGACAAGGGCATATGTACCTACAAGCAACAAGTCAATATTAGAAGCTAACTAGTGTCCAGGCCTGGATCTATATGCACTACATTATGGAACGACGGGGGGAGTACAAGCCGAGGGATGAAGCTAACCTCGGCGGAAAATGGTGGCCACTCCCGTTGTTGTCCTGCATAAGTAGTGGAAAGGCATGATAAGTACAACAATCTTAACATCAAACAAATATAGCAAAGGTAAACAACATCATCTCCAAATGATAGCTTGAATGTGTTGGTTTCAGCATGCTGTTAAAGCAGATATAAAATGGGAGGCAATGTTACCGACAGCAGGCTTAACAGCCATCAAATATTGCAATTCAAACTGGTATTGTTGAAAATGAATAGAACGTAGGTAATGCTTAAACATCACACTGGATAAATATGTAAAACTGAAATAAAGGGCATGTGTTAACTACACCAGAAATAACTGGAACCAAATATAGCCGTTCAAGCTGGTATTGATGTAGTCGAGCGGCACAGTTCCAACTTGCACATAATGAACCACACATTGTGAATGACTGAAATAAACAAGGCATAAATGACCAGTATAACAACAAAATATAGCCATTGAAAACTGGACAGAGTCTCACTGGAACCAACCTAACAAGCAAATACAGATAAACAGGGCATATGCTTGAAAACTGGACAAATGCTCACTGCAACCAACCTAACAAGCAGATAAAGATAAACAAGGCATCTGCTTGATAACTTGATAACTGGAGAAATGCTAAAAAAGCAACCTGACAACCAAATACAGATAAACAAGGCATCTGCTTGATAACTGGACAAATGCTAAAAAAGCAACCTAACAACCAAATACAGATAAACAAGGCATCTGCTTGATAACTGGACAAATACTCACTGCAACCAAACTAAGAACCAAATACAGATAAACAAGGCCTCTGCTCGATAACTGAAAAAATGCTCACTCCAACCAACATAACAACCAAATACAGATAAACAAGGCATCTACTCACTATAAACAATCAAATATAGCCATTCGTGAAACTAAAGTGGACAATTCATACTTAAACATCACATAGACCTATTGAACAATACATTTTTGCATAACTGAAATAATTAAACACGGCACGGTTAAAGCACCGCACGGCAAATGCTACTACAATAAAGGGCACGGGTTGGCAAGCTAGAAAAGGTAATATTTGCTGATAGAATGTTGCCTCACATTTCATGGATGGGATCCTTCCAGTTGGAAGAGCACAGACCCATGGTGCGCTCTCTGATGTCATAGATGGGTTGTTTCACCTTGGAAGAACCTTCGTGGGTGCCCTCCTCCTGGTCGTGGTCGTGGTCGATGAGATCTGACTTGGCAATTGAGGATCCCAAGCCGCCGCCGTAGAACGTGTCCTTCAGAAGTGACAAAATGGGCTCGATGGCGTATAAAGCTCGCAAATCCTTGATCGCTTGGCGGAGGAGATCAGCGGCAGGGCCGTCGAAGAGATCGACGGCGGTTGAACCAGAGGGGTTGGGGATGGACTACTTAACCTGTGACATGGCCCGCGTGAAGCCGTCGGTGTGGACGAGCTTGATGTCGTAGCCAGCTTTCCCAAGATACAGTAATACGCTAGCCCGCTGACATGAAGCCTTCGGCATGGCAACATAGTGAACGTCTTCGCCGGCTTCCGCGGCGATGTGTTGCTCCGGGATCGACAGGTCGGGGCGAACGGTGGCCACCTCGCCAACATCCGCCGGAGAGGCCATGATAAACCTCTTCTTGGTCGAACGCTCGTCGGGCTCCCCGGGATACGTGGTCGAGCTTAGGCTGTGACATTCTAGAGCAGGGGATGTGGATCTGGCGGGGAGGGACACCGCTGGCCTCATCTAAAAACTCAGGGGAGTGGGGCGACGGTATGGGAATCGCTGGATAACCTGAAATTTATTATCTAAGCTAGGAGGAACGGGCAGACCGGCAGGGTTGGCGGCGGCCGCGAGCTAGGGTTCAAAGGCGAGGAGGGGGCGGGTGGGGGACTGTGGAGGGGGGTGTTTGAGGATACGCCATGGCTACTGAAAATTTTAGTAATGGTGGGTGGAGATGGTGGTGGACGAGGGAGGGCGACGGTTCAAATGCCTCGGCTACTGCAATTTTACTATAAGGTCGGTGCTGGAGGAGTGTGGGCGACGGTTGAAGTACGGTGGCTACTAAAATTTGGGTAAAGGAATTGATGCGGGGCGGCAGTGCCCAAGATCGCGCATGGTCCAATAACAATATGCGTGTATGATAATAAGGAAAAGTGGCGCGGATCCTCCGACTTTTGCAACGCTCAAGGCGGGTAGTTTGTTTTTTATATTTCTAGCTAGCTGGTCTATCGCACACGGTTCATCCTAATTTCCAAATAAACTTACCCGCCTTTAGCTTCCACAGGTGGTGGTTTTACAACGCACTTGCATCGCACACGGTTAAGCCAGTACCTCCACCCTTTGCTCGCGCTTGCGTGGTCGTGGTGATTTTAGCGCACTTGCATCGCACACAGTTGAGCCAGTACCTCCACCCTTTGCTCGCGCTTACGCGGTCGTGGTGATTTCAGCGCACTTGCATCGCACACGGTTGAGCCAGTACCTCCACCTTAATTTGCTCGCGCTTGCGCGGTCGTGGTGATTCACATCGCACTTGTATCGCACACGGTTAAGATATTATACCCCGTGTCCGTTGAGGATCATCAGAGTCTTTGCAGCAAAAAATAACGTTAGGGAGGGTCAAAAGACAGCCACACCAGCATGTGACCCAAATAAATATGAGTGAAAAGGGTGGTATGTGATGTTCAAAATTCCAATGCACAACTTTGACCCCGAGGGCCCACGGTTGGGCGCGTCATTGAAGATCCATGAGAGGGGCCAGAAGTCAAGAACCACCTGGAAGTGGCCAAATATATGTACAAATATTGGGGATGTTTAAACTTTAAATACACAATGCATAACTTTGGTGGCACCTGCCTCGCAAACCCGAAAGCACCCTAACAACCACCTAGCTAGGATATATATATAATGACATAATGTCGTACCTAGCTAGGATGCTTGGCCCACCACCTCCCACTTCGTGTCAGCGGGGTGGATGCACGTAATGATCGATACTTTGGTCATACATGCATGTCGCCATGACCTACAATAAGACGGACCAATGAATCTTTCGTTTGGTCAAATGACAGTTGTTGTTGTCGATAAACCGCTTGGGCCAATAGGTTGAACCATCATAAACATCGCACGAGAGGGACCACAAAACCAGCACCTCTTGCATGCGACCCAAAATGATGTACGTTGGGAAGGAGTGATGTGTGTTTTCAATATAGAATAATGTGCAATTTAGATGTGGTGCCTACCTCTCGATACAGACAACAACCATGAAGGCAAGGTAGTTAAGGACGAGATACGTACTCAGGGTTTGATGTAGGTCGAACCCAGCAATCCGAGCATCTGGGAGGGAATCCTGACAACGCATGAGCTCGAGCTTTGGTTGACCGACATTTGACGGTGACCGGCCCTAACATGAACTAGGAGGAATCCATTCGTGGCCAACACATACCCCTCATTATCGGTCAAAGGGATGATATATATACACTCGGGGAGCCCACAGATATCAGTGTCGTCACAAAAAACCGCACAAGGGAGACGTGGTCGATCAGAAGACCCCGTATACACTGCATGCGGCCCGAAAATATGTATGGGTACGATGGTGTATGATGTGTTTAAATCCCAAATGCACAACTTCGATGGGCCACGCCAAGTACATTACAAACCGAACACCGTACCCGACTCCAAGCCTGGTTCAATACCTATGATGTCAGTTTCCCAACTTCGAGGCGGCAGCGGGGGGGGGGGGGGTCCCACGCATGCGCTCAAACTTTATTTTGTCTAGCACGGGACACATCTATATATATCTATACATCTATACACATATATAGTGTGCGAATAACTATGAAAGTTGCTCGTTGGATGAAGCCAATCCGACGGTACAGAGATGGCAAATCCGAGCACTACTGGCCGTTGGATATCATCTACATTCCACGAGATTCTGCCACATGTACAATCTAGAAGACTCCATGGTTGAACTTAAGCAAAATGCACAAACCTCAAAACACAAGCACTTCTCCTTTGTTCTCTAGAATCTTTCATATCTTAATTGCCCAAACCTTTTTTTCTAAATGAATTGTCACTTTTTGTTTTTACCTTTACAATGCACAATTCCATGAATCTTAAAATAGTTTTTTTTACAAAACTAATTAATTTTGGATGGGATGAACTATAAGAATTAAACAAACATCTACATCATGCATATCTGGGAGAAGAGGCGGGAACCCGATGAGAGGAGTGGCGAGAAACGGTAGCCTATTTTGAATGAAAACATACTAGTAGAGAAGGAAGCATGAGCAACACGACGCATGCGCACAGTGCTTACCCATGTACTGCATGTGCTATCAAAAGGGCTCAGGGTTGCCGTTCGATCTGGGAGCATCCAACGGTGCACACGTACGATCCGTGGGGTTTGGGTTCTGGCCAGTCAGAACGCATGACTCGGATCGTGTGCCTAGCGGGGGGATATCATTCGGAAACCAACATTCGGTGGAAACCGGCGAAAACCACGAGAAAAATATGTTTTGAAGTTTCAAAAAAATTTAAACAAATGCGGGATGTTAAGAGGATGATGTTTTATTGGCACACAAAATTTCAAGTTGAAACACATTAAGAGATGTGAGCTATGAAAAAGACAAAATCAGTGTTGAATAGTGCTGAATAGTAATGTCACTATTCAGGGTTGAATTTGTCTTTTTCATAGATCACATCTCGTAATGTTTTTCAACTTGAAATTTTGTGTCGCAATAAAACATCACCTTCTTAACATCCCACAATTTTTTCAGATTTTTATGAAACTTTAAAATATGGTTTCCACGAAGTTTTCATTGAATATCGGCTTTCGTGAGTGAATCATGTGCTATTTGAAAACATTTCGTGAGAAGAATCTCGGTTTTTAAATCCCCGTAAATCCAAAACTAAGCTGAAAATCGTGAAACCTGCCATGGTGTCACGACATCGCACTTATATGTCGAGGAATTTTTTTCGTCCATTGTGGCGCAAGTTTTATTACAAGCCTCTTACAAACCGGAGCTTCTCTCAGAGAAGCCTCGTGGTTCCGATAGGGAAACGTGTCCCCCTTGTGGGTGAAACGTAATCACTGCCTCTTTTCACCTTGTATTTTCTTCTACGGGCAACATGGAATGACAGGATATCCGTGCTAAAATTTAAACTTATTCAGGGTTCGTTTGGCCTTTTTATACACTAATTGATTTCCCTAGGCATTTAATGTCCATAATTCAAATCTGAACTACAAATACATGCTTCAGTTCACCAAAATGGCTAGAAAAATTATACATGTGTCCTTGGGTGCATGTTTAGGTCCCATGCCAGGAATGGGAATGAATTACAACCGTACTGGTGTCATGGCTCGTACTCAAACATTTCGAATCTTGGTTTTTAAGTTTCCATAAATCCTAAACTCACCAGAAAGTCATCAAAGGTGGCATGGTGTCATGTCATGGCACATATATGTCATGGTAAAAACATTGTCCAATTTGGGCCAAGCTTTATTACAAACCTCTTACAAAAACGGGAGCTTCTCTCAAAGAAGCCTCGTGGTTCTGATAGGGAAACGTGTTCCCCTTGTGGGCGAAACTTAATCACTGCCTCTTTTCGCCTTGTATTTTCTTCCACGGGCAACATGGAACCACGGGATATCCGTGCTGAAATTTAGACTTATTCAGGGTTCGTTTGGCCTTTTTATACACTAATTGAGTTTCCTAGGCATTTAATGTCCATAATTCAAATCTGAACTACAAATACATGCTCCAGTTCACCAAAATGGCTAGAAAAATTATACATGTGTCCTTGGGTGCATGTTTAGGTCTCATGCCAGGAATGGGAACGAATTACAACCGTACCGGTGTCCTGGCTCTTCCTCAAACATTTCGAATCTCGGTTTTTAAGTCCCCATAAATCCTAAACTCACCAGAAAGTCATCAAAGGTGGCAAGGTGTCATGTCATGGCACATATATGTCGTGGTAAAAACATTGCCAATCGCTTTATTACAAACCTCTTACAAACCGGAGCCAGTCGCAAGAACCCTCGTGGTTTCAATAGGGAAACGTGTCCCCTTGTGGGCCAAACGATAATCACTCTCTCTTCTAGCCTCGTATTTTCTTCTACACGCGACACGGAACAACTGGAGATTCACGCTGAACTTTGAAATTATTCAGGGTTTGTTTGACCTTTTTTATTCATTAATTGAGTTTTCTAGGCATTTAATGTCCATCATTCAAATCCGAACTACAAATACATGCTCTAGTGCACCAAAATGGCTAGAAAAAACGTACATGTTCCCTTGGGGTTCATGTTTAGGTCCCATGGAACGAATGGGAACGAATTCAACCGTCTCACCGTCCTGGCCTGGCCACAAACATTGCGAATCTTTGTTTTTAAATGTCTGTAAATCCAAAACTCACCAGGAAATCATGAAACATGGCATGGTGTCACTACATGGTATATATAATTGTCCAATTTGGGCGAAGCTATATTACAAGCCTTTTACAAACCGGAGCATGTCGCAACCCTCGTGGTTCCGGTAGGGAAACATGCCCCTCTGTGGGCGAAACGATAATCAATGCCTCTTCTCGCCTTGAACTTTGTTTTCTACAGGCAACATAGACTAACAGGAGTGTCGGGCTGAAATTTGAAACTGTTCAGGGTTCGTTCGGCCATTGTATATATATTACTAATTACTAAGTTTTCTATGCATTTAATGTAGTCCATAATTCAAATTTGAACTACAACCACATGCTCCAGTGAAGCAAAATGGGTGGGAAATCGTACATGTGTCATGGGTGCATGTTTATGTCTCATTTAAGGAATGAGAATGAATTACAAACTTGTCGTCGTCCTGAAACAATGAGAATCTCAGTTTTTAAATCCCAGTAAATAAAAAAGTCACCCAAAAAACATGAAACTTGGCTTGGTTTCATGACATGGCACATATATGCCGTGGTAAAAAAAATCGTCCAGTTTGAGAAAAAGCGCACACGTTTGTAGCCAACAAAGTCCTTTTTGAAACAAAAAGCGGACATGTTAATATCGCAAACGGTTGTATTATATTTACCGTCTCGAAATTTAACCGTACTCGGTGGCGTGCGTGCAGCTGTTTGATTAGACGAGATGAGTGCGAGAAGTCCGCCGTGCAGGATTGACGGGACGCGTGCGAGCAGTCCGCCGCGCAGGCTCGACGGGACACGTGCGAGTAGCAAGGCCACCCATGCTCACCGGGAAGCGAGCTCTTTGACCTCCATGCACCAGCAGCCGCCCGCCTCGCTCACAACTTCTCCATTAATGGGTTAATTAAAGCACCTGGACGGAGGGTGTTTGCTTGTGATCCCATGGCAGCATTTTCTTCGTTCGTGTTTTCAACTAGTATTCCGCCCTAATTTAAATTGCCACATAGGGCAACGGATAATACGACCACAAATAAAATGGCAACGGATAATACGACGACAAATTTACAATGGCACACATAATAATTGTCTTATATATTCCGGATAATTTAAAATGCCACATGCGGCAAAGCCCGGAAGACACAGGGGGAAGAGAAGAAGGAAATTGCAGACAACGATCTGGGTCGCTACTGTCTCTACTCATCGATGGATCGCCGGGCGGCGAAATCCTACAGCTCCTTCTTCAATTCCTCACGACTTTGCTTGAAAGCAGCCACGGATTCCTCCACCTCCTGCTCGCGCTCAATCCGGAGCTTCCTCAAGCCACCCATCAGTTCCTCGACGACCGCTTTCAGCGTCATCTCCGAGGCACTACTCTCCTCATGCAACATCTTCCAGCCGGCGGCCTCCTCCTCCTTCTCGGCGACCAACTTGAGGAGCTTCGCATTGTCATCCATGAGTTGCTCGACGAGGCCGGTCGCCTTGTCAACCGAGTCATCGCTGATCTTGAGCAGCTTCATCAAGCCGTCGACCAACTCCTGCTGCGTAGTGACGCCAGCAAGAATGTCCTCGTTGCCGGCAAAGGACTTCAGGAACACCGGCTCGTCGCGATGGCCGACACCGCGAATGCGCTTGTGAGAGTCCTCGCGTGCCCGTGAGAGCTTGTTCGAGGGCTCCGCGGCGCCCCTGGACATCTCTGCTGAGGCTGCGGCTTCGTGGCGGGACCTCTCTAGTGCTTCCGCGGCCTTGGTCTTTGCTGCTTGGTAATATGTCCACCCTAAACTTCTCCTACCGGTCATGGCGGAACAACTTGACAGAGAAAACCAGTTTTGTGGGTGATGAGGAGAGGAACTGTGAAGTAATTTTCGAGTGGGTAGTTTTTATAGCCCGGTGCTAAGTGTGAACACATATTAGTTTAATAGGTGTGAACAGATTTGCAATTATACTTATTGCATTGTAATCAGCAATGTGAAGAGAAACAAGGTCAAAATTTATTGATGGCAGAAGGTTGACCATGTGGTTGCTCGCTGTTGAGGCGGCCGCGGCGCGCTCCGCTCTGGCGTCCCTGCGCGTGCTCTGCTCGCCGTTGAGGCAAAGTTACAATGGCAACTGTTAATAATTCTTAATAATTGTTTTACATATTCAGGATAATTAAAAATGCCAAATGCGGCAAGGCCCAGAACACTCACGACCTACATATGCATACAGTTATAATAAAATATAAGCTAAAAGACTGAGCTGGCGGCCTTCCGACGATGGTCTTCTCGGACTCCATGATCAGCATAACACCCTTGCGGTCGTTCACTCCAAGTGTCCCGACCCGCCTCCGCCTACGGAGCTGCTGGCGCTGGGAGGCTCTTGGGGCTACTGGGCCTCTTCCAGAAGAGCTTGACAGTGTGCAATCACGTGCTGACAACTCCGCGGAACCGCTCATTTTCCATGTCTTTGGCCTGGTAGCAAATTCCGTCGATCACCTGCATCCTCAAGATATCATGTTGGTGATGTTCTACTTCGTCGGGGACCTCAACTCTGCCAAGGATGCGCTCGAGCCTGTCCACCACATCATCGGGATCGAGGTAAACACGGCCGCCGCGGGCAATGATGATGCCGCAGGCTGCCTTTCTCTTGACTGAATCGCAGAGGTCCTCTGCTCATTCCTTGCGGGGCATCAGGCTCTCGATGAGCATTGGTGATGGCGGCTCTTCGGGTGGGTCGTCGATCATGCCGCCGAGCAGCTCTGGATCTTTTGCACAGTGGATGGCAAACTGCTCATCACACCTCCTCTGCAATATGTCAATTGTGCTCCCAAGGACTGTGACACCGATATCGCTGCCGATGGGCCATGGTGCCTGCACCGGCCGATGAAGCTCTTGCTCCCCGACCTGCTCCAGCTCGTTCTCCTCGCCAAAGATGTAACGCAGGTAGGCGTCGACATCGAAGCTTTGTTCGTTGCCTGGCATGCTTGGAATAACTAATGGTAGATGGGTGAGGACTAGATCTTCGCAGAGTGTCGTGGCGGTGCGTTGCCGCCTGGGTTATATGCAGCAAGCCGTTAGCTGGTGGCGGGAAGCCGGTGAGGGAATAGGCGTGGATTTTACAATTCATCCATGTGGAGCGCGGGAAGCATTCGGTGGAGTGCGGGAAGACTAAGTGGAGCACACACACAACCCGAATACCGTATCCGGTGCCACGTGTTATTTATCACACAAGTGTTAACATAAGGAAACGTATGTGTAACTTACTAATCATCGCACATGAGTACTCGCAGACGCATCGCGTGCGATATTCCTTGCCATCGCAAGCAACTTGTTTGCATATTTCAAAGTTTTTTGTACACACAGAATCGCACACGAACTAACTGTATTAACTGTCTGTGTTGTAATTTCTCATCGCAAACAGTTCATCCAATTCGGCTGTTTGCCACGTATCACACACATCTTGTTAAGTTGAACCGTTTCTGTTGCGTTCGCCAATCGAAAACAGTTCGTCCGAGTGAACCGTATGCCCTATATCACACACACCTTGATCTGGCTAATCGTTTATGTTGCACTCCCTAATAGCAAATGGCTCATCGGAGCGACCTGTATGCCGTATATCGCACACACATTGATATGGCTACCCATTTCCGTTGTTCTACATCATCGCAAACAGTTCGAACGGGTTAACTGGGTGGCCTGAATCGCACACGCAACTAAAATCCGAACCGTGTTTGATGCATCCTCCATCGCAAACGTTTTGCATCATTTTTGGCGGTTTTCATACAGCACCGTTTGCGATTATCGCATCACACACAGTTTCTCGAAGGGTCTCTGATCGTAGTGTCGCGTTAGCAGCATCCTGCAGTAGTGTAAAGTGATACAAACTCTGCAGAGTTAAAGAAAAACATGAATTCATGCCAGTCTCTTGGATTGGAGACTATGGGGACCTATTGGTGGTCTATCTCGCAATACGAGTGTTTGATAGCTTTTATAAATTGAAATAAACTTCTGCAACAAATGTTTATTTTTTTAAAGTTGTGAGTTGAGGTAGGACTTGTTGATTTATATTGAGCTATCATGAGTGTTGCATTCTGCTATTTGAGATTGCTGAGTACTTTGTACTCATTCTTTCTATTAATCATCTTTTTCTTAGAGCAAAGCTTGTATGAGAATCCTGCTGGACCAAGTGAGGAGAGCAATGGTGATGGCTATAACTACACAGGGGACCTAGATGTGGATCCATCTAGTGCTATGTATGATCTGGATGCCACATATGGGGCTGGGATGAATAAGTAACTTGTGAGCTAGTTGCGTAATCCAGGAACTATTTCATCACTATATATCTAGTACTGCTAGTTGGAACTGGCGAACGTGTGAGAAGCCTACTTGAGACTTTTAGCCCCGCGTGGCATGATATTATAATATAAAAGACCATCTCTAACTATTTCCTTGTTGCATATCTCTGACATGGATTATTATTTGACAAGACAATATTTTGTAAAGAAATAATCCAAGGACTAGTGTCATTATCTATAATAATAATGACACGGGTCATCACAATAACCCACAAAAAAAGGCAAAAAAATTAGATTAGTTCATCCATTACGCCTACCTTTTCAGCCTTTAGCAATTTTTGCATCTAGTATTTGTGTAGTAGATTTTTTTGGTTGCATTCATCCTAGAATTAGTGCTGGTTTAGATTAGTTTGAAAAAAATTGTCTACTAGATCGCACTTTCTTTTGTCCACCATATTTTCTGTCGCCTGCTTGTTCCTGGTCGGAAAAAAAAGAACCAAGATTCGATCTTCTTCTATTCGTATCTGCAAGACAATCTGTTTTCTAGACGTATTTATTTCCTTCCTGCGATTATCCTTGGACGCTCCGCCACAAAGATTGACACATATCCATCCGAGAGTCTTGCAGGTTTTACAGTACCCATAGCTGAGACAGCGTCTCATGCTTTCGCGAGATCCCAGACATCAGCCTCTGGTGTCTGTCCCTACGCGCCGCTCATTACACACAGACGCGAGACACCAGACATCTAGCAGTCTGTGTCTGCCCCCACGTGCTATACAGATACAGTACACATCCAGCCATAATCACCGTGAGTAATTGTACACCAGTACTAGCTATCTATCGTGGCAACTTGTCCAATAGTTCTGCCTCTTCCTTTTCTTGTCACGTAAATTGTGTCCGTGACTTTTCATAGCAATCGGTTTGCAAAAAAAAGAAAGAGAAAAAAAAGAAAAAAAGTGAAAGAATAGAGCAGACAAGAAAAAAAATTACAAAGAGAAAAAAGAAAACAGGTTGCAAATTTCAGGCCAGTTAGCACTTTTTGGGCAATTTCTTTGGATGTTCAGAACTTTCCCTCTCCACTGTACACGTCATATTTGCTGGAATTTTTTTTCTGTTCTTGATTGCCATACACTCGCTACATAGAGCTATAAATTTTCATCAGTTTCCTCTTCTTTGATTCAGTATCTGGGCTTAGATTGTTTTATCTCTTACTAGTCGACTACCAACACTAGTTAGGAGTTTGAGAAATTATTCAACTTGCATTACTTTTTGCTTAATTGTGCCACATATTCTGAGTTGAGAAAACCTTCACCAAGTTCCACTTCCTATATTGCACCTTGTTCAGTCACTTGGTAATCGCTATATCAATCTTTTGATCACTTTTGATATCGCCAACGGCCGCAACCACTGCAGCACGGTAAGAACTGGTAAGAGCTTGGTAATTGCTCGAGAGTTGTGAGACATTTTCCACCGCCTCACTGTAGTTACTGTAGGAACCATATACTTGTGATTTTTGTTCTTCTTCCGTCCTAACCATGGCAGGTGACAAAGACGACATGAAAGCCACGTGGCATGCCTTGAGGAGGATGTGCATGCATACACCAAGCGGTTCACAGCGTTCGAGGGCGCATTGGATAAGTGTCTCAAGTCGATCGAGGATAGCAATGAGACGTTCACTCAAACACTTGCATCTATTATGAAACGTTTTTTCGATTTTGACTGAATTGGTCGGAGCGTAGACGAGCAAGCAGAGCCCAGGAAAGAGGTCAGATCGTCATAGAGCAGTCAACTATAAGTATAAGACTGCTGGCCTGAGAGAAGGGTCTCAATGCCCAGGATGCCCGTCTGGGTGCCGTCTCCACTGCCGCTCCACGTCTTCCAGCCACCAACACAGGTCTACCACGAGCATGTCGGGTGCCCCCAGGGGACCCGAGGCACCCTCTTTCTTAGACCGATGCTGTCGACCAGCCCCGTCCTCGCAACGCCAACTCGATAGTCGGCCGGTATGATGACATCCAAGATGACAACTATGTTGGTTATTCCGAGGATCCTGATGCAGTGAATGATAACAATGATCATGATCATTGTCGACTACGCAATAATCAACAAGGTATGGGACAACACCAGCGTCCACAGGTACGTGGCCATGACGACTCTTTGGGTAGAATTAAATTTGCCATGCCTCCTTTTAATGGGAAATATGATCCAGATGTTTATCTTGACTGGGAATTATTAGTTGATCAAAAATTTGCTTGCCATGATTTTCTTGATGATAAAAGAGTTAGGGCTGCAACTAGTGAGTTTAGTGATTTTGCTTCTGTTTGGTGGAGAGAACATTGTCGGAAACATCATAATAATATTCCTGCCACTTGGGAAGCTTTGAAATTAGTAATGCGTCACCATTTTGTTCCCGGATATTATGAACATGATTTGCTAAATAAACTACGATGCTTGAACCAAGGATCTAAATCTGTGGAAGACTATTATCAAGAATTGCAAATGGGCATGTTAAGTTGTGGTTTAGTTGAGACTGAGGAAGCCTCTATGGCTAGGTTCTTGGGTGGATTGAATAGAGAAATTTAGGACATACTTGCTTATAAGGATTATCATTCAATGACTCGTTTATTCCATCTAGCTATACATGCTGAACATGAAGTGCAGGGTCGTTCGAGAATGCGTTCTAATTTTTCTGCAGGTCGTACTTCCACATGGGCGCCATGCACCCCTGCTGCCCCGCTCACTCGCACCTCTATAACAACACCTGCAACCTCTCGACCGGGGCCTACTTCATCAACTTCAGCATCACACACTTCGGCACCAATGAAAAGTACTACACCAACTCCAACAAAAAGTTCATCATCATCGTCCGTTTCCTTGAAAAGAACAAAGGATATCCAGTGCCACACTTGTAAGGGATTTGTCCATGTCATGAAGGAGTGTCCTAATAAGCGTGTATTGATCATTCGTGAAGACAGTGACTATGACTCCGCTAGTGATTTTGATGAAGATACATATGCCTTGCTCGCTGCACATGAAGACGATGACACAAGACCGACACAAGAGGAAGAACATGTGACCGTCGAAGACGCTGATAAGTACATGAGTCTCATATCACATCGTGTCCTTAGTGCTCAGATTGTGAAAGCAAAGAAGGATCAACGTCACAACCTCTTCCACATCAAAGGAGTCGTCAACAATCGTTCAGTTCACATAATCATTGATGGAGCGAGTTGTAACAATTTAGCAATCATTGACATGGTGGAGAAGCTCTCCCTACCTTCCCAACAACATCCACAACCTTACTACATTCAATGATTTAATGATGGTGGAAAATTAAAGGTAACACGCATGGTGAGAGTTCCTTTTTCTTTAGGTTCATACCATTATACTATTGACTGCGATATTGTGCCTCTGCAAACTTTCTCTATGTTATTAGGAAGCCCATGGCAGTATGATAAAAAATGTTTACATGATGGTAGAACTAATAAGTACACTCTCACACAAAAAGGAAATAAAATCATTCTACACCCTATGTCTCCTGAGCAAATTTTAAAAGATGATCTTGCTAGGGCTAGTAGAAACACAAATACTGAGCGTACTAAATCTGAAAATCAGAAAGTTGTTGATGAGTTAGAACAATTTAATAAGATGAACAAACCTGATCCTAGCACATATAAAGAAATTAAATTGAAAGGTGCTTCTATCTTAGCTACACATGCTGAAATTTTCGAGTTAGATGCTCACACTGATGAATGTTATGTTGTTATTTGCAAAGAAGTTTTGTTTTCATTTGGGGATATTGATATGGCCGCGACTAATGTTAGTGTTGTGGATGATCGCAAAATAGTACCGCATGTGAGTGGGTTAAAGGAACTATTTTCTGTGACAAGAAAACAAGACATTGCTTCATTTGATCTTTACACCAACGAGAGGAAAAAGAAGTCCCTGGACGTGCCTGTATTGAAGGGGGATAATTGCATGCGAGGTAAATTACTAACTCAAGACAGGAGATATACATGCAATATTGACAAGGCTCGGTTTGGCAAGGAAATACCAACATGCATTAATTCCTTGGAAGAAAAAGCTACTTATGCTAATGGAAGGAATTATTTTAGATCCGATTTGTTTGCATCGGACAACAAGATAAAAAGAAGGGATATCTTTCTGTTTATTCCACTCGCACGCAAGTTAAAGTGTATCAATTGCATGAGGTGTACAAGCAGAATTAGAGACATGCTAAGCTTGAAAGGATGCGGGTGGGGTCCACCTTCCCCAGGAGAAGTCGTACCAACCAAAATAAGGAGTCCTAGTTTGTTATACGGTACTAGGTGATCAAGTCCGTCGGATACTTTATTAGTTAAATCTTTGATTAGTTTAAATAGGAGAGAGAGTCCATTTCAATCTGGAGTAGTTAGGTCAGTTTTGTTATTTCTGGGTTGCTTATAAAAAGGGCCGCCTACGGCCAATGTACGCAGGTTATATTTTTATGAAATAGACACGATGTGTTTTTCAAGGTAGACACCCGTATCAAGTTTTGCAGAGATCTTTATAAAACCTCTGTGTTGCGATTTCTTTTCATAGAAATTGTTTTGCGCGTGAGTACCTTCATTGAGATTGGTTTTCTCGTGCTGGGCCGCAAGGTTCAAACCCTCTACTTCGTGTACATCGCGTGCGCAGGCGAGAGGTTGCTGCTATTGGTGGTGGAGTGTTGTGAAATATCGGCCGCAACAACAGATCGAGTCCCGCATCGAGGTTTGGTCCAAATCAGTTGGTATTCAAAGCAAAGGTTGTTCACGGTACAATAATTTTCTTGGAGTTACTTTTGAATTTTTTTATCATGAGGAAAGATTGTAGCTCGCAAATGATGATGTCGGTGGAGAAGGATCCATTGTGTGCCTTGTCGTGGTACCAATGCTTTACGCGTGTGCGTGTAGGGCCGACTAGTTGTGCTCCATTGATGAATTGCTATTCTGGGACGAATTTAGTGAGTAAGACTATGGTTGATGCTTTGAACCTACCGTCGTTTGAACATCCAGAACCATACGAGCTTTGGTGGAAGGACAAGTTTGTCAAGATCATGCATCACATTGAGGTACGGTTCATTCTAAGTGGATATGAGGATATGGTCATGTGTGATGTGCTTCCTGTGCACATGCATACATGTACAATGCTGCTAGGAAAACCATGGATAGATAAAAGACAGTTGACATATCATTTGGCTGGAGAATTTTCTTTTGTTCGTGGAGGACAATACGTACCACTTGATTTGTCCACATCGGAGAAGTATATGGCTGATCAAAAGAAGCGGGATATTGCTCAAGCTGCATCAGAAGGAAAGAAGAAGGTTGAAGCTCCTGAAAGTTTTTTGGTCGCCCCTCAGTCTGCAAATGAAAATATATTGAAGAGACCGATTCGAAACTGAGGATGGTTTCGTTTCAAGGAGGAGAGGATGATATGGCCGCAACTAATGTTAGTGTTGTGGTTGATCGCAAAATTGTACTGCATGTGAGTGGGTTAAAGGAACTATTTTCTGTTACAAGAAAACAAGACATTGCTTCATTTGATCTTTAAGCCAATGAGAAGAAAAAGAAGTCACTGGACGTGCCTGTATTGAAGGGGGATAATCGCATGCGAGGTAAATTACTAACTCAAGACGGAGATATACAAGCAATATTGACAAGGCTCGGTTTGGCAAGGAAATACCAACATGCATTAATTCCTTGGAAGAAAAGGCTACCTATGCTAATGGAAGGAATTATGTAAGATTTGATTTGTTTGTATCGGTCAACAAGATAAAAAGAAGAGATATATTTCTGTTTATTCCACTCCCACGCAAGTTAAAGTATATCAATTGCATGATGTGTACAAGCAGAATTAGAAACATGCTAAGCTTGAGAGGATGCGGGTGAAGGAAATATGCCCTAGAGGCAAAAATAAAGTTGTTATTTTATATTTCCTTATTCATGATAAATATTTATTATTCATGCTAGAATTGTATTGATCGGAAACCTAAATACATGTGTGAATACATAGACAAACACTGTGTCTCTAGCGAGCCTCTACTTGACTAGCTCGTTGATCAAAGATGGTTAAGGTTTCCTAACCATGGACATGAGTTGTCATTTGATAACGGGATCAAATCATTAGGAGAATGATGTGATGGACAAGACCCATCCGTTAGCTTAGCATATTGATCGTTCAGTTTTATTGCTATTACTTTCTTCATGTCAAATACATATTCCTTCGACTATGAGATTATGCAACTCCCGGATACCGGAGGAATGCCTTGTGTGCTATCAAAGGTCACAACCTAACTGGGTGATCATAAAGATGCTCTACAGGTTTCTCCGAAGGTGTTTCTTGGGTTGGCATAGATCGAGATTAGGATTTGTCACTCCGAGTATCGGAGAGGTATCTCTGGGCCCTCTCGATAATACACATCATTAGCTTGCAACCAAACGACTAAGGAGTTGGTCACGAGGTGATGTATTACCTAACAAGTAAAGAGACTTTCCAGTAACGAGATTAAACTAGGTATGTAGATACCGACGATCGAATCTCGGGCAAGTAACATACCGATGACAAAGGGTATAACGTATGTTGTCATAACGGCTCGACGATAAAGATCTTTGTATAATATGTAGGAACCAATATGAGCATCCAGGTTCAGTTATTGGTTATTGACCAGAGAGGTGTCTCGGTCATGTCTACATAGTTCTCGAACCTGTAGGGTCCGCACGCTTAACGTTCGATGACGATATTGTATTATATGAGTTATGTGATTTGGTGACCGAATGTTGTTCGGAGTCCCGGATGAGGTCACGAACATGACGAGGAGTCTCGAAATGGTCTAGAGGTAAAGATTGATATATAGTACGATAGTATTCGAACACCGGAAGTGTTCCGGAATGTATCGGGCATTTATCGGAGTACCGGGGGGTACCGGAACCCCCGGGGGAATATATGGGCCATGAGAGGGGAGCACACCAGCCCACAAGGGGTGGCACGCCCCCCTATGGCAGGTGGCCGAATAGGAGAAGGAGAAGAGGGAGTTCGCGCCCCTCCCTTCTTTTCTTCCCCCTTCCTTTCTTCTCCGGTGGAAAAAGGAACAGGGGGGCGCCACTTGGGGAAACCCCAAGTAGGATTCGAATCCTACTTGGGGCGCCCCCTGGCTGCCTCTCCTCCCCTCCCACCTATATATACGTGGGGAGGGGGGCGCCTAGAACACACATCATCAATTGTTAGCTGTGTGCGGCGCCCCCTCCACAGTTTACACCCCCGGTCATATCTTCGTAGCGCTTAGGCGAAGCCCCGCGCAGATCACTTCACCATCACCATCACCACGCCGTCGTGCTGACAAAACTCATCTACTACCTCCACACCTTGCTGGATCAAGAAGGCGAGGGACGTCATCGAGCTGAACGTGCGCATAACTCGGAGGTGCCATGCGTTTGGTACTTGACCGATCGGAGTTAGAAGAAGTTCGACTACATCAACCGCGTTGTCAAACGCTTCCGCTTACGGTCTACGAGGGTATGTAGACACACTATCCCCCTCATTGCTATGCATCTCCATGGATAGATCATTGCGTGTGCGTAGAATTTTTTTGGTTTTTCCATGCAACGATTCCCAACAGTGGCATCATGAGCCAGGTCTATGCGTAGATGATATGCACGAGTAGAACACAAAGAGTTGTGGGCGGTGATAGTAATACTTCTTACCACCATCGTCTTATTTTGATTCGGCAGTATTGTGGAATGAAGCGGCCCGCACCAACCTTACATGTCCACGCACATGAGACCGGTTCCACCGACAGACATGCAACTAGTTTTGCATAAAGGTGGCTGGCGGGTGTCTGTTTCTCCTACTTTAGTGGAATCGAATTTGACTACGACCGGTCCTTGAAGAAGGTTAAAATAGCAGACTTAACAAAACACCATTGTGGTTTAATGCGTAGGTAAGAACGGTTCTTGCTAGAAGCCCGTAGCAGCCACGTAAAACTTGCAACAACAAAGTAGAGGACGTCTAACTTGTTTTTGCAGGGCATGTTCTGATGTGATATGGTCAAGACATGATGTGATATACGTTATTGTATGAGATGATCATGTTTTGTAAAAGTTATCGGCAACCGGCGGGAGCCTTATGGTTGTGTCTTTATTGTATGAAATACAAACGCCATGTAATTGCTTTACTTTATCACTATGCGTTAGCGATATTTGTAGAAGCAATAGTTGGTGAGGCGACCACGACGCAACTATAGAGATCAAGGTGTTGAGCCGGTGACAATGGAGATCATGACAATGCTTCGGAGATGGAGTTCAAAAGCACAAGATGATGATGGTCATATCATGTCACATATTTTGATTGCATGTGATTTTTATCTTTTATGCATCTTATTTTGCTTAGTACAGCGGTAGCATTATAAGATGATCTCTTAACTAAAATTTCAAGGTATAAGTGTTCTCCCTGAGTATGCACCGTTGTGATAGTTCGTCATGTTGAGACACCATGTGATGATCGGGTGTGATAGACTCTACGTTCACATACAACGGGCGCAAGACAGTTTTGCACATGCAGAATACTCGGGTTAAACTTGACCAGCCTGGCATGTACAGACATGGCCTCGGAACACTGGAGACCGAAAGGTCGAATGTGAATCATATAGTAGATATGATAACCATAGAGATGTTCACCATTGATGACTACTCCATCTCACGTGATGACCGGACATGGTTTTGTTGATTTGGATCACGTATCATTTAGATGACTTGAGGGATGTCTATCTAAGTGGAAGTTCTTAAGTAATTTGATTAATTGAACTTAATTTATCATGAGCTTAGCCCTGATAGTTTTTGCATATCTATGTTGTAGATCAATGGCCCGTGCTACCATTCCCTTGAATTTTAATGCATTCCATAACTTGAGGATTATCTTCATTGCTGCACAGAAGGATTATGTCCTTGATGCACCGCTAGGTGAAAGGCCTGCTATAGGAGCAGATGCTGATATTATGAACGTCTGGCAAGCTTGATCTGATGACTACTCGATAGTTTAGTGTGCCATGCTTTACGGCTTATCGGGACTTCAAAGACATTTTGAACGTCATGGACCATATAAGATGTTCCAGGAGTTGAAGTTAATATTTCAAGCAAATGCCCGAGTTGTGAGATATGAAGTCTCCAACAAGTTCTATAGCTGCAAGATGGAGGAGAACAGTTATGTCAGTGAACACATACTCAAAATGTCTGGGTATCATAACCACTTGACTCAGCTGGGAGTTAATCTTCCAAATGATAGTGTTATTGACAAAGTTCTTCAACCACCGCCACCAAGCTACAAAGGCTTCATGATGAACTATAATATTCTAGGGATGGACAAGACAATTCCCGAGCTCTTCGCAATGCTCAAAGCTACAGAGGTAGAAATCAAGAAGGAGCATCAAGTGTTGATGGTTAACAAGACCACTAGTTTCAAGAATAAGGGCAAGGGAAAGAAGGGGAACTTCAAGAAGAATGGCAAGCAAGTTGCCACTCCCGGGAAGAAACCCAAAGCTGGACCCAAGCCTAAAACTGAGTGCTTCTACTGCAAAGGGACTGGTCACTGGAAGCGGAACTGCCCCAAGTATTTGGCGGATAAGAAGGATGGCAAAGTGAACAAAGGTATATTTGATATACATGTTATTGATGTGTACCTTACTAATGCTCGTAGTAGCGCCTGGGTATTTGATACTGGTTCAGTTGCTCATATTTGTAACTCGAAACAGGAGCTACGGATTAAACGAAGATTGGCTAAGGACGAGGTGACGATGCGCGTCGGGAATGGTTCCAAGGTCGATGTGATCGTTGTCGGCATGCTACCTCTACATCTACCTTCGGAATTAGTTTTAGACCCGAATAATTGTTATTTGGTGCCAGCATTGAGCATGATCATTATATCTGGATCTTGTTTAGTGTGAGACGATAATTCATTTAAATCAGGGAATAATGGTTGTTCTATTTATATGAGTAATATTTTTATGGTCATGCACCTCAAAGAGTGGTCTATTTCTGTTGAATCTCGATTGTGGTGATACACATATTCATAATATTGATGCCAAAAGATGCAAATTTGATAATGATAGTGCAACATATTTGTGGCACTGCCGTTTAGGTCATATTTGTGTAAAGCACATGAAGAAACTCCATGCAGATGGGCTTTTGGAATCACTTGATACTTGCGAACCATGCCTCATGGGAAAGATGACTAAAACTCCGTTCTCCGAAACAATGGAGCGAGCCAATGACTTACTGGAAATAATACATACCGATGTATGCAGTCCGATGAGTGTTGAGGCATGCGGTGGGTATCGTTATTTTCTAACCTTCAGAGATGATTTGAGCTGATATGGGTATATCTACTTAATGAAACACAAGTCTGAAACATTTAAAAAGTTCAAAGAATTTCAGAGTGAAGTGGAGAGTCATCGTAACAAGAAAATAAAGTTTCTACAATCTGATCGCGGAGGTGAATATTTGAGTTACGAGTCTGGCCTTCATTTAAAACAATGTGGAATAGTTTCACAACTCATGCCACCTGGAACACCGCAGCATAATGGTGTGTCTGAATGTCGTAACCGTACTTTATTAGATATGGTGCGATCTATGATGTCTCTTACCGATTTACCACTATCATTTTGGGGTTATGCACTATAGACAGTTGCATTCACGTTAAATAGGGCACCATCTAAATCTGTTGAGACGACACCGTATGAACTGTGGTTTGGCAAGAAACCTAAGTTGTCGTTTCTTAAAGTTTGGGGTTGCGACACTTATGTCAAAAGGCTTCAGCCTGATAAGCTCAAACCCAAATTGGAGAATTGTGTCTTCATAGGATACCCCAAGGAAACAATTGGGTACACCTTCTACCACAAATCCGAAGGCAAGATATTTGTTGCCAAGAATGGAAACTTTCTAGACAAGGAGTTTCTCTCGAAAGAAGTGAGTGGGAGGAAAGTAGAACTTGATGAGGTAATTGTACCTTCTCTCGAATTGGAAAGTAGCTCATCAGATAAATCCGTTCCCGTGATGCCTATACCAACTAGAGAGGAAGCTAATGATGATGATCATGAAACTTCAGATGAAGTTACTACTGGACCTCGTAAGTCGAACAGAGCACGTTCCGCACCAGAGTGGTACGGTAATCCTGTTCTAGAAGTCATGTTACTAGACCATGACGAACCTACGAACTATGAAGAAGCTAAGATGAGCCCAGATTCCGATAAATGGCTTGAGGCCATGAAATCTGAGATAGGATCCATGTATGAGAACAAAGTGTGGACTTTGGTGGACTTGACCGATGATCGGCGAGCCATAGAGAATAAATGGATCTTCAAGAAGAAGACTGACGCTGATAGTAATGTTACTGTCTACAAACCTCGACTTGTCACAAAAGGTTTTCGACAAGTTCAAGGACCTGACTACGATGAGACTTTCTCACCCGTAGTGATGCTTAAGTCTGTCCGAATCATGTTAGCAACTACCGCATTATATGATTATGAAATCTGGGAGATGGACGTCAAAATTGCATTCCTTAATGGATTTCTTAAAGAAGAGTTGTATATGATGCAACCAGAAGGTTTTGTCGATCCTAAAGGTGCTAACAAAGTGTGCAAGCTCCAGCGATCCATCTATGGACTAGTGCAAGCATCTCAGAGTTGGAATATATGCTTTGATGAGGTGATCAAAGCATATGGTTTTATACAGACTTTCGGAGAAGCATGTATTTACAAGAAAGTGAGTGGGAGCTCTGTAGCATTTCTAATATTATATGTGGATGACATATTGTTGATTAGAAATGATGTAGAATTTCTGGATAGCATAAAAGGATACTTGAATAAGAGTTTTTCAATGAAAGACCTCGGTGAAGCTACTTATATATTAGGCATCAAGATCTATAGAGATAGATCAAGACGCTTAATAGGACTTTCACAAAGCACATACCTTGATAAAGTTTTGAAGAAGTTCAAAATGGATCAGTCAAAGAAAGGGTTCTTGCCTGTCTTACAAGGTGTGAAGTTGAGTCAAACTAAATGCCCGACCACTACAGAAGATAGAGAGAAAATGGAAGTCATTCCCTATGCCTCAGCCATAGGTTCTATCATGTATGCTCTGCTATGTACCAGACCGGATGTGTGCCTTGCTATAAGTTTGGTAGGGAGGTACCAAAGTAATCCAGGAGTGGATCACTGGACAGCGGTCAAGAACATCCTGAAGTACCTGAAAAGGACCAAGGATATGTTTCTCGTTTATGGAGGTGACAAAGAGCCCGTCTTAAATGGTTACGTCGATGCTAGCTTTGGCACTGATCCGGATGACTCTAAGTCACAAACCGGATACGTATTTATATTGCATGGTGGGGATGTTAGTTGGTGCAGTTCCAAGCAAAGCGTCGTGGCGGGATCTACGTGTGAGGCGGAGTACATAGCTGCTTCAGAAGCAGCAAATGAAGGAGTTCATATCCGATCTTGGTGTAATACCTAGTGCATCGGGTCCAATGAAAATCTTTTGTGACAATACTGGAGCAATTGCCTTAGCGAAGGAATCCAGATTTCACAAAAGAACCAAACACATCAAGAGACGCTTCAACTCCATCTATGATCAAGTCAAGGAGGGAGACATAGAGATTTGCAAAATACACACGGATCTGAATGTAGTAGACCCATTGACTAAGCCTCTTCCACGAGCAAAACATGATCAACACCAAGACTCCATTGGTGTTAGAATCATTACAATGTAATCTAGATTATTGACTCTAGTGCAGGTGGGAGACTGAAGGAAATATGCCCTAGAGGCAATAATAAAGTTGTTATTTTATATTTCCTTATTCATGATAAATATTTATTATTCATGCTAGAATTGATTGATCGGAGACCTACATGTGTGAATACATAGACAAACACTGTGTCCCTAGTGAGCCTCTACTTGACTAGGTTGTTGATCAAAGATGGTTAAGGTTTCCTAAACATGGACATGAGTTGTCATTTGATAACGGGATCACATCATTAGGAGAATGATCTAATGCACAAGACCCATCCGTTAGCTTAGCATATTGATCGTTCAGTTTTATTGCTATTGCTTTCTTCATTTCAAATACATATTCCTTCGACTATGAGATTATGCAACTCCCGGATACCGGAGGTATGCCTTGTGTGCTATCAAACGTCACAACGTAACTGGGTGATCATAATGATGATCTACAGGTATCTCCGAAGGTGTTTGTTGGGTTGGCATAGATCGAGATTAGGATTTGTCACTTCGAGTATCGGAGAGGTATCTCTGGGCCCTCTCAGTAATATACATCATAAGCTTGCAAGCAAACGACGAAGGAGTTGGTCACAAGGTGATGTATTACAGAACGAGTAAAGAGACTTGCCAGTAACGAGATTGAACTAGGTATGTAGCTACCAACGATCGAATCTCGGGCAAGTAACATACCGATGACAAAGGGAATAAATGTTGTCATAACGGTTCGACCGATAAAGATCTTCGTAGAATATGTAGGAACCAATATGAACATCCAGGTTCCGCTATTGGTTATTGACCGGAGAGGTGTCTCGGTCATGTCTACATAGTCCTCGAACCCGTAGGGTCTGCACGCATAACATTCGATGACGATATTGTATTATATGAGTTATGTGATTTGGTGACCGAATGTTGTTTGGAGTCCCGGATGAAATCAGGGACATGACGAGGAGTCTCGAAATGGTCAAGAGGTTAGTATTGATATATAGGACGATAGTATTCGAACACTAGAAGTGTTCCAAAATGTATCGGGCATTTATCCAAGTATCGGGGGGGGGGGGGTTACCGGAAGTGTTCCGGAATATATGGGCCATATGGGCCATGAGAGGGGAGCACACCAGCCCACAAGGGGTGGCACACACCCCATGGCAGGTGGACGAATAGGAGAAGGAGAAGAGGGGGTTTGCCCCCCTTCCTTCTGTTCTTCCCACTTCCTTTCTTCTCTGGTGGAAAAAGGGAAAGGGGGTGCCACTTGGGGAAACCCCAAGTAGGATTCGGATCCTACTTGGGGCGCCCCATGGCTGCTTCTCCTCCCCTCCCACCTATATATATGTGGGGAGGGGGTGCCTTGAACACATAACATCAATTGTTAGCCGTGTGCGGCGCCCCCCTCCACAGTTTACACCCCCGGTCATATCTTCGTAGTGCTTAGGCGAAGCCCTTCGCGGATCACTTCACCATCACCGTCACCACGCCGTCGTGCTGACAGAACTCATCTTCTACCTCGACACCTTGCTGGATCAAGAAGGCAAGGGATGTCACTGAGCTGAACGTGTGCAGAACTCGGAGGTGCCGTGCGTTCGGTACTTGACCGGTCGAAGCTAGAAGAAGTTCGACTATATCAACCACATTGTCAAACGCTTCCACTCTCGTAGACACACTCTCCCCCTCGTTGCTATGCATCTCCATGGATAGATCATTGTGTGTACGTAGATTTTTTTGTGTTTTTCCATGCAACGATTCCCAACAGCGGGTGGGGTCAACAAGATAAAAAGAAGAGATATATTTCTGTTTATTCCACTCCCATGCAAGTTAAAGTGTATCAATTGCATGAGGTGTACACGCAAAATTAGAGACAAGCTAAGCTTGAGAGGATGCGGGTGGGGTCAACCTTCCCCAGGAGAAGTTGTACCAACCAAAATAAGGAGTCCTAGTTTGTTATACGGTACTAGGTGATCAAGGTCGCCGGATACTTTATTAGTTAAATCTTTGATTAGTTTAAATAGGAGAGAGAGTCTGTTTCAATCTGGAGTTGTTAGGTCAGTTTTGTTATTTGTGGGTTGCTTATAAAAAGGGCCAGTTACGGTCAATGTACGCATGTTATATTTTTATGAAATAGACACGATGTGTTTTTCAGGGTAGACACCCGTATCAAGTTTTGGAGGGATCTTTAGAAAACCTCTGTGTTGCGATTTCTCTTCGTGGAAATTGTTTTGCCCGTGAGTAACTTTGTCGAGATTGGTTTTCTCGTGATGGGCTGCAATGTTCAAACCCTCTACTTCATGTACATTGCATGCGCGGGCGAGAGGTTGCTGCTATTGGTGGTGGAGTGTCGTCAAAGATCGGCCGCAACAACAGATCGGATCTCACCATAAGGTTCGGTCTACATCAGTTATGCCTCCTTCTTTGCCTCTTGTTGTCGCCAACCTTTTACAGGAGTTTCAAGATTTTTTTCCAAAGGAAGTACCACCGGGGCTTTCAGCTATGAGAGGTATAAAAACGGATGACATATACATATACCATGTATACATCTTCTCTCTCTTTTTTGTATATTTTCAGATTATCTAAAGCCGAGGACGACTTTGATTTCAAGAAAGGGAGGATGATGTGGACATGGCTGCCTTAGATATGACAAAAAATAAAGCAAAAACACATATTGTAAAGGTGATTTCTATTGGCAATAATTTCATGAATTATTTATTGTTCAAAAAAAGATACATCACCTATTTTTACTATATATGGAATTATTGAGGAATTATACAAGCTACTTGTCAAGACGACGAAAGGGAACACATATATATAGAAAGACATACTTGTATGCGTACAAGGAGAATGCATCCATGTAAAAGATACCATGCATATGCATGTGCGTTTTCATAGATATAAGCAAGCCAACTGGTCATGCATGCTATGAGGCATTAACACAAGAGGAGGTCTTCCATGCAAATATGCACTAGGGGCACATCCATTTTTATGGGCCGGTCCATCTGACACTTTTAAAAGGCCACGACCGGTCGGTCTCATGAGACGACGCCCTTATCCACAAGAGTCCAAATCAACCACGACCAAGTTAGGAAATCCAAGGGCCTGCGAATCCTTTTTGGCCGTCCAAGTTCGGTCTGTAATCTTCGTCTATGGATGCCGCATCTTCTAGGGTTTAGACTCGGGTTTTATTGTATTGTCTAGCCATCGCTACAATTCGCATCTACGAGACGTGTAGGACTACCGCCTTGTCAGATCCACATTGGAACCCCAACTTTTGATCTAGTTCATGTGCTCATTTTTTCATCCACAGTTCTCAGATTGCAATTCACCTTTGTTCTTGCCAGTTCTTTGGTTGCTTGCAAAACTCAAACCTTGTTATTCAGGTTGATCGTGCCTACGACAAGGTCAATAACCATCAGAGATTGGTTTAGCGATTGTCAAGGCGTATCGTCGGGTACGGTATAGCCGGACCTTCAAGGTCAAAATCCACCAAATTGATAGTTATCCCCACTCTCATTGAAAGATCGGGCCGCCATCACATCACTTTGGCCACTCCAACCAAATGCCGGTTGAAACCCGCACTAGCACCGCTAGCCAACTAGAAACTGGAGGCCCCACCCAAGCAGAAGCCAGCCAGGATCAGGCTCATGGATAGGCTCCACCACCACCTCTCCCCAGAGAACGTGAACATGGCCCAACTTCCCTAAGTCTTCTGAGAGAAACGCCAAGCTAACCCTGTAGTCGTCCTAGATGATTGCACAAGTTGTTGCCAACAAACCGCAACAGTCAAGAAATGGCAACAAGCATTCCATCCTAGCAGGATTCAAGAAGCATGCACCTCCAACATTCATCGAGACTAGTAACTCCTGGAACGAAGGTGAGGACCAATGTAGGGTGTAGAAGATTCGACATCATCATTAACGGAGTTGAGCTCCTAGCAGACCCTATCTTCTTGAGAACTGGATGTGATCTTAGGAATGGATTTGCTCATCAAGCATCATGGCATGCTAGACTGTGCCAACCAAGCCGTCACCCTAACCAATGACCAAGGATTCGAAGTTAAGTTTGCTTCCAACCCCTCCTGTTCTCGAGTCACCCAAGTCAACTGTCTGTCCGAAGTTGAAATTGAACAAGAGCCAGTGGTATGACAATACCCTGATGTCTTTCCTAACGAGTTGCCAGGAATGCCTCCTAACCGTGCCATCGAGTTCATCATTGAGCTCATACCCGGAATAGGACCCATCTATAAGAAGCCTTATAGGATGGGATCGGAGGAATTGACATAATTAAAGAAGCAACTGGCCGAGCAGTTGAGGAAAGGATTCATCCGCCCTAGTGCCTCACCTTGGGGATCGCCTGTTCTAATTGTGGAGAAAAGGGTCGGTACCATTAGATTTTGTGTTGACTATTGTTCCCTTAATAAGGTCATAATCAAAGAACAAGTATCCACTACCCCAGTTCTGGCAACACCTGCTATGCTGTTTTCCGCACGGGGTACGTGCTCTGTTTGCAACCCATCAAAGTGCTCCTCCAGTCTCCTCGTTTCCTCGACGTATGCTTCCATCAATGGGCTTTGATAATCCTTGTTGACTTATCTGACCACAAGCTGTGAATCTCCTCGAATGATCAGCTTCTCAATTCCCAATTCTGCTGCAATCCTGAGCCCGGCAAGGAGCCCTTCATACTCAGCTGTATTGTTGGTGGCTTCTTCCCGGGCAAAGTGCATTTGTACGGCGAACTTAAAGTGCTCCCCGGAGGGGGCAACAAGAAGCACGCCAGCCCCTGCACCTTGTAGGGAAAAAGCACCATCAAAATACATAATCCATTCTTGGGGTGATTCCTTGTCGGGGAGAGCTGTTTCTGTCACTTCTTCATCAGGGGTTGGCGTCCATTCTGCAACAAACTCTGCCAGTGCCCTGCTCCGAATAGTTGATGTGCTCTCAAACTTCAAACCAAAGCTGGATAACTCCAAAGCCCACTCCACTATTGTGCCGGTGGCCTCAGGGTTTCGGAGTATCATTTGCAACAGAAAACGAGAAACAACCATGATCTCATGGGCTTGAAAGTAGTGGCGCAGTTTCCTTGAGGCCATGATGAGGCCAAAGATCAATTTTTGCATGCCAGAGTACCTCAATCTAGCCCCTTGTAACAAGGAGCTGACGAAGTATACTGGGCGCTGCACCACTTTCTTCCTTGCCGCGTCCTTTGGGTTGCTCTCGTTGCCGTGCTCATTGCTGTTCTGATCCTTTTTTGACTCTGCCGTGACTTGGTCACTTTCTGCCTCATCCACCTCTCGCTATGCTACCAAGGCCGCACTGACCACTTGGTTGGTTGCTGCCAAGTAAAGCAATAACGGCTCTTGGGGTTTGGGTGCAACCAAGGTAGGCACAGACGATAGGTAGGCCTTCAATTCCTCCAGAGCCGCATCTGCTTCTGGGGTCCATTTCATAGGCCCTGCTTCCTTCAAAATTTTAAAGAACGGCAGGGCACGCTCGGCAGACTTGGAAATAAATCTGCTTAGCGCGGCAATGCATGCCGACAAACGCCTTACATCCTTAACTGTCCTTGGTGCTTGGATCTGCTCAATGGCCTTGATCTTGTTGGGGTTGGCTTCGATCCCCCGATGGGACACGAAGAATCCAAGTAGCTTGCCGGAGGGAACACCGAATACACACTTCTCCGGATTAAGCTTCAAGTTGATCTTGCACAGATTAGAAAATGTCTCCTCCAAATCCTGGATAAGGGTGGTCTTATCCTTGGTTTTGACCACGATGTCATCCATATAGGCTTCTATAATTCTGTGCAACTGTGGCTCAAAACCAATCTGGACTGCTCTTGCAAAAGTGGATCCGACACTCTTTAATCTGAAAGGCATGCGTACAAAGCAGTACGTACCACATGGAGTGATGAACGATGTCTTCTCCTCATCTTCCTTGGACATGAAGATCTGGTGATACCCGGAGTATGCATCCAGAAAGGAGAGCAAATCACAACCTGAAGTGGAATCCACGATCTGGTCGATGCGCGGGAAGGGGAACGTGTCCTTCGGGCAAGCTTTGTTGAGATCTCTGAAATCAATGCAAAGCCTCCATTTCCCATTCGCCTTCCGGACCACCACTGGATTTGCTAACCACGTAGGATGCAGTACTCCTTTGACCAAACCAGCTGCCTCTAGTTTCTTGATTTCCTCGGCAATGAACTGCTGCCGCTCTAAGGCCTGCTTCCGGACTTTCTACTTGACGGGTCGGGCATGTGGGCAGACAGCAAGGTGGTGCTTGATTACCTCCCTGGGAACACCGGGGATATCAGATGGTTGCCAAGCAAACACATCGATATTCGCCCGCAGGAAGGCAACGAGTGCGCTTTCCTATTTGTCATCAAGGGTAGCGTTGATAGTGAAAGTACCATCAACGTCAGCCAGCCCTGTCAGGACCTTCTTTACTTGGGGTGCAGTAACCTTGGATCCTTGCTGTTGGAACACTCCGGAAGGTCGTCAACGGGTGCCGTGCACTCGGAGGGGGCACGCTTCCCGGACTCCTTGCTGGAGGTCCTACAATCTGATACGTCTCCAACGTATCTATAATTTTTGATTGTTCCATGCTATTATATTATTTGTTTTGGATGTTCAATGGGCTTTATTATACACTTTTATATTATTTTTGGGACTAACCTATTAACCAGAGGCCCAGCCCAAATTGTTGTTTTTTGCCGATTTTAGTGTTTCGAAGGAAAGGAATATCAAACGGAGTCCAAACGGAATGAAACCTTCGGGAACGTGATTTTCGGAACAAACGTGATCCAGAGGACTTGGAGTGGACGTCAAGCAATCAATGAGGAGGCCACGAGGCAGGGAGGCGCGCCTGCTCCCCTGGGCGCGCCCCCACCCTCGTGGGCCCCTCGTAGCTCTCCTGACTGACCTCTTTCGCCTATATATACTCATATACCCTGGAAACATCAGAAGAGGAGCCGAAACCCTATTTCCACCACCGCAACCTTCTGTACCCGTGAGATCCCATCTTGGGGCCTTTTCCGGCGCTCCGCCGGAGGGCGCATTGATCACGAAGGGCTTCTACATCAACACCATAGCCTCTCCGATGATGTGTGAGTAGTTTACCTCAGACCTTTGGGTCCATAGTTATTAGCTAGATGGCTTCTTCTCTCTCTTTGGATCTCAATACAAAGTTCTCCTCGATCTTCTTGGAGATCTATTCGATGTAATCTTCTTTTGCGGTGTGTTTGTCGAGATCCGGTGAATTGTGGGTTTATGATCAAGATTATCTATGAACAATATTTGAATCTTCTCTGAATTCTTTTATGTATGACTGGTTATCTTTGCAAGTCTCTTTGAATTATCAGTTTGGTTTGGTCTACTAGATTGATCTTTCTTGCAATGGGAGAAGTGCTTAGCTTTGGGTTCAATCTTGCGGTGCTCGATCCCAGTGACAGTAGGGGAAACGACATGTATTGTATTGTTGCCATCGAGGATAAAAAGATGGGGTTTATATCATATTGCTTGAGTTTATCCCTCTACATCATGTCATCTTGTTTAAAGCGTTACTCCGTTCTTATGAACTTAATACTCTAGATGCATGCTGGATAGCGGTCGATGTGTGGAGTAATAGTAGTAGATGCAGGCAGGAGTCGGTCTACTTGTCCGTAGTTTTGCTGACCATGTTTTGCTCGTGAGAGAGGCTTTGTCAACGGGTCTGCAAGATTCAGATCCGTATGTATCTTCCAAATCTCTATGTCCCCTTCCGACACTTGATGATGGATGGGATTGAAGCGTCTCTTGATGTGCTTGGTCTTCTTGTGAATCTGGATTCCTTTGCCAAGGCAATTGCACCAGTATTGTCACAAAAGATTTTCATTGGACCCGATGCACTAGGTATGACACCTATATCGGATATGAACTCCTTCATCAAGACTCCTTCATTTGCTGCTTCCGAAGCAGCTATGTACTCTGCTTCACGCGTAGATCCCGCCATGACGCTCTGTTTTGAACTGCACTAACTGACAGCTCCACCATTCAATATAAATACGTGTCCGGTTTGAGACTTAGAGTCATCCGGATCAGTGTCAAAGCTTGCATCGATGTAACCATTTACAGCGAGCTCTTTGTCACCTCCATAAACGAGAAACGTATCCTTAGTCCTTTTCAGGTATTTCAGGATGTTCTTGACTGCTGTCCAGTGATCCCCTCCTGGATTACTTTGGTACCTCCCTACTATACTTATAGCAAGGCACACATCAGGTCTGGTACACAACATTGCATACATGATAGAACCTATGGCTGAGGCATAGGGAATGCCTTTCATTTTCTCTCTATCTTCTGCAGTGGTCAGGCATTAAGTCTCACTCAACTTCACACCTTGTAACACAGGCAAGAAGCCTTTCTTTGACTGATCCATTTTGAACTTCTTCAAAATCTTATCAAGGTATGTGCTTTGTGAAAGTCCAATTAAGCGTCTTGATCTATCTCTATAGATCTTGATGCCCAATATGTAAGCAGCTTCACCGAGGTCTTTCATAGAAAAACTCTTATTCAAGTATCCTTTTATGCTATCCAGAAATTCTATATCATTTTCAATCAGCAATATATCATCCACATATAATATAGAAATGCTACAGAGCTCCCACTCACTTTCTTGTGAATACAGGCTTCTCCAAAAGTCTGTATAAAACCATATGCTTTGATCACACTATCAAAACGTTTATTCCAACTCCGAGAGGCTTGCATCACTCCATAAATGTATCGCTGGAGCTTGCACACTTTGCTGGCACCCTTTGGATCGACAAAACCTTCTGGTTGCATCATATACAACTCTTCTTCTAGAAATCCATTCAGGAATGCAGTTTTGACATCCATTTGCCAAATTTCATTATCATAAAATGTGGCAATTGCTAACATGATTCGGACAGACTTAAGCATCGCTATGGGTGAGAAAGTCTCATCGTAGTCAACTCCTTGAAATTGTCAAAAACCTTTCGCAACAAGTCGAGCTTTGTAGACAGTAACATTACAGTCAGCGTCAGTCTTCTTCTTGAAGATCCATTTATTCTCTATGGCTTGCCGATCAACGGGCAAGTCAACAAAAGTCCACACTTTGTTCTCATATATGGATCCCATCTCAGATTTCATGAACTCAAGCCATTTCGCGGAAGCTGGGCTCATCATCGCTTCCTCATAGTTTGTAGGTTCGTCATGGTCAAGTAACATGACGTCCAGAACAGGATTACCGTACCACTCTGGTGCGGATCTTACTCTGGTTGACCTACAAGGTTCGGTAGTAACTTGATCAGAAGCTTCATGATCATCATCATTAGCTTCCTCACTAATTGGTGTAGGAATCACTGGAACTGATTTCTGTGATGAATTACTTTCCAATGAGGGAACAAGTACAATTACCTCATCAAGTTCTACTTTCCTTCCACTCACTTCTTTCGAGAGAAACTCCTTCTCTAGAAAGGATCCATTCTTAGCAACGAATATTTTGCCTTCAGATCTGTGATAGAAGGTGTACCCAACAATCTCCTTTGGGTATCATATGAAGACACATTTCTCTGATTTGGGTTCGAGCTTATCAGGTTGAAGCTTTTTCACATAAGCATCACAGCCCCAAACTTTAAGAAACGACAACTTCGGTTTCTTGCCAAACCACAGTTCATAAGGTGTCGTCTCAATGGATTTAGATGGTGCCCTATTTAACGTGAATGTAGCCGTCTCTAAAGCATAACCCCAAAACGATAGCGGTAAATCAGTAAGAGACATCATAGATTGCACCATATCTAATAAAGTGCGGTTACGACGTTCGAACACACCATTACGCTGTGGTGTTCCGGGTGGCGTGAGTTGCGAAACTATTCCGCATTGTTTCAAATGAAGACAAAACTCGTAACTCAAATATTCACCTCCACGATCAGATCGTAGAAACTTTATTTTCTTGTTACGATGATATTCCACTTCACTATGAAATTCTTTGAACTTTTCAAATGTTCCAGACTTATGTTTCATCAAGTAGATATACCCATATCTACTCAAATCATCTGTGAAGGTCAGAAAATAACGATACCCGCCGCGATCCTCAACACTCATTGGACCGCATACATCAGTATGTATTATTTCCAACAAGTCTGTAGCTCGCTCCATTGTTGCGGAGAACGGAGTCTTAGTCATCTTGCCCATGAGGCATGGTTCGCAAGCATCAAGTGATTCTGATAAGCACATTTCATATACATAATTTGATGCTCAAATATACCATTAACTGAGATATATCCATCCATTCTTGCTAATAATTGTTGAATATTCTAATGATAATCATAAAAGAGAATGTTGACTAGTGAATTGTCTATTTTGTAGCAAAGTGCGCAAAGGCACTATAAACTACTAGTTTCTGTCCATGTGGCAATCGAGATGAGCATATGAAAGAAGAGGAACTTGAGTGTGATGAATATTAAAGCTTCAAGAGCAAGAAAGAAAGAGTGGAGGGATCAACTCGTGAAGTAGGCAGAGAAGTAGAAGGGCCGAAGTGCAAAAGTGTAGATCTAAGGAGAGGATCAAAATCCCTAGCACGCCTCAATTTTGGATCGGGCCTGGCATCTCCATCTCCCTCACCCCACCTTCTCCACCACCGGTCGCCGCCGCAGCCAGGCCAGCGTGGCGGTGCGCCACCCAACCATCAGCGCCACTCCACACCCATCCACCAACGCATCCACCATCTCCAGCCACCGCCGCCATCAGCACCAGCACCACCTCGCGCGCCCGACCAGACGAGGGGAGGCACGATTGTCTGGTGGCCCGCGCGACTTCCTGTTGCCTTTCTCCCCCATGAACCTACTGCTGTTCTTCTTCTCCCACGCCCCTGTTGCTGCTATTCTTCCTTCGCCTACCTCGCTGCTTCCCTGCTTCTGCTCCTTCTCCTAACCTTGCTGCTATTCATCTCTGAACCCTCACCACGCTGCTGCTCTTCCCTCTCCATCTCTGCTGCTCCTCTTCCTTGCGCCCCCGTGCTGCTGCCTCTCCTTCCCTCTGCCGCTGTTGCTTCTCCTTTGATCCCTTTGCTGTTGCTCTTCTTCTCCCGCCCCCCTTGCTGCTCCTCACTCCCTGATGCTCTGCTACTTTTCTGAATTCCCAATCTTGTTGTTGTTCTCTCTTTCTCTCTAAATTTCTGTAAACATTGAGAAGTGTATGTGCTATAATTAGACTAGTACGTGAAATTGCTATTTGTTAAGTATTGTACTTGTAAGATCTAGTACATGTTATGTGTGATCAGTGTTAGCTTTGTCCCTGTGACATATATGTTTGTGATGTGAATCATCTATCTCCTGTCATATAACTCTGTTCCTTCCGTGTGTCTTATACTTGCTAGTTTTATATACATATATGTGCTCTTGCCTTGTTAATTCCCTTTATTTAGGATGTCCGCCTGTAGTTTCTATTTTCTCAAGTGATATGAAATTGCCAAAAAGACAATATAGAAAACCTGAATCTCCCTGTGATGTTTGCATTTTCTTTGTTGACGATCTTCGGGAACAACCTTGATAGTTTAGGTTTTATTTTCTGCAATCATCTCTTAAAATTGTGTTACCTAGATTTAGTCGAGCATTGTTGCTGTCGCCTAGTCTCTGTGGAGAACATGACATCCGTAGTTTGGGCGTAAAAACCCTGCTATACTTTCAATTGATCAGATTCATAATCAAGTGATTCGAAAAGTCCATCAGCATGGAGTTTCTTCATGCGATTTACACCAATATGACCTAAACGGCAGTGCTACAAATAAGTTGCACTATCATTATTAAACTTATATCTTTTGGCTTCAACACTATGAATATGTGTATCACTACTATCGAGATTCAATAAAAATAGACCACTCATCAAGGGTGCATGACCATAAAAGATATCAGTCATATAAATAGAACAACCATTATTCTCTGATTTAAATGAATAACCGTCTCGCATCAAACAAGATCAAGATATAATGTTCATGCTTAACGCTGGCACCAAATAACAATTATTCAGGTCTAAAACTAATCCTGAAGGTAGATGTAGAGGTAGCGTGCCGACGGCGATCACATCGACTATGGAACCAGTTCCCGCGCGCATCGTCACCTCATCCTTAGCCAATCTTCGCTTAATCCGTAGCCCCTGTTTCAGTTGCAAATATGAGCAACAGAACCAGTATCAAATACCCAGGCACTACTGCGAGCATTAGTAAGGTACACATCAATAACATGTATATCAAATATACCTTTCACTTTGCCATCCTTCTTATCCGCCAAATACTTGGGGCAGTTCCGCTTCCAGTGACTAGTCCCTTTGCAGTAGAAGCACTCAGTCTCAGGCTTAGGTCCAGACTTGGTTTCTTCACTTGAGCAGCAACTTGCTTGCCGTTCTTCTTGAAGTTCCCCTTCTTCCCTTTACCCTTTTTTCTTGAAACTAGTGGTCTTGTTGACCATCAACACTTGATGCTCCTTCTTGATTTCTACCTCCGCAGCCTTTAGCATTGCGAAGAGCTCGGGAATTGTCTTATCCATCCCTTGCATATTATAGTTCATCATGAAGCTTTTGTAACTTGGTGGCAGTGATTGAAGAACTCTGTCAATGACACTATCAATAAGAAGATTAACTCCCAGTTGAGTCAAGTGATTATGATACCCAGACATTTTGAGTATATGTTCACTGACAGAACTATTCTCCTCCATTTTGCAGCTGTAGAACTTATTGGAGACTTCATATCTCTCAATCTAGGCATTTGCTTGAAATATTAACTTCAACTCCTGGAACATCTCATATGCTCCACGACGTTCAAAACGTCGTTGAAGTCCTGGTTCTAAGCCGTAAAGCATGGCACACTGAACTATCGAGTAGTCATCAACTTTGCTCCGCCAGGCGTTCACAACGTCTGGCGTAGCTCCAGCAGCGGGTCTTGCACCTAGCGGTGCTTCCAGGACGTAATTCTTCTGTGCAGCAATGATGATAATCCTCAAGTTACGGAACCAGTCCATGTAGTTGCTACCATCATCTTTCAACTTAGCTTTCTCTAGGAACGCATTAAAATTCAACGGAACAGTAGCACGGGCCATTTATCTACAACAACATAGACATGCAAAATACTATCAGGTACTAAGTTCATGATAAATTAAAGTTCAATTAATCATATTACTTAAGAACTCCCACTTACATAGACATCCCTCTAATCATCTAAGTGATCACGTGATCCATATCAACTAAACCATGTCCGATCATCACATGAGATGGAGTAGTTTTCAATGGTGAACATCACTATGTTGATCATATCTACTATATTATTCACACTTGACCTTTCGGTCTCAGTGTTCCGAGGCCATATCTGCATATGCTAGGCTCATCAAGTTTAACCCGAGTATTCTGCGTGTGCAAAACTAGCTTGCACCCGTTGTATGTGAACGTAGAGCTTATCACACCCGATCATCACGTGGTGTCTCGGCACGACGAACTGTCGCAACGGTGCATACTCAGGGAGAACACTTGTACCTTGAAATTTAGTGAGAGACCATCTTATAATGCTACAGCCGTACTAAGAAAAATAAGATGCATAAAGGATAAACATCACATGCAATCGATATAAGTGATATGATATGGCCATCATCATCTTGTGCCTTTGATCTCCATCTCCAAAGCATCGTCATGATCACCATCATCACCGGCTTGACACCTTGATCTCCATCGAAGCATCGTTGTCGTCTCGCCAACTATTGCTTCTACGACTATCGCTACAGCTTAGTGATAAAGTAAAGCAATTACATGGCGATTGCATTTTATACAATAAAGCGACAACCATATGGCTCCTGCCAGTTGCCAATAACTGTTACAGAACATGATCATCTCATACAACAACTTATATATCATCACGTCTTGACCATATCACATCACAGCCAGCCCCGCAAAAACAAGTTAGACGTCCTCTACTTTGTTGTTGCAAGTTTTATGTGGCAGCTACGGGCTTAGCAAGAACCGTTCTTACCTACGCATCAAAAACCAGAACGATTTTTCGTCAAGTGTGTTGTTTTAACCTTCAACAAGGACCGGGCGTAGTCACACTCGATTCAACTAAAGTTGGAGAAACAGACACCCACTAGCCACCTGTGTGCGAAGCACGGCGGAAGAACCAGTCTCATGAATGCGGTCATGTAATGTCGGTCTGGGCCGCTTCATCCAACAATACCGCCGAATCAAAGTATGACATGCTGGTAAGCAGTATGACTATTATCACCCACAACTCTTTGTGTTCTACTCGTGCATATAACATCTACGCATAGACCTGGCTCTGATACCACTGTTGGGGAATGTAGTATTTCAAAAAAATTACTACGATCCCGCAAGATATATCTAGGAGAAGCATAGCAACGAGCGGGGAGAGTGTGTCCATGTACCCTCGTAGACCGAAAGCGGAAGCGTTAAGGAACGCGGTTGATGTAGTCGAACGTCTTCGCGATCCAACCGATCAAGTACCAAACGCACGGCACCTCCGCGATCTGCACATGTTCAGCTCAGTGACGTCCCTCGAACTCTAGATCCAGCTGAGGCCGAGGGAGAGTTCCGTCAGCACTACGGCGTGGTGACGGTGATGATGAAGTTATCGACGCAGGGCTTTGCCTAAGCACTACGATGATATGACCGAGGTATAAAACTGTGGAGGGGGCAACATACGTTGTTCGCTTTGTCATCGGTATGTTACTTGCCCGAGAGTCGATCATCGGTATCACCATACCTAGTTCAATCGCGTTACTGGCAAGTCTCTTTACTCGTTCCGTAATGCATCATCTCGCAACTAACTCATTAGTCACATTGCTTGCAAGGCTTATTGTGATGTGCATTACCGAGAGGGCCCAGAGATACCTCTCTGATAATCGGAGTGACAAATCCTTATCTCGATCTATGCCAACTCAAAAAACACCATCGGAGACACCTGTAGAGCATCTTTATAATCACCCAGTTACGTTATGACGTTTGATAGCACACTAAGTGTTCCTTCGGTATTCGGGAGTTGCATAATCTCATAGTCAGAGGAACATGTATAAGTCATGATGAAAGCAATAGCAACAAACTAAACGATCATAGTGCTAAGCTAACGGATGGGTCATGTCCACCACATCATTCTCTAATGATGTGATCCCGTCCATCAAATGACAACACATGTCTATGGCTAGGAAACATAACCATCTTTGATAAACAAGCTAGTCAAGTAGAGGCATACTAGGGACACACTGTCTATGTATTCACACATGTACTAAGTTTCCGGTTAATACAATTCTAGCATGAATAATAAACATTTATCATGGTATAAGGAAATGTAAATAACAACTTTATTATTGCCTCTAGGGCACATTTCCTTCACTTAATAACCCACAAGTATAGGGGATCAATTGTATCCTTTCTCGATAAGTAAGAGTGTCGAACCCAACAAGGAGCTAAGGGTAGAACAAGTATTCCCTCAAGTTCTATCGACCACCGATACAACTCTACGCACGCTTAACGTTCACTTTACCTAGAACAAGTATGAAACCAGAAGTACTTTGTAGGTGTGATAAGATAGGTTTGCAAGATAATAAAGAGCACATAAATAAAATCTAGGGGTTGTTTAGATAAACCAATAACTAACTTAGTTTTAGTAGAGAGCTTTTTGTCAAGAGAAAGTTATTTGTCCCTAGGAAATCGACAACTAGACCGGTAATCATTATTACAATTTTATATGAGGGAGAGGCTGTAACGCCCGGATTATTAAGCTACAGTAATCCCCTTCTAATGGTGTCATGTCACCACGATTACTGTTCTTAAACTCACGTTGGTTCGAAACCGGTTCAAATTCAAATCCAAAACAAAATCAAAAATAAAAGTTTTCAGATGTCAAATCTAAAATGTTCGCAATATTCTTTAAATTCACCTGATCATTGTCATGTTGGAACCAACCTCTTTTGGATTCACACAGTGTCCCTAAAAATTTATTCAGTGGACAACCAACCAATTATTTGAGCTTTTCAATTTCTAAAAATAGTTGAACACTCCCAAATGCTTTGAAACTTTTGTACCAACCCAGGATATTGCCTTGTATTTTTGTGCCAAGTTTTGTATTAAACAAAACTCTTTTAGTGGCTCAAAGAAAATAAACAAAAGGTTAAAAACTAAAACAAGAAAATAAAAAGGGGGCAACCGTCCCCTCTCTGGGCCTCGGCCCAGCAGGCCTCTGACCTAACCAGGCCCAACCCATCTTCCCTCGGTCCTCTTCTCCTGTTCACGACAGCGCCCGAACAGAAGCTCGTCCACGTCAGACCAGCCTTGCCGGCGCTGCCCCAAGGGGATAAGGGCGACGCCTCGGGCTCCTCTTGTCTCCCCTCTCCCACTTGCCTCCCTCTCCCTTCCACGCTCCCCTCCCCAGATCCACCTTCTCTTTCCCCTCGCCCTCCTCGCAAGGCCGCGCTCCGCCATCGCCGGCCACCTCGCCTCGCCGTGATCACCGGCCTCCCCGCGCCCTTCCTCCGTGCCTAGGAGGACCGCCGCCGTCCCCTGCTTCATCTTCGCCGACTAGACCGAGTCGAGGGCCCCGGCATCGACCCCTACCCGTCGTCTTCGACATCGGGCCCGACGAGCCCCGCCGTCTCTTCCGACCCTGGCGCCGCCTGCTACTCCTAATCATTCATCGGGCCCCCGTGTGCCCCCGAGGTGAGCTCCGCCTCCCCCCTTCCTTTGCTTCTCCTAGCGCGTCTCGGCCCCCTGCTGCTAGCATGCAACGTCACTGTAGCTAGTCGCCGTGGCCACACCCGCCGGCGAGCTCAGCCGAACACGGCCTCGTGCTCAGCTCGCTCCCCGCAGCCCAGCGTCATGGACCGCATCCCGTGCCGTGCCCCGTAGCACCATCCTCTTCGTCGCCCGAGCGTGACCGCCGCCCTCGCCGCTCGTCGGCGCCCCTCCGGGATGCCACCGCCCCCAATCGACGCGCCTTCGTGCGCTCTTTTGAATGCGCCAAGTCCCGCGCCAAAAGACCCCCTGTGCGCGATTTCCAGCGAAGTCCGGCGAGCCCCGCCGCTGTTTTGGTCGTCGCCGACGTGGCCTCACAAGTGGGCCCCTTGTGACACTGCCGCTGGGCCCCACGGGCCCGAGTTGACCTTGTTGACTAGGTCAACTGCCGACTGGGCACTCTGACCCACTGACATGCGGGCCCCACTAGCTTAAACGGTTTTATAAATAAATAAAACTCCTAGTTAAAATCTGTTATTTCATTAGTAGTTAGGTAGTCACTGACACTTGGGGCCCACACCTCTAATTAGTCTATTAGATTAGTTTAACCCACTATTTAACCCAGAGAGGCTGACAGGTGGGCCCCACCTGTCAGTTTGACCAGTCAGTAGGTCAGCCGAATGTTGACGCATTGCTAACGTCATACTGACGCAGTAACTCTTTTTTATGTTATTTAAATCATTTCACAAAATGTTTAAAACTTTGGAAATTCGTAGAAAATAAACTATAACTCGGATGAAAATGTTTTCTACATGAAAGTTGCTCAGAAAAATCCAATGAATCCGAATTCGCGGTCCGTTCATCTGTCGCATGCCCCTAGCATGCTGAACATGGAACTTTCCCCCTCTTTTCCTTTGCCCGGAATCCGCCTAACGCTGGGAATTCATACTCAGATGTTTATCCCCTCCGTCTGCAACATGTAGTACTACATTAGGTCAACCCTAGTTCTGCTTATCGTCATGTCATGCTTAGTGTTGCATCTGTTTGCTTATATTTACTGTTTCTTCCCCCTCTTCTCTCCGGTAGACCCCGAGACTGATGTTGCCCCTGTGATCGACTGTGTCACCGACGACCCTTCTTCCTTTTCAGCAGAGCTTCCAGGCAAGCCCCCCTTTGATCATCCCGATATGGCCCATTCCATTCTCTCATGCTTGCATTAGATTTTGCTACTGTTATTGTTTGCTCCTATTCTGATGCATAGCCTGCTTTTGTAACCTGCTTATTGTTACCTTACCTGCTTATCCTAAACTGCTTAGTATAGGTTGGTTAGTGATCCATCAGTGACCCCACCTTGTCCTTGTTGCCCCTGCTTCATCATCGACGACTCGATCAACGTGATTGATGACCAGAGCCCGACATCTCACATCACATCACGCCCCTTTTGTTGCCCGACTCTGCAGAGTTACCATCGAGTGTCGAGGGTGGAACCTCATGCATCACTCCTGATGAGATATCTGTAGTGTAGCAATTCGGTCGTGGTCATTGAGGGTGATTTCCTCCTTAACCACTTCAGATACGACTCTGTCGTGCAACCCCTCAAGTGTGAACCTCGGGGGTGGCTCCTCTTACGTTCACCTTGATGATTACATCGAGTGGAATTCACCGGGGATGATTCCTCGGGTTTTCCCCTTGATGTTTGGACACACGGATACTTGAACTTTACAACCGTTACTTGGAAAGGCGGGTCGACCCTGAGGGGTACCCGCAAGTGATGTGGAGACGGGTTGAGCTGGAAGGTGCCCACGAGATACTTACGAGGCGTGGTCGGGCATTCTTAGCCCTTGCCGGAAGTCCTCGAGATGGGGCAACGGGGTCTCATCGATCGTGAGTCTCTACTCCTTACCGCGTGCTCCTAATCCACTACGATTTTGATATTTGATCCGAGGGGCCTCTGGCCTGATAGCACTAACAATCACGTGGGCGTAGTATGGGCGTTCTGCGTCGTATGCATCAGCCGAAGCTTAATAGACGTCAGCGACTGAGCGGCGCGCGCCAGTTGACTGGTAAGCACCTGCCTTTTTAAGGAGGTAGCTAGGTCTGCTCACCGGCCGCCCTCGCAACGTGCAGGAGTTCCCGGGGCGATGGCCCAAGACCCCTGGGGGCATAGGTTTAGTCCGGCGTGCTGACCTCTCTATTAAGCCTAGGTCGGGTTGCGGCGTATTGTTTGGCCGGGGCCGGGCATGACCCAGGAAAGTGTGTCCGGCCAAAGTTAATCGAGCATGGTGGGTAAGTTGGTGCACCCCTGCAGGGAAGAAAACATCTATCGATAGCCTGTCCTACGGTAACGGACACTTGGAGTTGTATCCCGATCGATACAACTAGAACTGGATACTTGAGGTGATAACTGGATAGTATGGCTCTGGGATTGCTTTCTCGTAGGGAGTCGAGAAAGGATCTCTGGCCGAGGTTGATAACACTACTACTACTTTACTTTATGCTATTCTATACTCTTCTGAATGCTGCAAGATGCTTGGAGCTGCTTGAAGATGCTAGTCTTTGATAGGCTAGGCTTTCCCCTTCTCTTCTCGCATCCTGCAGTCTAGTCCACAGATACAGCCCATTTCATTGATATCGATGCATATGTAGTGTAGATCCTTGCTTGCGAGTACTTTGGATGAGTACTCATGGTTGTTTGCTCCCTCTTTTCTCCCCTTTCCTTTTCTTTCCAGATGTCGCAACCAGATGGTGGAGCTCAGGAGCCAGACGCCACCTTCGACGACGGCTACTACTACCCGAGGGTGCCTACTACTACGTGGAGACCGCCGATGACCAGGAGTAGTTAGGAGGCTCCCAGGCAGGAGGCCTTGCCTTTTCGATCGTTGATACTTTTGTGCTAGCCTTCTTAAGGCAAACTTGTTTAACTCATCTCTGTACTCAGATATTGTTGCTTCCGCTAACCTTGTGTATTTGAGCTTATGTATTCGAGCCCTTGAGGCCCCTGGCTTGTAATATAAAGCTTGTATTATTTTAATTTGTGTCTAGAGTTATGTTGTGATATCTTCCTGTGAGTCCTTGATCTTGATCGTACACATTTGCATGTATGATTAGTGTACGATTGAATCGGTGGCATCACAAGTTGGTATCAAAGCCGACTGCCTGTAGGTAGCCCCCTTTCCAACTCGTTGGCCGAAGTTGAGTCTAGTTATCCAAAACTGTTTTACTAACTTGGCTGTGTGGCTTATTGGCCCACGTCGCCATTGGGTGGTATTAGGATCTTTTATTCCTCGTCTATACTCTGGGACTGTGATCTCTCATCTATTTGGGTTAAACATTTTACTAACTCTGAAATTAGGCTCTCATACCCACTTCCTCCCGGAGAGCCCCGACATTATCGATGATCGCTTGCTTCGCCAGAAGATTCTGCAGATACTCCTCGATGTTTCTCGAGACACCGTGCCAACTGCCTTGCAGTTCCTGACCATCGATAATTCCCGTGAATAACATCCTTGCCACTTGTACCTACATCCCCAGTTGCTCCTATTATTACAAGATACCCCTAGTACTCTCCTTTGTTCCGAGAATCCTTTGTGCCTTCTGCTTTGCCGCATTCTTTTCACATTACGGATAATTCACTTAACTGGGGTTCGTTCGTCCCCAGTTGTTCATATGCTTTCCAAATTACCTGAAAATGCTATCCTATCTTTCAAAATCCTCTGCAGCCTATTGCTCTTGATTCTCCTTGCCTGCTTGCATTAGGATTAATTCCATATGACTAGCAATATTCTTTAAAATTCTTTGTGATTGTCATTCTGTTCCTATGGATTCAGCGTGTGTGCGAATACTCGCAATCATCAATTAATCCTTGGAAATTTTCTTTATGGCTCAGACATCCTTCCAGATATGAGCTGGTTCTTGCCCAATCCAGATTTGATCGGGTACACCTCTAAGTCTATTCAACTTACTCATCTTTTGATCAGAGCCTCTGCTTTTGTTCCTTCATCTTGAAATCATAATTCCTTTGTACCCAAGCATCGAATCATTCAGACGTTTCTATAAGCCGATGCCTTTGCATCCCCTTCTTCATCTGATTGATTACTAATACTCACATCAACTCTATCATGAATCGCCAGATCCATTGCTGGGTTGTTATCCGAAAGTGTCCTTCACATCCAAAGTCCTGTGAGTTTTTCCCTGATACATAATACCTTCGGTAAATTGTATCATCTGCTTTGACTTCGATACTCTGCTTTCGAACTCGTATCTTTTGCTTGGTTGATGGTTGTATAGATTCATAAAAAAATGCCCCGATGGGTTGAACCTATGCCTTCCCTAATCTGTGTGAACTCGAAAGAGATGTGAGTCATATTCTTCTGGCGCTTCACCAGATAAATCTTTCGCACTACAATTTCTTCGAAAACGAGGAGTGAATGAAAGGTTATGCATTGAAGAAGTGGGAGTCGACCTTGAACCTTTGTGTTCATGCCCATGGACCCAATGTAGAACTTATCATGGAAGCTGCTCGTAAAAATAATTATTTCTTTGGTACAAGCTCATCTTGTATCCATGAATTGATCCTTGCTATCGTGGTTCCGACCATATTTCCTCCTTGATTCCATTTACTAAGTAAGTTAAAATACTTATCCTCTGCAAATCATTTCCCCCGTCCAACCTCTACTCCGATTTACCTTCCGGCATTACACCTAGTACTTGATACTGGGAAGTTTCATAAACCATCACATCATTCCTAGCCTGATCGGCTATATTTTATCGTGTCAACCTTTAACTGTGCTACCTGGTCCTTATGCCCGGAGCAACTTCCGACGATGAGCTAAGCTTACGTCGATCCTCCTCATCTTATCATTTCACCTCGAACAACAAGCTTGACTTCGAGCTTGTGTCGAACCCATCATCCTTCCTTTTCTGCTCGATGGCATCTTCATAGAGTCTCTCGACAAAATTGGTCGTGATCACCGTCAACACTTTGGCTTCTTCAGAGATGTCAATTGAATTCATGGCTAGAAATACCATTCTTGCCTCTCAATGATTTGTGTCAGCATCGCCAACATTCTTGTCTCCCCCCCAACACAAACTTGATCATATTAATTTTGGGAATACATCCTTTTTGACATGTCGATGGATTGGTACTGAACCCATCGACCACCTCCTCATCTTTTCCCTGATAAAATAGCATGATATGTTCTAAAAATTCTGATGGATCCTTTGTGTTCCCAAGGTCCGACCTTTACCTGATGACCATGTTAATGCTATCCAAAAGCATGATTGTGGTACTCCGAACCTCTTTAAAACCATTTGGAGGCGCAATGCTAAATGTTTCTTGATCACTTATCCAAACACTGTTTTATGGGTAACGTCATGAATTTCCTCTCCCCTTTACCTAAAAGGTAATCTACTACCTTGTCATGGATGTCATCCTCTGCTTGTCCTTGGGAATAATATACTCCTGATATTTGTGTTTAAACACATTTTACTTTCCATTGTTCTGATTAAATTAATAATCACATTTTCCTTTCCCTTGTTTTGTTTGAACCTTTCTTGTGATCTATATGATATAAGCAGAAATAAATCCCTGCTTATAAAACACCCCGATGCACAAGCTCTCTCACTAAGCCCTTGTTACTATTGTTGATGACATTCCGGTAGCCACCGATGGACGAGAACTTTGCCTATTGGTCCGCCTCATTGAACGAGCAGGAAAATGGTTCTCTTCGTCCCTCGCCCTTGGTACCAATGTTGTTGCCAACATAACTGACAGTCTATGCTCTGACATGCCTTGCTATCATCGCCCATCCTACTTTTAACCCACATGGTGGGTCCATAACCCATAGTTCCACAGGATCGAAACCTGACTCTCCTGTACATCCATGTTCTCCAAAATTGTTCCTCACGCTTGGCTTCGTATGTAAATCACGAGCGACCTACCTAGTGATCTATTCTGGTATCAGACGCAATACTTTTTCCCATTGCTCTGAACCCCTTTCACCCTCTGTTTCAGGCAACGAATGATTGCCAACCCGGTTGAAGATTTTTATTGCACCTCCTTACCTTGCTCTCGACGCCTTCCTTGAATTTCGACTCGAGAGATGCCTCCGTGCAAAGTTCACTAAGATAGCCCCCAGGTACCTATCTTGTGTTGATGCTCCGTCCTTCCCGAGTCTTTCCCCTTACTCCACCCCCTAAATCTCGGACGAGATTTCTTGTAGTGGGGGAGAATTGTAACGGCCGGATAATTAAGCTACAATAATCCCCTTCTAATGGTGTCATGTCACAACGATTACTGTTCTTAAACTCACGTTGGTTCGAAACCGGTTCAAATTCAAATCCAAAACAAAATTGAAAATAAAAGTTTTCAGATGTCAAATCTAAAATGTTCACAATATTCTTTAAATTCACCTGATCATTGTCATGTTGGAACCAACCTCTTTTGGATTCACACAGTGCCCCTGAAAATTTATTCAGTGGACCAACAACCCATTATTTGAGCTTTTCAATTTCTAAAAATAGTTGAACACTCCCAAATGCTTCGAAACCTTTTGTACCAACCCAGGATATTGCCTTGTATTTTTGTGCCAAGTTTTGTATTAAACAAAACTCTTTTAGTGGCTCAAAGAAAATAAACAAAAGATTAAAAACTAAAACAAGAAAATAAAAAGGGGGCAACCCTCCCCTCTCTGGGCCTCGGCCCAGCTGGCTTCTGACCTAACCAGGCCCAGCCCATCTTCCCCTCGGTCGTCTTCTCCTGTTCACGACTGCGCCCGAACAGGAGCTCGTCCCCGTCGGACCAGCCTCGCCGGCGCCGCCCCGAGGGGATAAGGGCGACGCCTCGGGCTCCCCTTGTCTCCCCTCTCCCACTTGCCTCCCTCTCCCTTCCATGCTCCCCTCCCCAGATCCACCTTCTCTCTCCCCTCGCCCTCCTCGCAAGGCCGCCCTTCGCCATCGCCGGCCACCTCGCCTCGCCATGATCACCGGCCTCCCCGCGTCCTTCCTCCGTGCCCAGGAGGACCACCGCCGTCCCCTGCTTCATCTTCGCCGACCAGACCGAGTCGAGGGCCCCGGCATCGACCCCTACCCGTCCTCTTCGATATCGGGCCCGACGAGCCCTGCCGTCTCTTCCGACATCGGCGCCGCCTGCTACTCCTAATTTTTCATCAGGCCCCCGTGTGCCCCTAAGGTGAGCTCCGCTTCCCCCCTTCCTCTGCTTCTCCTAGCGCGTCTCGACCCCCCTGCCGCTAGCACGCAACATCGCCATAGTTCGTCGCCATCTTTCTTCATAGTCGCCCTGGCCACACCCGCCGGCGAGCTCAGCCGAACACGGCCTCGTGCTTAGCTCGCTCCCCGCAGCCCAGCGTCGTGGACCGCATCCCGTGCCGTGCCCCATAGCACCATCCTCATCGTCGCCCCGAGCGCGACCGCCGCCCTCGCCGCTCGTCGGCGCCGCTCCGGCCAACTCCGGCGACGCCACCGCCCCCAGTCGACGCGCCTTCATGCGCTCGTTCGAACGCACCAAGTCCCACGCCAAAAGACCCCCTCTACGTGATTTCCGGCGAAGTCCGGCGAGCCCCGCCGCTGTTTTGGACGCCGGCGTCCCGTCTCCGGTCATCGCCGACGTGGCCTCACAAGTGGGCCCCCTGTGACACTTCCGTGATACGTCTCCAACGTATCTATAACTTTTTATTGTTCCATGCTATATTATATTCTGTTTTAGATGTTTATTGGGCTTTATTATACACTTTTATATTGTTTTTGGGACTAACCTATTAACCGGAGGCCCAGCCCAAATTGCTGTTTTTTTGCCTATTTCAGTGTTTCGAAGGAAAAGGATATCAAACGGAGTCTAAACGGAATAAAACCTTAGGGAACGTGATTTTCGGAACAAACGTGATCCAGAGGACTTGGAGTCTACGTAAAGTAATCAACGAGGAAGGCACGAGGCAGGGGCACGCCTACCCCCCCAGGCGCGCCCTCCACCCTCGTGGGCCCCTCGTCGCTCCACCGACGTACTTCTTCCTGCTATATATACCCATGTACCCTGGAAACATCATATACGGAGCCAAAACCCTATTTCCACCGCCGCAACCTTCTGTACCCGTGAGATCCCATCTTGGGGCCTTTTCCGGCGCTCCGCCGGAGGGGGAATTGATCATGGAGGGCTTCTACATCAACACCATAGCCTCTCCGACGATGTGTGAGTAGTTTAACTCAGACCTTCGGGTCCATAGTTATTAGCTAGATGGCTTATTCTCTCTCTTTGGATCTCAATACAAAGTTCTCCTTGATTCTCTTGGAGATCTATTTGATGTAACTCTTCTTTTGCGGTGTGTTTATCGAGATCCGATGAATTGTGGGTTTATGATCAAGTTTATCTATGAACAATATTTGAATCTTCTCTGAATTGTTTTATGTATGATTGGTTATCTTTGCAAGTCTCTTCGAATTATCAGTTTGGTTTGGCCTACTTGATTGATCTTTCTTGCAATGGGAGAAGTGCTTAGCTTTGGGTTCAATCTTGCGGTGCTCGATCCCAGTGACAGAAAGGGAAACGACACGTATTGTATTGTTGCCATCGAGGATAAAAAGATGGGGTTATATCATATTGCATGAGTTTATCCCTCTACATCACGTCATCTTACTTAAAGCATTACTCTGTTCTTATGAACTTAATACTCTAGATGCATGCTGGATAGCGGTCGATGTGTGGAGTAATAGTAGTAGATGCGGAATCGTTTCGGTCTACTTGTCACGGACGTGATGCCTATATACATGATCATACCTAGATATTCTCATAACTATGCTCAATTCTATCAATTGCTCGACAGTAATTCGTACACCCACCGTAATACTTATGCTATCTTGAGAGAAGCCACTAGTGAAACCTATGGCCCCCGGGTCTATTTTCCATCATATTAATCTCCCAACAACTAGCTATTTCTAGCGCCGTTTATTTTGCTTTCTTTACTTTTAGTCTTTATCATAAAAATACCAAAAATATTATCTTATCATCTCTATCAGGTCTCACTCTCGTAAGTGACCGTGGAGGGATTGACAACCCCTTTATCGCGTTGGTTGCGAGGTTCTTATTTGTTTGTGTAGGTGCGTGGGACTCGAGCATGGTCTCCTACTGGATTGATACCTTGGTTCTCAAAAACTGAGGGAAATACTTACGCTACTTTACTGCATCACCCTTTCCTCTTCAAGGGAAAACCAACGCAGTGCTCAAGAGGTAGCAAGAAGGATTTCTGGCGCCGTTGCCGGGGAGTCTACGCACAAGTCAAGACATACCAAGTACCCATCACAAACTCTTATCCCTCGCATTACATTATTTGCCATTTTCCTCTCATTTTCCTCTCCCCCACTTCACCCTTGCCGTTTTATTCGCCCTATCTTTTCCGTTTGCCTCTTTTTCGCTTGCTTCTTGTTTGCTCGTGTGTTGGATTGCTTGCTTGTCATGATGGCTCAAGATAATACTAAATTGAGTGACTTTACCAATACCAACAACAATGATTTTCTTAGCACTCCGATTTCTCCTCTTACTGATGCTGAATCTTGTGAAATTAATGCTGCTTTGTTGAATCTTGTCATGAAAGATCAATTCGCCGGCCTTCCTAGTGAAGATGCCGCTACCCATCTAAATAGCTTCGTTGATTTGTGTGATATGCAAAAGAAGAAAGATGTGGACAACAATATTGTTAAATTGAAGCTATTTCCTTTTTCGCTTAGAGATCGTGCTAAAGCTTGGTTTTCGTCTTTGCCTAAGAATAGTATCGATTCATGGAATAAGTGCAAAGATGCTTTTATCTCCAAGTATTTTCCTCCCGCTAAAATCATCTCTCTTAGAAACGATATTATGAGTTTTAAGCAACTTGATCATGAACATGTTGCACAAGCTTGGGAGAGAATGAAATTAATGATACGTAATTGCCCTACACATGGTTTGAATCTTTGGATGATTATACAAAATTTTTATGCCGGATTGAATTTTGCTTCTAGAAATCTTTTAGATTCGGCTGCGGGAGGCACTTTTATGGAAATCACTTTAGGAGAAGCTACTAAACTCCTAGATAATATTATGGTTAATTATTCTCAATGGCACACCGAAAGATCCACTAATAAAAAAGTGCATGCGATAGAAGAAATTAATGTTTTGAGTGGAAGGATGGATGAACTTATGAAATTATTTACTACTAAAAGTGTTTCTCCTGATCCTAATGATATGCCTTTGTCTACTTTGATTGAGAATAATAATGAATCTATGGATGTGAATTTTGTTGGTAGGAATAATTTTGGTAACAACGCGTATAGAGGAAACTTTAATTCTAGGCCGTTCCCTAGTAATTCCTCTAATAATTATGGTAATTCCTACAACAATTCTTATGGAAATTTTAATAAGATGTCCTCTGAATTTGAGACTAGTGTTAAGGAGTTTATGAATTCGCAAAAGAATTTCAATGCTTTGCTTGAAGAAAAATTGCTTAAGGTTGATGAATTGGCTAGGAACGAAGATAGAATTTCTCTTGATGTTGATTCTTTGAAACTTAGATCTATTCCACCTAAGCATGATATCAATGAGTCTCTCAAATCCATGAGAATTTCCATTGATGAGTGCAAAGAAAGAACCGCTAGGATGCGCGCTAAGAAAGATTGCTTTATGAAAGCGTGTTCTTCTAATTTTTGTGAAAATACAGATGAAGATCTAAAAGTTATTGATGTGTCTCCTATTAAATCTTTGTTTTGCAATATGAATCCTAATAATGATGGGACTGGAGATGAGTTACCTTTACCTAGAAGGCGTCCCAAAAATTCGGAGTTATTAGATCTTGATACGAAATTTGGTAAAAGTGGGATTGAAGAGATCAAAACTTTAGATATTAATGAACCCACTATTTTGGATTTCAAGGAATTTAAGTATGATAATTGCTCTTTGGTAGATTGTATTTCCTTGTTGCAATCCGTGCTAAATTCCCCTCATGCTTGTAGTCAAAATAAAGCTTTTACTAAACATATCGTTGATGCTTTGATGCAATCTTATGAAGAAAAACTTGAGTTGGAAGTTTCTATCCCTAGAAAACTTTATGATGAGTGGGAACCTACTATTAAAATTAAAATTAAAGATCATGAATGCTATGCTTTGTGTGATTTGGTTGCTAGTGTCTCCACGATTCCAAAAACTTTGTGTGATTTGCTAGGATTCCGTGAATTTGATGATTGCTCTTTAAACTTGCACCTTGCGGATTCCACTATTAAGAAACCTATGGGAAGAATTAATGATGTTCTTATTCTTGCAAATAGGAACTATGTTCCCGTAGATTTTATTGTTCTTGATATAGATTGCAATCCTTCATGTCCTATTATTCTTGGTAGACCTTTCCTTAGAACGATCGGTGCAATCATTGATATGAAGGAAGGGAATATTAGATTCCAATTTCCGTTAAGGAAAGGCATGGAACACTTCCCTAGAAACAAGATTAAATTACCTTATGAATCTATTATGAGAGCCACTTATGGATTGCCCACCAACGATGGCAATACTTAGATCTATCCTTGTTTTTATGCCTAGCTAGGGGCGTCAAACGATAGCGCTTGTTGGGAGGCAACCCAATTTTATCTTAGTTTTTTGCTTTTTTCTTCTGATTAGGAATAAATATTTGATCTAACCTCTGGTTAGATTTGTTTTTATGTTTTAATTAGTGTTTGTGCCAAGTTAAACCTATAGGATCTTCTTGGATGATAGTTATTTGATCCTGCTGAAAATTCCAGAAACTTTCTGTTCACAAAAACAATTGTTAAAAATCACCAGAACGTGATAAAATACTGATTCCAATTGAAGTAGATCAATAAACAAATTGTATAGGCCTTCCTATTTTGGTAGATTTTTCTGAGTTCCAGAAGTTTGCGTTAGTTACAGATTACTACAGACTGTTCTGTTTTTGACAGATTCTGTTTTTCGTGTGTTGTTTGCTTATTTTGATGAATCTATGGCTAGTAAAAGAGTTTATAAACCATAGAGAAGTTGGAATACAGTAGGTTTAACACCAATATAAATAAATAATGAGTTCATTACAGTACCTTGAAGTGGTGTTTTGTTTTCTTTCGCTAACGGAGCTCACGAGATTTTATGTTAAGTTTTGTGTTGTGAAGTTTTCAGGTTTTGGGTAAGGATTTGATGGATTATTGAACAAGGAGTGGCAAGAGCCTAAGCTTGGGGATGCCCATGGCACCCCAAGATAATATAAGGACACCAAAAAGCCAAAGCTTGGGGATGCCCCGGAAGGCATTCCCTCTTTCGTCTTCGTCCATCGGTAACTTTACTTGGAGCTATATTTTTATTCACCACATGATATGTGTTTTGCTTGGAGCGTCTTGTATGATTCGAGTCTTCGTTTTAATTTTACCACAATCATCCTTGCTGGACACACCTTTTGAGAGAGATACACATGCTTCAGAATTTATTAGAATACTCTATGTGCTTCACTTATATCTTTTGAGCTATATAGTTTTTGCTCTAGTGCTTCACTTATATCTTTTAGAGCACGGTGGTGGATTTGTTTTATAGAAACTATTGTTCTCTCATGCTTCACTTATATTATTTTGAGAGTCCTACAAAACAGCATGGTAATTTGCTTTAATTGTGAAATTAGTCCTAATATGCTAGGTATTCAAGATTAATAAAACTTTCTTATGAGTGTGTTGAATACTAAGAGAAGTTTGATGCTTGATAATTGTTTTGAGATATGGAGGTAGTGATATTAAAGTGGTTCTAGTTGAGTAGTTGTGAATTTGAGAAATACTTGTGTTGAAGTTTGCAAATCCCGTAGCATGCACGTATGGTAAACGTTATGTAACAAATTTGAAACATGAGGTGTTCTTTGATTGTCCTTCTTATGAGTGGCGGTCGGGGACGAGCGATGGTCTTTTCCTACCAATCTATCCCCCTAGGAGCATGCGCGTAGTGCTTGGTTTTTGATGACTTGTAGATTTTTGCAATAAGTATGTGAGTTCTTTATGACTAATGTTGAGTCCATGGATTATACGCACTCTCAACCTTCCATCATTGCTAGCCTCTTCGGTACCGTGCATTGCCCTTTCTCACCTTGAGAGTTGGTGCAAACTTCGCCGGTGCATCCAAACCCCGTGATACGATACGCTCTATCACGCATAAACCTCCTTATATCTTCCTCAAAACAGCCACCATACCTACCTATTATGGCATTTCCATAGCCATTCCGAGATATATTGCCATGCAACTTTCTACCGTTCCGTTTATCATGACATGTTCATTATTGTCATATTGCCTTGCATGATCATGTAGTTGACATCATATTTGTGGCAAAGCCAGCATGCATATTATTTCATACATGTCACTCTTGATTCATTGCTCATCCCGGTACACCGCCGGAGGCATTCATATAGAGTCATACTTTGTTCTAGTTTCAAGTTGTAATCATTGAGTTGTAAATAAATAGAAGTGTGATGATCATCATTCATAGAGCATTGTCCCAAAAAAAGAGAAAGGCCAAAAGAAAAAAAAGAAAAGGCCCAAAAAAAGAGAAAATAAAAAGGGGCAATGCTACTATCTTTTTCCATACTTGTGCTTCAAAGTAGCACCATGGTCTTCATGATAGATAGTCTCTTGTTTTGTCACTTTCATATACTAGTGGGAATATTTGTTATAGAACTTGGCTTGTATATTCCAACAATGGGCTTCCTCAAATGCCCTAGGTCTTCGTGAGCAAGCATGTTGGATGCACACCCACTTAGTTTCTTTTGTTGAGCTTTCATACATTTATAGCTCTAGTGCATCCGTTGCATGGCAATCCCTACTCCTCGCATTAACATCAATTGATGGGCATATCCATAGCCCGTTGATTAGCCGCGTTGATGTGAGACTTTCTCCTTTTTTGTCTTCTCCACATAACCCCCATCATTATATTCTATTCCACCCATAGGGCTATATCCATGGCTCATGCTCATTTATTGCGTGAAAGTTGAAAAAGTTTGAGATTACTAAAGTATGAAACAACTGCTTGGCTTGTCATCGGGGTTGTGCATGATGAGAGCATTATTGTGTGACAAAATGGAGCATGACCAAACTATATGATTTTGTAGGGGTGAACTTTCTTTGGCCATGTTATTTTGAGAAGACATAATTGCTTAGTTAGTATGCTTGAAGTATTATTACTTTTATGTCAATATTAAAATTTTATCTTTAATCTTCCGGATCTGAATATTCATACCACAATTAAGAGGGTTACATTGAAAATTATGCCAAGTAGCATTCCACATCAAAAATTCTGTTTTTATCATTTACCTACTCGAGGACGAGCAAGAATTAAGCTTGGGGATGCTTGATACGTCTCCAACGTATCTATAATTTTTGATTGTTCCATGCTATATTATATTCTGTTTTAGATGTTTATTGGGCTTTATTATACACTTTTATATTATTTTTGGGACTAACCTATTAACCGTAGGCCCAGCCCAAATTGCTATTTTTTGCCTATTTCAGTGTTTCGAAGGAAAATGATATCAAACGGAGTCTAAACGGAATAAAACCTTCGGGAACGTGATTTTCGGAACAAACATGATCCATAGGACTTGGAGTCTACGTAAAGTAATCAACGAGGAAGGCATGAGGAAGGGGGGCGCGCCTACCCCCCCAAGCGCGCCCTCCACCCTCGTGGGCCCCTCGTTGCTCCACCGACGTACTTCTTCCTCCTATATATACCCAAGTACCCTGGAAACATCATATACGGAGCCAAAACCCTATTTCCACTACCGCAACCTTCTGTACCCGTGAGATCCCATCTTGGGGCCTTTTCCGGCGCTCCGCCGGAGGGGGCATTGATCATGGAGGGATTCTACATCAACACCATAGCCTCTCCGATGATGTGTGAGTAGTTTACCTCAGACCTTCGGGTCCATAGTTATTAGCTAGATGGCTTCTTCTCTCTCTCTCTTTGGATCTCAATACAAAGTTCTCCTTGATTCTCTTGGAGATCTATTTGATGTAACTCTTCTTTTGCGGTGTGTTTGTCGAGATCCGATGAATTGTGGGTTTATGATCAAGTTTATCTATGAACAATATTTGAATCTTCTCCGAATTGTTTTATGTATGATTGGTTATCTTTGCAAGTCTCTTCAAATTATCAGTTTGGTTGGCCTACTAGATTGATCTTTCTTGCAATGGAGAAGTGCTTAGCTTTGGGTTCAATCTTGCGGTGCTCGTTCCCAGTGACAGAAAGGGAAACGACACGTATTGTATTGTTGCCATTGAGGATAAAAAGATGGGGTTTATATCATATTGCATGAGTTTATCCCTCTACATCATGTCATCTTACTTAAAGCATTACTCTGTTCTTGTGAACTTAATACTAAAGATGCATGCTGGATAGCGGTCGATGTGTGGAGTAATAGTAGTAGATGCAGAATCGTTTCGGTCTACTTGTCACGGACGTGATGCCTATATACATGATCATACCTAGATATTCTCATAACTATGCTCAATTCTATCAATTGCTCGACAGTAATTCGTACACCCACCGTAATACTTATGCTATCTTGAGAGAAGCCACTAGTGAAACCTATGGCCCCCGGGTCTATTTTCCATCATATTAATCTCCCAACAACTAGCTATTTCTGGCGCATTTATTTTGCTTTCTTTACTTTTAGTCTTTATCACAAAAATACCAAAAATATTATCTTATCATCTCTATCAGATCTCACTCTCGTAAGTGACCGTGGAGGGATTGACAACCCCTTTATCGCGTTGTTTGCGAGGTTCTTATTTGTTTGTGTAGGTGCGTGGGACTCGAGCGTGGTCTCCTACTGGATTGATACCTTGGTTCTCAAAAACTGAGGGAAATACTTACGCTACTTTACTGCATCACCCTTTCCTCTTCAAGGGAAAACCAACGCAGTGCTCAAGAGGTAGCATGCCGCTGGGCCCCATGGGCCCCAGTTGACTAGGTCAACTGCTGACTGGGCAATCTGACCCACTGACATGCGGGCCCCATTAGCTTAAACGTTTTTATAAATAAAAAACTGCTAGTTAAAATCTGTTATTTCATTAGTAGTTAGTTAGTCACTGACACTTGGGGCCCACACCTCTAATTAGTCTGTTAGATTAGTTTAACCCACTATTTAACCCAGAGAGGCTGACAGGTGGGCCCCACCTGTCAGTTTGACTAGTCAGTAGGTCAGCCGAATGCTGACGCATTGCTGACGTCAAACTGACGCGGTAACTATTTTTTCTGTTATTTAAATCATTTCAGAAAATGTTTAAAACTTTGGAAATTCGTAGAAAATAAACCGTAACTCGGATGAAAATGTTTTCTACATGAAAGTTGCTCAGAAAAATCCAATGAATCCGAATACGCGGTCCGTTCATGTGTCGCATGCCCCTAGCATGCTGAAGATGGAACTTTCCCCCTCTTTTCCTTTGCCCGGAATCCGCCTAACGCCGGGAATTCATACTCGGATGTTTATCCCCTCCGTCTGCAACATGTAGTACTATGTTAGGTCGACCCTAGTTCTGCTTATCATCATGGCATGCTTAGTGTTGCATCTGTTTGCTTAAATTTACTGTTTCTTCCCCCTCTTCTCTCCGGTAGACCCCGAGACTGATGTTGCCCCTGTGATCGACTGTGTCACCGACGACCCTTCTTCCTTTTCAGCAGAGCTTCCAGGCAAGCCCCCCTTTGATCATCCCGATATCGCCCATTCCATTCTCTCATGCTTGCATTAGATTTTGCTACTGTTATTGTTTGCTCCTATTCTGATGCATAGCCTGCTTTTGTAACCTGCTTATTGTTACCTTACCTGCTTATCCTAAACTGCTTAGTATAGGTTGGTTAGTGATCCATTAGTGACCCCCACCTTCATCATCGACGACTCGATCAACGTGATTGATGACCAGAGCCCGACACCTCACATCACATCACGCCCCTTTTGTTGCTCGACTCTGCAGAGTTACCATCGAGTGTCGAGGGTGGAACCTCATGCATCACTCCTGATGAGATCTCTGTAGTGTAGCTATTCAGTCGTGGTCATCGAGGGTGATTTCCTCCTTAACCACTTCAGATATGACTCTGTCGTGCAACCCCTCAAGTGTGAACCTCGGGGGTGGCTCCTCTTACGTTCACCTTGATGATTACATCGAGTGGAATTCACCGGGGATGATTCCTCGGGTTTTCCCCTTGATGTTTGGACACACGGATACTTGGACTTTACAACCGTTACTTGGAAAGGAGGGTCGACCCTGAGGGGTACCCGCGAGTGATGTGGAGACGGGTTGACCTGGAAGGTGCCCGCGAGATACTTACGAGGCGTGGTCGGGCATTCTTAGCCCTTGCCGCAAGTCCTCGAGACGGGGCGACGGGGTCACATCGATCGTGAGTCTCTGCTCGTTACCGCGTGCTCCTAATCCACTACGATTTGGATATTTGATCCGAGGGGCCTCTGGCCTGATAGCACTAACCATCACGTGGGCATAGTATGGGCATTCTGCGTCGTATGCATCAGCCGAAGCTAAATAGACGTCAGCGACCGAGCGGCGGGCGCCGGGTTGGACTGGTAAGCACCTGCCTTTTTAAGGAGGTAGCTAGGTCTGCTCACCGGCCACCCTCGCAACGTGCAGGAGTTCCCGGGGCGATGGCCCAAGACCCCTGGGGGCATAGGTTTAGTCCGGCGTGCTGACCTCTCTATTAAGCCTAGGTCGGGTTGCGGCGTATTGTTTGGCCGATACCGGGCATGACCCAGGAAAGTGTGTCCGGCCGGAGTTAATCGAGCGTGGTGGGTAAGTTGGTGCACCCCTGCAGGGAAGAAAACATCTATCGATATCCTGTCCTATGGTAACGGACACTTGGAGTTGTATCCCGATCGATACAACTAGAACTGGATACTTGAGGTGATAACTGGATAGTATGGCTCTGGGATTGCTTTCTCGCAGGGAGTCGAGAAAGGATCTCTGGCCGAGGTTGATAACACTACTACTACTTTACTTTATGCTATTCTGTACTCTTCTGAATGCTGCAAGATGCTTGGAGCTGCTTGAAGATGCTAGTCTTCGATAGGTAGGCTTTCCCCTTCTCTTCTGGCATTCTGCAGTCCAGTCCATAGATACAACCCATTTCATTGATACCGATGCATATGTTGTGTAGATCCTTGCTTGCGAGTACTTTGAATGAGTACTCACGGTTGCTTTGCTCCCTCTTTTCTCCCTTTTCCTTTTCTTTCCGGATGTCGCAACCAGATGGTGGAGCTCAGGAGCCAGACGCCACCTTTGACGACGGCTACTACCACCCGAGGGTGCCTACTACTACGTGGAGGCCGCCAACGACCAGGAGTAGTTAGGAGGCTCTCAGGCAGGAGGCCTTGCCTTTTCGATCGTTGATACTTTTGTGCTAGCCTTCTTAAGCCAAACTTGTTTAACTCATGTCTGTACTCAGATATTGTTGCTTCCGCTGACTCTTGTGTATTCAAGCTTATGTATTCGAGCCCTCGAGGCCCCTGGCTTGTAATATAAAGCTTGTATTATTTTAATTTGTGTCTAGACTTGTGTTGTGATATCTTCCCGTGAGTCCTTGATCTTGATCGTACACATTTGCATGTATGATTAGTGTACGATTGAATGGGGGGCGTCACAAAGGCATAAGCTAACATACTTCTCTACTTGGATCATATGCACTTATTATTGGAACTCTAGCAAACATTCGTAACTACTAAAGATCATTAAAGTAAAACCCAGCCATAGCATTAAAGTATCAAGTCATTTTACTCCCATACGCAAACAACCTACTTACTCGGGTATATGTTTCTATCACTCAAGCCACCCACCATGAGCAAATCATGAGCATATTGCAAACCCTACAGTGGGGATCCCTCGCGCTTGCACGACATGGAGAGCACCATAGGACAACACCAATAATAAAACATGCAACTCAAACCAATCATGATCATCAATCAACCCATAGGACAAAATGGATCTACTCAAACATCATAGGATAGCCATCATTGGGAAATAATATATAGCGTTGAGCACCATGTTTAAGTAGAGATTACAGCGGGAAGAAGAGGTGTTACACAGCTGCCTAGAGGAGGGGAGAGTTGGTGATGACGGTGGCGAAGTTGTTGGTGTAGATCGCCGTCACGATGATGGCCCCGGTGGCGTTCTAGAGTGTAACGCCCACGATGCGGCTATATCTCCCATGTGTCGAGGCACGACTTAGAGGCATAACCGCATTGTGGTTTTGTTGCAAGAAGGGTCATCTTCACACAATCCCATGTAATGAACAAGAATGGGATAAAGAGTTGGCTTACAATCGCCACTTCACACAATACATAAAAGAAACATACATCATTCAAGATACACACATAGGTCCGACTACGGAACCAAAATAAAAGAAGACAACCCAACTGCTAGATCCCTGATCGTCCCAACTGGGCACCACTACTGATCAAAATGAAAAGAAACAACACAACGAACAAGATCTTCATCGAGCTCCCACTTGAGCTCAGTTGCGTCATCTGCACTGGTCTCATCGGCACCTGCAACTGTTTGGAAGTATCTGTGAGTCACGAGGACTCAGCAATCTCACACCCGCGAGATCAAGACTATTTAAGCTTATAGGAAGGAAAGGATAGTGAGGTGGAGCTGCAGCAAGCACTAAGCATATATGGTGGCTAACATACGCAGATAAGAGCCAGAAGAGGAGCAACGGAACGGTCGTGAAGCTAGCAATGATCAAGAAGTGATCCTGAACTCCTACTTACGTCAAACATAACCCAGAAACCGTGTTCACTTCCCGGACTCCGCCGAGAAGAGACCATCACGGCTACACACGCGGTTGATGCGTTTAATTAAGGTCAAGTGTCAAGTTCTCTACAACCGGATATCAACAAATTCCCATCTGCCACATAACCGCGGGCACGGCTTTTGAAAGATAATACCCTGCAGGGGTGTCCCAACTTAGCCCATTATAAGCTCTCACGGTCAACGAAGGATAAACCTTCTCCCAGGAAGACCCGGTCAGTCTCGGAATCCCGGTTTACAAGACATTTCGACAATGGTAAAACAAGACCAGCAAAGCCGCCCGATGTGCCGACAAATCCCGATAGGAGCTGCACATATCTCGTTCTCAAGGCAACACCGGATGAGACATCCTACGAGTAAAACCAGACCTCGAGTTTCCACGAGGGGGCCCCGCAGTCTACTCAGTTCGGACCAACACTCGAAGGAGCACTGGCCCGGGGGGTTAACATAAGATAACCCTTGATTCTGCAGAACCCAAGGGAAAAGGGGATAGGTGGTAGCAAATGGTAAAACCAAGGTTGGGCCTTGCTGGAGGAGTTTTATTCAAAGCGAACTGTCAAGGGGGTCCCATAAATCACCCAACCGCGTAAGGAACGCAAAATCAAGGAACATAACACCAGTATGACGACGGAAACTAGGGCGGCAAGAGTGGAACAAAACACCAGGCATAAGGCCGAGCCTTCCACCCTTTACCAAGTATATAGATGCATTAATTAAATAAGAGATATTGTGATATCCCAACATAAATATAATCCAACATGGAGCAATCTTCATCTTCTCCTGCAACTAGCAACGCTATAAGAAGGGGCTGAGCAAAGCGGTAACATAGCCAAACAATGGTTTGCTAGGAAGGGTGACAAAGGTTAGGGGCTGACATGGCAGTATGGGAGGCATGATATAGCAAGTGGTAGGTAGTGCAGCATGGCAATAGAACGAGCAACTAGCACAACAAAGATAGAAGTGATTTCGAGGGTATGGTCATCTTGCCTGAAATCCCGCTAGGAAGAAGAACGAGTCCATGAAGACGACAAACGGACGTAGTCGAACGAATCCTCACAACTCCGGAACGAAACCGAAGCTAACGAGAGAAGCAACCCGGAAAGAAACAAACAACCTAGTAAACAACCACCACGTACACATGGCATGATGCAAAAACAAATATGATGCATGTCCGGTTTAAATATGCATGGCATGGTAAAGTGCAACAAACAACACTACAAATTAAGTGGAGCTCAATATGCAACGAGTTGCATATTGATGAAACACCACATTTAATTATTTAGTTCGCTCTTGTTTAAGTAACCAACAATATGAAATGTTGTTAACCATGGCAAGGGGGTGAAGCATAATTAAACTAACTATTTTAGGCAATTTAAATGAGGCCGGAACAACAAACAACAATTCCGATAACTCCTCATGTCAATTAGCAATTTAATACAAACACAATTTTAGATATTTTAAATGTTGTTATCATGATGCGAATGACATATGCAAGTTTTAAGCAATTTTATGAAAATGTTGACATGAAGATGATTAGGAGCATTTGGTCACCATGGCAGAAAGAATTGGGTGCCACGGCGATGAAAACGGAAACGATGCCATGGCAACGTCCCGGTTCCGATAACTCGTTGAGCGACCGGTGCAAATGAAGATGTGGATGTGTGGAACATGCAAAAGATGGTGGGGTGATCCTGGTTACCGGGTTACCACGGGACGATGGCATGACAACGAGGAGGAACATGGAATGACAACTCGGAAACGGTGCAACCACGAGCATCTCATACAACACACATGCATTCGGTCCACGGACGTCGTCTCGGGGTTATACCTTCGAAGCGTGCATTCAGGGCGGAACGCGTTCGAAGTGGAAGTAGTTGTTCACGGGGTCATCATGGAAGTAGTCGTTCTCGCGACGGTAGTGGAAGTAGCGGTACACGCGGGGGTAGTCGAACTTGACGGTTCGGTTACACGGGTCTTCGGCGACGGTAGTGGAAGTAGTGGCACACGTTCGTTTTCGGAGAGGTACTTGACGGGTCCGAGGTCTTTGGGGCGACGGTAGTGGTACACGCAACGTCGAGGTACTTGTCGTTCCGATCTTGGCGGTGTAGATGTGCACGTTTCGTAGATGAACTTGGCGGTCCTCGTTGACCTGGTACTTGACCTATCCAGTCTCCGGGATCGTCGCGGTTCTTCGTGTCTCGTGTAACTGGTGTCCTTTCGACCTTGAGAGAGAAGAAACAGAACGGCCACAGTGCACGATGGGAAGGATCCTGCAGCAACAGGAGGTCGATGGCGGAGCAGCAGCAAGACGAAGTGGGGCCGGCGTCGGTCTTAGCGTGGAGCAAGGGAAGCAGAGCTTCTGGAGGCCGGAGAGGCCATGGACGTCGAGCGCGCGATGCCACAGGGAGGAGGCGAGACCTCTGTGGCGCGTGGAGAGGGTCGTGGTCGGGCTCGACCACGTCGAGGAAGCCGTGGCGGAGCGAGCGGGAGGCGCTGGACGCGGGCACACATGCGCCCAGCGGGGCACGTGGGAGGCAGGAGGCGAGGCAAGGCGACACGACGGCGAAGGGGCATGGCCCCGGCGGCGCCGGGAACAGCGAAGACGGCGAATCCAGTTGGCCGGCGCCCGAAGCGAACTGAGCTCGGGGCAGAGGAGCTTGGGCGCAGGACGGCGGCCTGGCGGCGTTGGCGCTCCTGCGGGCATTCATGGCGGCGGCGAAGAGGCGCGACGGGCGGCGGCCGTTGCCAGAGGCGGGGAGGCCGGCTCAAGGAGGAGGGAGGCGAAGCAGCTCGGGGCAGCGACGGTCGCCGGAGGCGAGGACGCGCGGGGGGGGGAGCTCCTGGAGGCTGGCGCGCTGGGGAATCGGGTGCGGGGCTCCTCCCCTGGCTCGAGATGTTTACGGCGCTGAGGGGGAGCGCAAGGGAGAGATCGAGAGGGAGATGGGGATCGGTGATGGGTGAGTGGCGGCGCAGGAGGAGAACGAAGGGAGAGATGGGGAATCGATCGGGCTAGGGTTATGGCGCGGCTGGGCCTGTGGAACGGGCCGGTCTGGTTGGTCAGGCCCAAGAGGCCGGCTGGGCTGGCTCCTCTCTCCTATCTTCTCTTAAAACAGAGAAAAAGAAAGGAAAGGGAAGAAAAGAAAAGGTTAGAGAAAGAGTTTGGGCATGGAGATTATTTTCCCGGAATCACAAAAATGCGCTTGATCCAGGAAAAATAGAAGTGGCCTGATTGGACGATATAAATTCAAATGATTTGAAGGAAGTGAGGGTTGGGAAGGTCCAAAAATGTTCGGATTTTTGGTGGAGCTCCGGAATAAGATGAAAAAAATATAATGCGAGGTTGGAGACCAAGAATTAAGATAACAAAGGCATTGGGATATTTGCAAGTGTGTTCCGGTTGATTCCAAACTAATGGAATATTTATAATATAGCTCCCTAATATTGGGAGGATATGTTCTAAAGAGAAGTCACCCTTCCCTCGATTTAAATAGATCGTAGATCCATGCAGTTTATTTAGTTGAGTTTTATGCAAAGATTAATGACATGATGGCATGATGACATGATGCAATGCAACAATAAAAGAGCAAGCACCAAAAGGAACACACGGCGATCACGAAAATAAGGAAGTCTTCTGAAGCGTCGGTCTTGGGGCGTCACAACACTCCACCACTACAAGAGGATCTCGACCCAAGATCTAGGATGGCACCGGAAAGAAACGGAAGGGGAAGAGGTAAAACAAATTGCTTCTTTGACAAACGAGTGAAACCAAAGAACCTTGAGAGGTTGCAAAGCTTGAGGAAATGGCACAACGGAGATGAACAAAATTTAAAACACTCCGTTCAGCAACAGGAACAAGGAACATTGCGAGAACCTTGTAGGTTGAAAAACAAACCAAAATGGTTAAGATGGACAAGAAGTACATGCAAGCACTCCGGTTGAAACGATATGTATAAGGAACGGTAAGATCAATTACGACAACACTCGGGTTAAAACAAGATAGAGAAGGAATAAGAGTGATATAATTTGGGCAGCACTCCGACTGTAACTGGAAGGAATTGAACATGATCTTGACAAGATGAGAGGATACTCGATGAATTTAACAACACACTGCCTCCGGAACTGATGAAAGAACGGCACAAGGGGTAAGAAAGATTTCAGACAGCACTCCGGTTGAGGAAGGAGACAAAACTTGATAAGATGAGAGAACTCGAATGAAAACACGACACTCCGGCTAAATGGATAAGAAAGGAAAAAATTACATGATCTTGACAAAACAAGATGATTGGTCGAAGAGAGCAACATCACAAAACCTCCGGAAGAAAGAATAGAAGATAGATCATTGGAATAACAGAATGGAGAAGAAAATGCCAACTTGTGCCACAAATGAGCTTGGAAAGCATCCTTCCAAGAAGGTTAGAACGGAATTGTTGGAAAACCAACAACGAAAAGAATAAGCTTGTAGTGGGCTTATGGAAAACATCTCAAAACTTGAGGTGAAATTCTGCCACTAACGGAAACAATTGCTTGCTTGAGATCAACGAAGAGATGAAATCTTCTCTCGCCGAGAGGATAGGAGAAAAACTTGAATTATTGTTAGACACCACAATTAGCAACATTCCTTAGGGACGGCTGTAGGTGAAATATAACCCAAGATAATTCCAACAAAAAGATTGATTGGACGAAAAGATCTCTTGAACGAAGAGAAAATGATGGATTTAATTATCTCATTCCTGACAACTTGCGAATCATGAAACATGAAGGAAATTGGCAAAAATGACATAACACCATCCCAAAAGATAAGGTAGAGAGAATTGCACTTCGGAATGCAAGATGAAGAATGGTTGAACTCCTCAAAACAAGACATGTGTTGAACACCATGTTAATTTGTTTGAGTATAGCCTAGCGGATCATAACTTCAAGAGAAATCTTGAAGAACAATAGAAAAATGAAAGGAATCCTTGACGAACCACCATGTAGAGCCTCCATGAAGAACTCCGGCAATAAAAGAATGATCAAACGAAATGGAAAGTTGAAAAGAACTCCGGGAGAAGCCTTGCAATGATTTAGATGAAGCTTTGAAATGAAATAATTGAAATAACTTGGAGCTCCGGAAAGAAAAGATGAACAACTTGGAACCGAAAATTTGATATCATGAACGAACTCCAAAAGAAGGAATTAAACACTTGGATGAAACAAGAATAAGAATTACGTTATGCGTATCCTTCACCAATTTAAATTGATGACAAGCAACGGATCTTGCATACTACCTATTCTCGTAGAAAGGATTAAGATAGATATTGCGCAAACTAGTGAAGGTCTTCATCGAAACACCGGTAGGATTGAAACAACGAATAAATTGATATGATAACAAGGGAAGAGAAATCTTGAACGAACCACCGCGAGAATTGAAAATGAAAGTAGCAAAGGCACAATTCAACGGAAAGAATTAGTTAATGAATGAAGATACTTGACAGAATTTAGATACACGAGAACGAAGAGATCATGAACTGATTAGAGGATATTTGAGTGATGCACCGGTATGATTTGGAGAACGAGAGTTGAAAGCTTGAATGAAGAAATCTTCTGAAATGATGGCCTTTGGATGAACAAGAAACGAAAACAACTCTGAAATGCTCCGGATGGGTAAGAAAAGAATTCTGATAATCGAAAACAATTTGAGAGGATGGCAACAAGTAAGAACCATGAATCTTCAAGAGAATGAACCAAGATTCACGAGAAATTCTTCTTCGTTCTTAAAATGTTGAGAATGATGATGAGAAACACCACCATGAATTATTGAGGCACTCCAGAACCATGAAGAATAGAAAGGTTGAATCAACAATGAAAAGAATTTGAAAGATCTTGGAGAAAGACATTTGGCTGATGATAATTCGTTCTTACGTCAAACTTTGCAATGAATTTGAGAATAACTCCGGAAAAATTAGATGAGTCAGGTAAGATCCTGGGAAAAAACTTGTGGGTTAGGGCCCACTCAAAAGAAACACCGTTGAAATCATTACTTGAAAATGAGATTGCACCGGTTGAATTAAATGGCTTGAATAAGGTAAGACCTCGAAATAGCTTGAAAGGATTTCGAATAGAAACTTGAATCTTCTGGGATAACTTCAGCACTCCGGAACAATTGAATAGCAAACGGGGAATGATTAAGAGATGATCCAACATACGAAAACACTTGAAACGAGGAAGGGAATATGATCAACACCGAAAGCTTGAATTGAATCCACTGGAGAAGAAAGAGAACGAATAATGATAAACTTGAAGAACATCTTCATGAGAACCACCGGGTAAGAACATTGATTGAAAGAATGAAGGGACTTCACATGAATAAAATAGATACTTGGTTAAGAAATCTGAATCCTTGAAGAAAAAGGGTGGGAGGGCGGGAAAAACAAAGGCAATTTGGGACAGATGAAACAAACAACGTTGAGAAAACTTATTATTGATCCTCCGAATGGGGAGAATGATGGGATACACTTGAAGAGAAGCACACCGGTTTAAAAGAACTAACATGACGATCTCGATGATCAAGAAGGATTAGTATTCACATAGCAATATGAGAACACCGTTTAGGAAAGGTATGGATTCAACATTTGACTTCGAAGCAACTCGAATACCACAAATAAAAACAAAACAAAGGATTGGCTTGCAGAATAAGCCGGAACAAACATATGATAGAGATTTCGTCCGAAGTTTTCGTGGTGGGGCCCACACGGGCTCGATCGTACAACACCATCATGTACAAGACTGTGCACATGACATACGAAGCGTCCCCGAGTCGGCATAGCCAAGGACTCTTTAAGACACTATGAGACCACTGTAAAACCAACCGTGGAAAGGCGGACCACTAGACGTCGAACCCCAATCTCATATCATGCGTCTGTCGGAAAGATATCCTAAGGCTACTTGAATTCCCACTTATAAACTCCCGAAACTTTCTGGTTATGCAATCTGGTGTTGGGGATACAGGGGACACAAAATATATCACCCAAACTAACAATCCCTAGATCCAGCTGTATCCATCCGTCAACACATAACCAAGAAACCTTCGGAAATCGTTTACCTCAACCTTCGAAAAACATCCGTTATACGAGTTATGGCAATACTCCCGCCCCAGTACTGGGTGGCGTCGAGGTGATCTCACCAACAACTGCATAAAAGAGATTTCGATGTCGGCGAAACTCAGGTATTCCAGAACTGCAACGATAAAATTGTGACGACAACACCTCGGAGCTTAACTCCCCGGGACACTGCCACAACCCCTAAATGTCAGGAGGCACCAAGAACAATGTTCTCGTCACAAAACCATCGGAACGATTCCAAGATACCCGCGTGATCCTAAAATTTTTTTAGTGAAATTTGAGGAGAGAAAAGTCAAAACTTCTGCGTCAGGAGGCCTCACCAGAGCGACGAAGGGACTGAGGAGTAAAAAGAATCCTACTCTCCGATATATATAATCCTAAGACTCAAAACATTTTTGTTCTAGACTCAACAACGCCAGCGATTCGATCAAGCAGGGGGCTCCTAAGTCGGGGATGGCTCTGATTACCAACTTGTAACGCCCACGATGCGGCTATATCTCCCACGTGTCGAGGCATGACTTAGAGGCATAACCGCATTGTGGTTTTGTCGCAAGAAGGGTCATCTTCACACAATCCCATGTAATGAACAAGAATGGGATAAAGAGTTGGCTTACAATCGCCACTTCACACAATACATAAAAGAAACATACATCATTCAAGATACACACATAGGTCCGACTACGGAACCAAAATAAAAGAAGACAACCCAACTGCTAGATCCCTGATCGTCCCAACTAGGCACCAGTACTGATCAAAATGAAAAGAAACAACACAACGAACAAGATCTTCATCGAGCTCCCACTTGAGCTCAGTTGCGTCATCTGCACTGGTCTCATCGGCACCTGCAACTGTTTGGAAGTATCTGTGAGTCACGAGGACTCAGCAATCTCACACCCGCGAGATCAAGACTATTTAAGCTTATAGGAAGGAAAGGATAGTGAGGTGGAGCTGCAGCAAGCACTAAGCATATATGGTGGCTAACATACGCAGATAAGAGCGAGAAGAGCAGCAACGGAACGGTCGTGAAGCTAGCAATGATCAAGAAGTGATCCTGAACTCCTACTTACGTCAAACATAACCCAGAAACCGTGTTCACTTCCCGGACTCCGCCGAGAAGAGACCATCACGGCTACACACGCGGTTGATGCGTTTTAATTAAGGTCAAGTGTCAAGTTCTCTACAACCAGATATTAACAAATTCCCATCTGCCACATAACCACGGGCACGGCTTTCGAAAGATAATACCCTGCAGGGGTGTCCCAACTTAGCCCATTATAAGCTCTCACGGTCAATGAAGGATAAACCTTCTCCCAGGAAGACCCGATCAGTCTCGGAATCCCGGTTTACAAGACATTTCGACAATGGTAAAACAAGACCAGCAAAGCCGCCCGATGTGCCGACAAATCCCGATAGGAGCTGCACATATCTCGTTCTCAGGGCAACACCGGATGAGACATCCTACGAGTAAAACCAGACCTCGAGTTTCCACGAGGGGGCCCCGCAGTCTACTCAGTTCGGACCAACACTCGAAGGAGCACTGGCCCGGGGGGGTTAAAATAAGATGACCCTTGAGTCTGCAGAACCCAAGGGAAAAGGGGATAGGTGGTAGCAAATGGTAAAACCAAGGTTGGGCCTTGCTGGAGGAGTTTTATTCAAAGCGAACTGTCAAGGGGGTCCCATAAATCACCCAACCACGTAAGGAACGCAAAATCAAGGAACATAACACCGGTATGACGGAAACTAGGGCGGCAAGAGTGGAACAAAACACCAGGCATAAGGCCGAGCCTTCCACCCTTTACCAAGTATATAGATGCATTAATTAAATAAGAGATATTGTGATATCCCAACATAAATATAATCCAACATGGAGCAATCTTCATCTTCTCCTGCAACTAGCAATGCTATAAGAAGGGGCTGAGCAAAGCGGTAACATAGCCAAACAATGGTTTGCTAGGAAGGGTGACAAAGGTTAGGGGCTGACATGGCAGTATGGGAGGCATGATATAGCAAGTGGTAGGTAGCGCAGCATGGCAATAGAACGAGCAACTAGCACAACAAAGATAGAAGTGATTTCGAGGGTATGGTCATCTTGCCTGAAATCCCGCTAGGAAGAAGAACGAGTCCATGAAGACGACAAACGGACGTAGTCGAACGAATCCTCACAACTCCGGAATGAAACCGAAGCTAACGAGAGAAGCAACCCGGAAAGAAACAAACAACCTAGTAAACAACCACCACGTACACATGGCATGATGCAAAAACAAATATGATGCATGTCCGGTTTAAACATGCATGGCATGGTAAAGTGCAACAAACAACACTACAAATTAAGTGGAGCTCAATATGCAACGAGTTGCATATTGACGAAACACCACATTTAATTATTTAGTTCGCTCTTGTTTAAGTAACCAACAATATGAACTGTTGTTAACCATGGAAAGGGGGTGAAGCATAATTAAACTAACTATTTTAGGCAATTTAAATGAGGCTGGAACAACAAACAACAATTCCGATAACTCCTCATGTCAATTAGCAATTTAATACGAACACAATTTTAGACATTTTAAATGTTGTTATCATGATGTGAATGACATATGCAAGTTTTAAGCAATTTTATGAAAATGTTGACATGAAGATGATTAGGAGCATTTGGTCACCATGGCAGAAAGAATTGGGTGCCACGGCGATGAAAACGGAAACGATGCCATGGCAACGTCCCGGTTCCGATAACTCGTTGAGCGACCGGTGCAAACGAAGATGTGGATGTGTGGAACATGCAAAAGATGGTGGGGTGATCCCGGTTACCGGGTTTGTTGGAAATATGCCCTAGAGGCAATAATAAATAGGTTATTATTATATTTCCTTGTTCATGATAATCGTTTATTATCCATGCTAGAATTGTATTGATAGGAAACTCAGATACATGTGTGGATACATAGACAACACCATGTCCCTAGTAAGCCTCTAGTTGACTAGCTCGTTGATCAATAGATGGTTACGGTTTCCTGACCATGGACATTGGATGTCGTTGATAACGGGATCACATCATTAGGAGAATGATGTGATGGACAAGACCCAATCCTAAGCCTAGCACAAGATCGTGTAGTTCGTTTGCTCGGAGCTTTTCTAATGTCAAGTATCATTTCCTTAGACCATGAGATTGTGCAACTCCCGGATACCGTAGGAATGCTTTGGGTGTACCAAACGTCACAACGTAACTGGGTGACTATAAAGGTGCACTACAGGTATCTCCGAAAGTGTTTGTTGGGTTGGCACGAATCGAGACTGGGATTTGTCACTCCGTGTAAACGGAGAGGTATCTCTGGGCCCACTCGGTAGGACATCATCATAATGTGCACAATGTGACCAAGGAGTTGATCACAGGATGATGTGAGTTATGGAACGAGTAAAGAGACTTGCCGGTAACGAGATTGAACAAGGTATAGGGATACCGACGATCGAATCTCGGGCAAGTAACATATCGATAGACAAAGGGAATTGTATACGGGATTGATTGAATCCTCGACATCGTGGTTCATCCGATGAGATCATCGAGGAGCATGTGGGAGCCAACATGGGTATCCAGATCCCGCTGTTGGTTATTGACCGGAGAGTCGTCTCGGTCATGTCTACCTGTCTCCCGAACCCGTAGGGTCTACACACTTAAGGTTCGGTGACGCTAGGGTTATAGAGATATTAGTATGCGGTAACCCGAAAGTTGTTCGGAGTCCCGGATGAGATCCTGGACATCACGAGGAGTTCCGGAATGGTCCGGAGGTAAAGATTTATATATGGGAAGTCTTATTTTGGTCGCCGGAAAAGTTTCGCACTTTATCGGTATTGTACTGGGAGTGCCGAAAGGGGTCCGGGGGTCCACCAAGGGGGTCCACCAGCCCCGGGGGGCCACATGGGCTGTAGGGGGTGCGCCTTGGCCCATATGGGCCAAGGGAACCAGCCCCAAGAGGCCCATGCGCCAAGAGATAAGATAAATGGAGAGTCCTAAAGGGGGAAGGCACCTCCGAGGTGCCTTGGGGAGGAAGGACTCCTCCCTGGCCGCACCCTTCCTTGGAGGAAGGGCCAAGGCTGCCCCCCCTCTCCCTTGGCCCTATATATAGTGGGGGGAAGGGAGGGCAGCAACACCTAAGCCCTGGCGCCTCCCTCTCCCTCCCGTGACACCTCTTCCTCCCCGCTTGCGCTTGGCGAAGCCCTGCCGGGATCCCGCTACTTCCACCACCATGCCGTCGTGCTGCTGGATCTCCATCAACCTCTCCTCCCCCCTTGCTGGATCAAGAAGGAGGAGACGTCGCTGCTCCGTACGTGTGTTGAACGCGGAGGTGCCGTCCGTTCGGCGCTAGGATCAGCGGTGATTTGGATCACGACGAGTACGACTCCATCAACCCCGTTCTCTTGAACGCTTCCGCATCACGATCTACAAGGGTATGTAGATCCACTCCCCTTCCCCTCGTTGCTAGAGTACTCCATAGATTGATCTTGGTGATGCGTAGAAAATTTTGAATTTCTGCTACGTTCCCCAACAGTGGCATCATGAGCTAGGTCTATGCGTAGTTTCTATGCACGAGTAGAACACAAAGTAGTTGTGGGCGTAGATGTTGCCAATTCTTCTTGCCGTTACTAGTATTATCTTGTTTCGGCGGCATTGTGGGATGAAGCGGCCCGGACCGACCTTACACGTACGCTTACGTGAGACAGGTTCCACCGACTGACATGCACTAGTTGCATAAGGTGGCTAGTGGGTGTCTGTCTCTCCCACTTTAGTCGGAACGGATTCGATGAAAAGGGTCCTTATGAAGGGTAAATAGAAATTGGCATATCACGTTGTGGTTTTACGTAGGTAAGAAACGTTCTTGCTAGAAACCTATACAAGCCACGTCAAAACTTGCAACAACAATTAGAGGACGTCTAACTTGTTTTTGCAGCATGTGCTATGTGATGTGATATGGCCAGAAGATGTGATGAATGATATATGTGATGTATGAGATTGATCATATTCTTGTAATAGGAATCACGACTTGCATGTCGATGAGTATGACAACCGGCAGGAGCCATAGGAGTTGTCTTTATTTTTTGTATGACCTGCGTGTCATTGAATAACGCCATGTAAATTACTTTACTTTATTGCTAAGCGCGTTAGCCATAGAAGTAGAAGTAATCGTTGGCGTGACAACTTCATAAAGACACAATGATGGAGATCATGATGATGGAGATCATGGTGTCATGCCGGTGACGAAGATGATCATGGTGCCCCGAAGATGGAGATCAAAGGAGCAGAATGATATTGGCCATATCATGTCACTATTTGATTGCATGTGATGTTTATCATGTTATGCATCTTATTTGCTTAGAACGACGGTAGTAAGTAAGATGATCCCTCACTAAAATTTCAAGAGACGTGTTCCCCCTAACTGTGCACCGTTGCGAAGGTTCGTTGTTTCGAAGCACCACGTGATGATCGGGTGTGATAGATTCTAACGTTCGAATACAACGGGTGTTGACGAGCCTAGCATGTACAGACATGGCCTCGGAACACATGCGAAACACTTAGGTTGACTTGACGAGCCTAGCATGTACAGACATGGCCTCGGAACACAAGAGATCGAAAGGTCGAACATGAGTCGTATAGTAGATGCGATCAACATGGAGATGTTCACCGATGTTGACTAGTCCGTCTCACGTGATGATCGGACACGGCCTAGTTTGACTCGGATCATGTGTCACTTAGATGACTAGAGGGATGTCTATCTGAGTGGGAGTTCATTAATCAGATGAACTTAATTATCATGAACATAGTCAAAAGGTCTTTGCAAATTATGTCATAGCTTGCGCTTTAGTTCTACTGTTTAAGATATGTTCCTAGAGAAAATTTAGTTGAAAGTTGATAGTAGCAATTATGCGGACTAGGTCCGTAAACTGAGGATTGTCCTCATTGCTGCACAGAAGGCTTATGTCCTTAATGCACTGCTCGGTGTGCTGAACCTCAGCGTCGTTTGTAGATGTTGCGAAACATCTGACATACACGTTTTGATGACTACGTGATAGTTCAGTGCGTAATGCTAACGGTTTAGAATTGTGGCACCAAAAACGTTTTTGAAACGTCGCAGAACATATGAGATGTTCCGAAGACTAAAATTGGGATTTCAGACTAGTGCCCACGTCAAGAGGTATGAGACCCCTGACAAGTTTCTTAAGCCTGCAAACTAAGGGAGAAAAGCTCAATCGTTGAGCATGTGCTCAGATTGTCTGAGTACCACAATCGCTTGAATCGAGTGGGAGTTAATCTTCCAGATGAGATAGTGATGGTTCTCCATAGTCACTGCCACCAAGCTATTAGAGCTTCGTGATGAACTATAACATATCAGGGATAGATATGATGATCCTTGAGCAACTCGCGATGTTTGACACCGCGAAAGTAGAAATCAAGAAGGAGCATCAATTGTTGATGGTTAGTAAAACCACTAGTTTTAAGAAGGGCAAAAATACTTCATGAAACAGCGAGTCATTTGCTGCTCTAGTGAAGAATCCCAAGGTTGAACCCAAACCCGAGACTAAGTGCTTCTGTAATGAGAGGAACGGTCACTGAAGCAGTACTACCCTAGATACTTGGTAGATGAGAAGGCAGGCAAGGTCAACAGAAGTATATTGGATATACATTATATGAATGTGTACTTTACTAGTACTCCTAGCAGCACCAGGGTATTAGATACCGGTTCGGTTGCTAAGTGTTAGTAACTCGAAATAAAAGCTGCGGAATAAACGGAGACTAGCTAAAGGTGAGATGACGATATGTGTTGGAAGTGTTTCCAAGGTTGATGTGATCAAGCATCGCATGCTCCCTCTACCATCGAGATTTGGTGTTTGCGTTGAGCATGATTGGATTATGTTTATCGCAATACGGTTATTCATTTAAGGAGAATAATGGTTACTCTGTTTATTTGAATAATACCTTCAATGGTCTTGCACCTAAAATGAATCTCGATCGTAGTGATACACATGTTCGTGCCAAAAGATATAAGATAGTAATGATAGTACTACATACTTGTGGCAGTGCTGTTTGAGTCATATTGGGATAAAACGCATGAAGAAGCTCCATGTTGATGGATCTTTAGACTCACTCGTTTTTGAAAATATTGAGACATGCGAACCATGTCTATTGGTATATATGCATGAAGAAACTCCATGCAGATGGATCGTTTGGAATCACTTGATTTCGAATCACTTGAGACATGCAAATCACACCACATGGGCAAGATGACTGAAAGTCCTCGTTTTCAGTAAGATGGAACAAGAGAGCAACTTGTTGGAAGTAATACATTTGATGTGTGCAGTCCAATGAGTGCTGAGGCATGCAGTGGATATCGTTATGTTCTTACTTCACAGATGATTTGAGTAGATGCTGAGTGTATTTACTTGATGAAACACAAGTCTGAATTATTGAAAGGTTCAAGTAATTTCAGAGTGAAGTTGAAGATCGTCGTGACAAGAGGATAAAATGTCTGTGATATGATCATAGAGATGAGTATCTGAGTTACGAGTTTGGCACACAATTAAGACATTGTGGAAAGTGTTTCACAATTAATACCGCCTGGAACACCATAGTGTGATGGTGTGTCCGAACATCATAACTGCACCCTATTGGATATGGTGCATACCATGATGTCTCTTATCGAATTACCACTATCGTTTATGGGTTAGGCATTAGAGACAATCGCATTCACTTTAAAAGGGGCACCATGCAATTCCGTTGAGACGACACCGTTTATAGAAACCTTAGTTGTCGTTTCTTAAAAGTTTGGGGCTGCGATGCTTATGTGAAAAAGTTTCAGGCTGATAAGCTCGAACCCAAAGCGGATAAATGCGTCTTCATAGAATACCCAAAAACAGTTGGGTATACCTCCTATTTCAGATCTGGAAGCAAAAGTAATTGCTTCTAAGAACGGGTCCTTTCTCGAGGAAAAGTTTCTCTCGAAAGAATTGAGTGGGAGGATGGTGGAGACTTGATAAGGTTATTGAACCGTCACTTCGACTAGTGTATAGCAGGGCACAAGAAGTTGTTTCCTGTGGCACCTACACCAATTGAAGTGGAAGCTTATGATAGTGATCATGAAACTTCGGATCAAGTCACTACCAAACCTCGTAGGACGACGAGGATGCGTAATACTTCAGAGTAGTACGTGATCCTGTCTTGAAAGTCATGTTGTTAGACAACAATGAACCTACGAGCTATGGAGAAGCGATGGTGGGCCCATATTCCGACAAATGGTTAGAAGCCATGAAATCCGAGATAAATGGATCTTTGAGAAGAAGACGGACGTGGACGGTAATGTTACCGTCTATGAAGCTCGACTTGTCGCAAAGAGTATTTCCACAAGTTCAAGGAGTTGACCACGATGAGATTTTCTCATCCGTAGCGATGCTTAAGTCTGTCGGAATCATGTTAGCATTAGCTGCATTTATGAAATCTGGCAGATGGATGTCAAAACAAGTTTCCTTACCAGTTTTCGTAAGGAAAGGTTGTATGTGATACAATCAGAAAGGTTTTGTCCTAAGGATGCTAAAAGGTATGCTAGCTCCAGCGATCCTTCCATGGATTAGAGTAAGCATCTCGGAGTTGGAATGTACGCTTTGATGAGATGATCAAAGATTTTGGGTTTATACAAAGTTTATGAGAAACTTGTATTTCCAATAAAGTGAGTGGGAGCGCTACAACGTTTCTGATAAGTATATGTGAATGACATATTGTTGATCCGAAATGATGTAAAATTTCTGGAAAGCATAAAGGGTCGTTTGAAAGGAGTTTTTCAAAGGAAGACCTGGATAAAAGCTGCTTACATATTGGGCATCAAGATCTATAGAGATAGATCAAGACGCCCGATGATACTTTCAAAGAACACACACCTTGACATGATTTTGAAAGAGTTCAAAATAGATCGGTCAAAGAAGGAGTTCTTACCTGAGTTATAAGGTGTGAAATTGAGTAAGACTCAAAGCTTGACCACGGCAGAAGAGAGAAAGGACGAAGGTCGTCCCCTATGCTTTAGACATAGGCTCTACAATATGCTATGCTGTGTACCGCACATGAAGTGTGCCTTGCCATGAGTTGGTCAAGGGGTACAATAGTGATCCGGGAATGGATCACATGACAGCGGTCGAACTTGTCCTTAGTATCTAGTTGACTAAGGAATTTTCTCGATTATTGAGGTGAAAAGGAGTTCGTCGTAAAGGGTTACGTCGATGCGAACTTTGACACTAATTCGAATGACTCTGAGTAGTAAACCGGATTCGTATAGTAGAGCAATTATTTGAAATGGCTCCAAATAGCGCGTGGTAGCATCCACAAGATGACATTCGTAAAGCACACACGGATCTGAAAGGTTCAGACCCGTTGACTAATAACCTCTCTCACGAGCATAACATGATCGAACCAGAACTCATTGAGTGTTAATCACATAGTAATGTGAACTAGATTGTTGACTCTAGTAAACTCTTTGGATGTTGGTCACATGGTGATGTGACCTATGAGTGTTAATCACATGGTGATGTGGACTAGATTATTGACTCTAGTGCAAGTGGGAGACTATTGGAAATATGCCCTAGAGGCAATAATAAATAGGTTATTATTATATTTCCTTGTTCATGATAATCGTTTATTATCCATGCTAGAATTGTATTGATAGGAAACTCAGATACATGTGTGGATACATAGACAACACCATGTCCCTAGTAAGCCTCTAGTTGACTAGCTCGTTGATCAATAGATGGTTACGGTTTCCTGACCATGGACATTGGATGTCGTTGATAACGGGATCACATCATTAGGAGAATGATGTGATGGACAAGACCCAATCCTAAGCCTAGCACAAGATCGTGTAGTTCGTTTGCTCGGAGCTTTTCTAATGTCAAGTATCATTTCCTTAGACCATGAGATTGTGCAACTCCCGGATACCGTAGGAATGCTTTGGGTGTACCAAACGTCACAACGTAACTGGGTGACTATAAAGGTGCACTACAGGTATCTCCGAAAGTGTTTGTTGGGTTGGCACGAATCGAGACTGGGATTTGTCACTCCGTGTAAACGGAGAGGTATCTCTGGGCCCACTCGGTAGGACATCATCATAATGTGCACAATGTGACCAAGGAGTTGATCACGGGATGATGTGAGTTACGGAACGAGTAAAGAGACTTGCCGGTAACGAGATTGAACAAGGTATAGGGATACCGACGATCGAATCTCGGGCAAGTAACATATCGATAGACAAAGGGAATTGTATACGGGATTGATTGAATCCTCGACATCGTGGTTCATCTGATGAGATCATCGAGGAGCATGTGGGAGCCAACATGGGTATCCAGATCCCGCTGTTGGTTATTGACCGGAGAGTCGTCTCGGTCATGTCTACCTGTCTCCCGAACCCGTAGGGTCTACACACTTAAGGTTCGGTGACGCTAGGGTTATAGAGATATTAGTATGCGGTAACCCGAAAGTTGTTCGGAGTCCCGGATGAGATCCCGGACGTCACGAGGAGTTCCGGAATGGTCCGGAGGTAAATATTTATATATGGGAAGTCTTATTTTGGTCGCTGGAAAAGTTTCGCACTTTATCGGTATTGTACCGGGAGTGCCGAAAGGGGTCCGGGGGTCCACCAAGGGGGTCCACCAGCCCCGGGGGGCCACATGGGCTGTAGGGGGTGCGCCTTGGCCCATATGGGCCAAGGGAACCAGCCCCAAGAGGCCCATGCGCCAAGAGATAAGATAAATGGAGAGTCCTAAAGGGGGAAGGCACCTCCGAGGTGCCTTGGGGAGGAAGGACTCCTCCCTGGCCGCACCCTTCCTTGGAGGAAGGGCCAAGGCTGCCCCCCCTCTCCCTTGGCCCTATATATAGTGGGGGGAAGGGAGGGCAGCAACACCTAAGCCCTGGCGCCTCCCTCTCCCTCCCGTGACACCTCTTCCTCCCCGCTTGCGCTTGGCGAAGCCCTGCCGGGATCCCGCTACTTCCACCACCACGCCGTCGTGCTGCTGGATCTCCATCAACCTCTCCTCCCCCCTTGCTGGATCAAGAAGGAGGAGACGTCGCTGCTCCGTACGTGTGTTGAACGCGGAGGTGCCGTCCGTTCGGTGCTAGGATCATCGGTGATTTGGATCACGACGAGTACGACTCCATCAACCCCGTTCTCTTGAACGCTTCCGCATCGCGATCTACAAGGGTATGTAGATCCACTCCCCTTCCCCTCGTTGCTAGAGTACTCCATAGATTGATCTTGGTGATGCGTAGAAAATTTTGAATTTCTACTACGTTCCCCAACAGGGTTCCCACGGGACGATGGCATGACAACGAGGAGGAACATGGAATGACAACTCGGAAACGGTGCAACCACGAGCATCTCATACAACACACATGCATTCGGTCCACGGACGTCATCTCAGGGTTATACCTTCGAAGCGTGCATTCAGGGCGGAACGCATTCGAAGTGGAAGTAGTTGTTCACGGGGTCATCATGGAAGTAGTCGTTCTCGCGGCGGTAGTGGAAGTAGCGGTACACGCGGAGGTAGTCGAACTTGACGGTTCCGTTACACGGGTCTTCGGCGACGGTAGTGGAAGTAGTGGCACACGTTCGTTTTTGGAGAGGTACTTGACGGGTCCGAGGTCTTTGGGGCGACGGTAGTGGTACACGCAACGTCGAGGTACTTGTCGTTCCGATCTTGGCGTTGTAGATGTGCACGTTTCGTAGATGAACTTGGCGGTCCTCATTGACCTGGTACTTGACCTATCCAGTCTCCGGGATCGTCGCGGTTCTTCGTGTCTCATGTAACTGGTGTCCTTTCGACCTTGAGAGAGAAGAAACAGAACGGCCACAGTGCTCAATGGGAAGGGTCCTGCAGCAACAGGAGGTCGATGGCGGAGCAGCAGCAAGACGAAGTGGGGCCGGCGTCGGTCTTAGCATGGAGCAAGGGAAGCAGAGCTTCTGGAGGCTGGAGAGGCCATGGACGTCGGGCGCGCGATGCCACAGGGAGGAGGCGAGACCTCTGTGGCGCGTGGAGAGGGTCGTGGTCGGGCTCGACCACGTCGAGGAGGCCCTGGCGGAGCGAGCGGGAGGCGCTGGACGCGGGCACACACGCGCCCAGTGGGGCACGCAGGAGGCAGGAGGCGAGGCAAGGCGACACGACGGCGAAGGGGCATGGCTCCGGCGGCGCCGGGAACAGCGAAGACGGCGAATCCAGTCGGCCGGCGCCCGAAGCGAACGGAGCTCGGGGCGGAGGAGCTTGGGCGCGGGACGGCGGCCTGGCAGCGTTGGCGCTCCTGCGGGCATTCATGGCGGCGGCGGAGAGGCGCGACGGGCGGCGGCCGTTGCCAGAGGCGGGGAGGCCGGCTCGAGGAGGAGGGAGGCGAAGCAGCTCGGGGCAGCGGTGTGCACGGAGCAGTGACGGTCGCCGGAGGCGAGGACGCGGGGGGGGGGAGCTCCTGGAGGCTGGCGCGCTGGGGAATCGGGTGCGGGGCTCCTCCCCTGGCTCGAGATGTTTACGGCGCTGGGGGGCGCGAGGGAGAGATCAAGAGGGAGATGGGGATCGGTGATGGGTGAGGGGCGGCGCAGGAGGAGAACAAAGGGAGAGATGGGGAATCGATCGGGCTAGGGTTATGGCGCGGCTGGGCCTGTGGAACGGGCCGGTCTGGTTGGTCAGGCCCAAGAGGCCGGCTGGGCTGGCTCCTCTCTCCTATCTTCTCTTAAAACAGAGAAAAAGAAAGGAAAGGGAAGAAAAGAAAAGGTTAGAGAAAGGGTTTGGGCATGGGGATTATTTTCCCAGAATCACAAAAATGCGCTTGATCCAGGAAAAATAGAAGTGGCCTGATTGGACGATATAAATTCAAATGATATGAAGGAAGTGAGGGTTGGGAAGGTCCAAAAATGTTTGGATTTTTGGTGGAGCTCCGGAATAAGATGAAAAAACTGTAATGCGAGGTTGGAGACCAAGAACTAAGATAACAAAGGCATTGGGATATTTGCAAGTGTGTTCCGGTTGATTCCAAACTAATGGAATATTTATAATATAGCTCCCTAATATTGGGAGGATATGTTCTAAAGAGAAGTCACCCTTCCCTCAATTTAAATAGATCGAAGATCCATGCAGTTTATTTAGTTGAGTTTTATGCAAAGATTAATGACATGATGGCATGATGACATGATGCAATGCAACAATAAAAGAGCAAGCACCAAAAGGAACACAGGGCGATCACGAAAATAAGGAAGTCTTCTGAAGCATCGGTCTTGGGGCGTCACATAGAGCCACCGGGAGAGAGCCCCCTCCTCCTTCTTCTTCTTCCTTGACCTCCCCCTAGATGGGAGGAGGATTTCCCCTATGGTCCACGGCCTCCATGGCGGCGCAGAGGCAGGAGCCCCTCCGAGATTGGATCTCTATCTCTCTGTTTCCTTCTGTTTCTGCGCTCCCAAATTCTGGTCTTTCACCATTTCTTAAATTCCCGGAGATCCGTAACTCCGATTGGGCTGAAATTTTAACACAATTTTTATCCGAATATTAGCTTTCTTGCGGCGAAAGAAGGGCACCAACCGCCTTACGGGGTGGCCACAAGGGTCCAAGGCACGACCCCTGCCTCGTGGCCGCCTCGGGCATCGTCTAGCGTTGATTCCAATTCCGAAAATTCACATATATTCCAAAAAAATCTCCGTAAGTTTTTATCGCGTTTGGACTTTGTTTGATATGGATTTTCTGCGAAACAAAAAATATGCAACAAGCAGGAACATGCACTCAGAACTGGATCAATATGTTAGTCCCGAAAATAGTATAAAAAGTTGCGAAAAGTATATGAAAGCTGTATAATATTGGCATGGAACAATCAAAAATTATAGATACGATGGAGACATGTCATTTGTTCCTGAGGACATGGGAGAAATCTTGTTATAAGTAATCATGTGAATTTGGTATTCGTTCGATATTTTGATGAGATGTATGTTGTCTTTCCTCTAGTAGTGTTATGTGAACGTCGACTACATGACACTTCACCGTGATTTGGTCCTAGGGGAAGACATTGGGAAATAATAAGTAGATGATGGTTTGCTAGAGTGACAGAAGCTTAAACCCTAGTTTCTGTGTTGCTTCATAAGGGGCTGATTTGGATCCACATGTTTCATGCTATGGTTAAATTATTCACAATTCTTATTTCGTAGTTACGGATGCTTGCGAAAGAGATTAATCATAAGTGGGAGGATTGTCCAAGTAAGGACAGCACCCAAGCATCGGTTCACCCACATATCAAATTATCAAAGTAACAAACGTGAATCATATGAGCATGATGAAAACAAACTTGACAATAATTCTCATGTGTCCTCGGGAGCGCTTTGCTTTATATAAGAGTTCGTCCAGGCTTATCCTTCGCTACAAAAAGGATTAGGCGACCTTGCTGCACCTTTGTTACACTTGTTACTTGTTACCCGCTACGAACTATCTTATCACAAAACTATCTGTTACCGATAATTTTAGTGCCTGCAAAAAATACCTTGCGGAAAACCGCTTGTCATTTCCTTCTACTCCTCGCTGGGTTCGACACTCTTACTTATCGAAAGGACTACGATTGATCCCCTATACTTGTGGGTCATCAAGACTCTTTTCTGGCGCCGTTGCCGGGGAGTGAAGCGCCTTTGGTAAGTGGAATTTGGTTAGGAAAAATTTATATTATGTGCTGAAATTTACTGTCACTTGTCACTATGGAAAATCATCCTTTGAGGGGTTTGTTCGGGGTATCTTCACCCGACCGGAAGAGTTGCTCCTCAACCTATTGCACCTACTAAAAATATTTATTATGAATTCCTTCGGGTATGATAGAGAAACTGCTAGCTAATCCTTATGGAGGAGAAGGAACACTACATCATGATTTGCATCTAATCTATGTGGATGAAATTTGTGGGTTATTTGAGCTTGCAGGTTTGCCCGAGGATGATCCAAAGAAGAAGATCTTCCATTTATCGTTGAAGGGAAAGGCATTGACATGGTATAGGCTATGTGATGAAATTGGAGCTTGGAATTACAACCGATTGAAATTGGAATTCCATCAGAAGTTTTATCCTATGTATCTGGTTCATGGTGATCGGAATTATATATATATATGTGTAATTTTTGGCATCATGAAGGACAAAGTATCGCTCAAGCTTGGGGAGGCTTAAGTCAATGCTATATTCATGCCCCAATCATGAGCTCTCAAGAGAAATTATTATTCAGAATTTTATGTTCGGCTTTCTCGTCATGATCAATCCATGCTCGATACTTCTTGTACTGGTTCTTTTATGAAGAAAACTATTGAATTCAAATTGGATGCATTGGAAAGAATTAAATGCAACTCTGAAGATTGGGAGCTCGATGAAGGAAAGGAGTCAGTTATAAACCTTAAGTTTGATTGTGTTAAATCTTTTATGGATACCGATACTTTTCATGAATTTATCACTAAATATGGACTTGACTCTGAGATAGTAGCTTCCTTCTATGAATCATTTTCTACTCATGTTGATCTCCCTAAGGAGAAGCGGTTTAAATATCATCCTCCCATTGAAGTAAAAGTAGTAGAACCTATTAAGGCTGAAGAAGAAACCATTGCTTATAATGTTGATCATGTTATTCCTACTGCTTATATTGAGAAACCACCTTTTCCTGTTAGGATAAACGAACATGCTAAAGCTTCAGCTGTAGTTCGTAAGAGTTATACTAGAACACCTAGATCCCCTAAACAAATTAAAGTTGAACCTAGTATTGCTATGGTTAAAGATCTCTTGGTAGTGTGAGTGCAATTCCTTTTGTTGGCATGTCTGTTGTTTCTGTTGAGATAGGAGATCATTGTTATCATGGCTTATGTGATTTGGGTGCTAGTGTGAGTGCAATTCCTTTTACTTTACATCAAGAGATTATGAATGTTATTGCAGATGCTAAAATAGAAGACATTGATGTTACTATTAAGCTTGCTAATAGAGATACTATTTCACCAAATGGGATTGTTAGAGATGTTGAAGTCTTGTGTGGGAAGATAAAATACCTTGCAGATTTTCTAGTTCTTGGTTCCCCACAAGATGATTTTTGTCCCATTATATCTAGTAGACCATTCTTGCACTGTTAATGCTAAAATAGATTGTGAGAAAGAAACTGTTAGTGTAAGTTTTGGGGATGTGTCTCATGAATTCAATTTCTCCAAATTTTGTAGACAACCCCATGATAAATAATTGCCTAGTAAAGATGAAATTATTGGTCTTGCTTCTATTACCGTGCCTCCTACTGATCCTTTAGAACAATATTTGCTAGACCATGAAAATGACATGTTCATGAATGAAAGAAACGAAATAGATGAGATATTCTTTAAACAAATGCCTGTTTTACAACACAATTTGCCTGTTGAGACTCTTGGGGATCCTCTACCACCCAAGAGTGATCCTGTGTTCAATCTTAAACAATTACCTGATACTTTGAAATATGCTTATGTCGATGAGAAGAAGATATATCCTGTTATTAGTAGTGCTAACCTTTCAGAGCATGAAGAAAAAATTATTGAAAATTCTGAAGAAGCACCGTGCCGCTATTGGACATACTCTGGATGATCTTAAGGGCATTAGTTCCCACTCTATGTCAGCATAAAATTAATATGGAACCTGATGCTAAACCAGCTGTTGATCATCAGCGACGGTTGAATCCTAAGATGAAAGAAGTGGTAAGAAATGAAATATTAAAGCTTCTGGAAGCAGGTATAATCTAACCTATTACTGATAGTAGATGGGTAAGTCATGTTCATTGTGTCCCTAAGAAGGGTGGTATTACTATTGTTCCTAATGATAAAAAGGAATTGATTCCGCAAAGAATTGTCACAGGTTATAGAACGGTAACTGATTTTAGAAAATTAAACAAAGATACTAGGAAAGATCATTATCCTCTACCTTTTATTGATTAAATGCTAGAAAGACTATCCAAACATACACATTTATGCTTTGTAGATGGTTACTCTGGTCTTTCCTAAATACATGTGTCACAAGAGGATCAAGAAAAAAACTACTTTTACACGCCCTTTTGGTACCTTTGCTTATAGATGTATGCCTTTTGGTTTATGCAATGCACCTGCTACCTTTCAAAGATGCATGACTGTTATATTCTCTGACTTTTGTGAAAAGATTGTTGAGGTTTTCATGGATGATTTTTTCGTATACGGAACTTCTTTTGATGATTGCTTAAGCAACCTTGATCGAGTTTTATAGAGATGTGAAGAAACTAATCTTCTCTTGAATTGGGAGAAGTGCCACTTTATGGTTAATGAAGGTATTGTCTTGGGGCATAAAATCTCCGAAAGAGGTATTGAAGTTGATAAAGCTAAAGTTCATGCTATTGAAAAAATGTCGTGTCCTAAAGATATGAAAGGTATACGAAGTTTCCTTGGTCATGCTGGTTTCTATAGGAGATTTATTAAAGACTTCTCTAAAATTTCTAGGCCTCTTACTAATCTATTGCAAAAAGATGTTTGATTTGTTTTTTATGATGATTGTTGAAATACTTAAGAAAGCCTTAATTTCTGCACCTATTGTTCAACCACCTGATTGGAACCTACCCTTTGAAATTATGTGTGATGCTAGTGATTATGTTGTTGGTGTTGTTCTAGGACAAAGAGTTGATAAGAAATTAAATGTTATACATTATGCTAGTAAAACTCTAGACAGTGCTCAAAGAAATTATGCTACCACTAAAAAAGAATTTTTAGCAGTTGTATTTGCTTGTGACAAGTTCAGATCTTATATTGTTGATTCCAAAGTTACTGTTCACACTGATCATTCTGCTATTAAATACCTTATGGAAAAGAAAGATGCTAAACCTAGACTTATTAGGTGGGTTCTCCTGCTACAAGAATTTGATTTACATATTATTGATAGAAAAGGAGCTAAGAACCCCATAGCAGACAACTTGTCTAGGTTAGAAAATATTCTTGATGACCCACTACCTATTGATGATACTTTCGTGATGAACAGTTAGCTGTTATAAATGCTTCTCATAGTACTACATGGTATGAAGACTATGCTAATTATATTGTTGCTAAATTTATACCACCTAGTTTCACATACCAACAAAAGAAAAGGTTTTCCTATGATTTAAGACATTATTTTTGGGATGACCCACACCTTTATAAAGAAGTAGTAGATGGTGTTATTAGATGTTGTGTACCTGAGCATGAACAGGAACAGATCCTACGCAAGTGTCACTCCGAGGCCTACGGAGGACACCATGCTGGAGATAGAACTTCACACAAGGTATTACAATTTGGTTTTTATTGGCCTACTCATTTCAAAGATGCTCGTAAGTCTGTCTTATCTTGTGATGAATGTCAAAGTATTGGTAATATTAGTAGACGATAGGAAATACCTATGAATTATTCACTTGTTATTGAACCATTTGATGTTTGGGGATTTGATTATATGGGATATTTTCCATCCTCTAATGGGTATGCGCATATTTTAGTTGATGTTGATTATGTTACTAAGTGGGTAGAAGCTATTCCAACTAGTAGTGCTGATCACAACACTTCTATTAAAATGCTTAAAGAAGTTATTTTTCTGAGGTTTGGAGTCCCTAGATATTTAATGACTGATGGTGGTTCACACTTTATTCATGGTGCTTTCTGTAAATTGCTTGCTAAGTATGATGTTAACCATAGAATTGCATATCCTTATCATCCTCATTATAGTGGTCAAATTGAATTAAGTAATAAGGAAATAAAATTGATCTTGCAAAAGACTGTTAGTAGATCTAGGAAGAATTGGTCTAAGAATCTTGATGATGCATTATGGGCTTATAGAACTGCTTATAAGAATCCTATGGGTATGTCTCCATATAAAATGGTTTATGGAAAAGCATGTCACTTACCTCTCGAACTTGAACATAAGGCTTATTGGGCAATTAAAGAGCTCAATTATGATTTCAAACTTGCCGGTGAGAAGAGGTTATTTGATATTAGCTCACTAGATGAATGGAGAAGCCAAGCCTATGAGAATGCTAAATTGTTTAAAGAAAAGGTTAAAAGATGGCATGACAAAAGGATACAAAAGCGTGAATTTAACGTAGGTGACCATGTCTTACTATATAATTCTCGTTTAAGATTTTTTGCAGGAAAACTTCTCTCTAAATGGGAAGGGCCTTACATTATCGAGGAAATTTGCCGTTCCGGTGCCATCAAGATCAACAACTCCAAGGGCAATAACCCAAAGGTGGTAAACGGGCAAAGAATCAAACATTATATCTCGGATACTCCCATAAATATCTGTCACAAGCAAACTCCGCAAGGAAAATATGGATCTCAAGCAGCAAAATCAAAAGCTTGAAGAGGAGAATCACATTTTTAAGGGCATTATTGCCAAGAACATTACACCACCACCTATGAAGAAGGAAACTTGAGTGTATGGGTATAGGCACTCCCCTTGGCTTGTGCCAAGCTTGGGGGAGATGCCCCGGTATCGTATCACCATCACATCTTTACCTTTATCATTTTTCTTAGTTCGATCCTTTTGGTTATATCTTGGTTTAGTAGAATAAAGTTTTTAGTATGATCTAGTTTTGACCTTTGCTTTGAGTTCCCTCTATATAATCGAGTCTGTGAGCTATATAATAAAGAGTAGTTTGAGTTGAGGGCTTTGCTTTCTTGCTATGATCTTGAGAAAAAGAATAAGAATAAAAAAAATTATATAATGACCTTATGGAGACTAATGACTTCACATATAAGGAGTATGACAAATAAAATTTGTTGAGAGTTGACAAACATACTTTTGGCCATTGTTGCAATTAATAGGAAGTAATAAAGAAAGAGAGGTTTCACATATAAATATACTATCCTGGACATATTTTATGATTGTGAGCACTCATTAAAATATTATATGCAAATAAGTTGATGTTGGACAAGGAAGACAACATAATGGGTTATGTTTTCTTATATCCGAATAAAAGTTATATTGTCATGGATGCTCCAACATGTTGAGCTTGCTTCCCATCCTATGCTAGCGAAATCTTCTGCACCAAGTAGAGATACTAATTGTGCATCCAAAATTCCTTAACCCAATTTTGCCAAGAGAGTCCACTATACCTACCTATGGATTGAGTAAGATCCTTCAAGTAAGTTGTCATCGGTGCAAGCAATAAAAATTGCTCTCTAAATATGTATGATCTTTTAGTGTGAGGAAAATAAGCTTTATACGAACTTGTGATATGGAAGAAATAAAAGCGACGGACTGCATAATAAAGTTCTTTATCACAAGCGACAATATAAAGTGACATTCTTTTGCATTAAGATTTTGTGCATCCAACCATAAAAGCGCATGACAACCTCTGCTTCCCTCCGCGAAGGGCCTATATTTTACTTTTACCTCCTACCCTTATACAAGAGTCATGGTGATCTTCACCTCTCCATTTTATACTTTATCTTTTTGGCAAGCACTATATGTTGGGGAAGATCCAGATATATATATATATCCACTCGGATGTAGGTGTTCATAAACTATTATCGTTGACGTTACCCTTGAGGTAAACTGTTGGGAGGCAAAACTATACGCCCCTATCTTCATATGTGTTTGATTGAAACTTTGATCTGATGAGTATCGCGTGAGTGTTAGCACTTATGAAAGACTAAAAGATGGTTCAGTATGTGGGCTTCCTATAAAAAGCTCTTACATTGACTCTTTCCGGTGTTATGATAAATTGCAATTGTGCAAATGACCAAGATCATAGTTTGTTGGTTTTCAATAAAGTTTTTGGTTCATACTTTACCTTGTGAACGAATTGTTACTTTAGCATAAGAAATTATATGACAATATATATTGCTATTCTAAAGATGATCATGATGCCCTCATGTCCGTATTTTATTTCATCGACACCTCTATCTCTAAACATGTGGTCATGATTATCGATTTCGGCGTTCGCTTGAGGACAGGCGAGGTCTAAGCTTGGGGGAGTTGATACGTCCATTTTGCATCATGCTTTTATGTTGATATTTATTGCATTATCAGTTGTTATTGCATATTATGGTACAATACTTATGCATGTTCTCTCTTATTTTACATGATTTACATGAAGAGGGAGAATGCCGGCAGCTAGAATTCTCGACTGGAAAGGAGCAAATCTGAGAGACATATTCTGCACAACTCCAAAAGTCCTGAAAATTTACGGAGAATTATTTTGGGATATATAGAAATTATTGGGCGAAGAACCAGAGGGGGGCCCACCAGGTAGCCACAAGCCTGGGGGCGCGCCCCTAGGGATTGTGGGCCCCCTGGCAGGTGTCTGGTACCCATCTTCTGCTATATGGAGGCTTTTGACCTAGCAAAAATCATAAGGAAGCTTTCAGGATGAAGCACCGCCTTCTCGAGGCGGAACCTAGGCAGAAGCAATCTAGGGCTCCAGCAGAGCTGTTCTACCGGGGAAACTTCCCTCCCGGACGGGGAAATCGAGGCCATCGTCATCACCAGTGATCTTCTCATCAAGGGAGGGTCAATCTCCATCGACATCTTCACCAGCATCATCTCCTCTCAAACCCTAGTTCATCTTTTGTACTCAATCTTTGTCTCAAAACCTCAGATTGGTACATGTGGGTTGCTAATAGTGTTGATTACTCCTTGTAGTTGATGCTAGGTTGTTTATTTGGTGGAGGATCAATGTTCAGATTCTTAGTGATATTCAATGCCCCTCTGATCTTGAACATGAACATGCTTTGTGAGTAGTTACGTTTGTTCCTGATGACATGGGAGAAGTCTTGTTATAAGTAATCATGTGAATTTCGTATCCGTTTGATATTTTGATGAGATGTATGTTGTCTTTCCTCTAGTGGTGTTATGTGAATGTCAACTACATGACACTTCACCATGATTTGGGCCTAGGGGAAGGCATTGGGAAGTAATAAGTAGATCATGGGTTGCTAGAGTGATATAATCTTAAACCCTAGTTTATGTGTTGCTTCGTAAGGGGCTGATTTGGATCCACATGTTTCATGCTATGGTAAGATTATTCTTAATTCTTCTTTCGTAGTTGCGGATGCTTGCGTAAGGGGTTAATCATAAGTGGGAGGCTTGTCCAAGTAAGGACAACACCCAAGCACCGGTCCACCCACATATCAAATTATCAAAGTAATGAACGCGAATCATATGAGCTTGACGAAAACTAACTTGACAATAATTCCCATGTGTCCTCGGGAGCGCTTTGATTTATATAAGAGTTCGTCTAGGCTTATCCTTTGCTACAAAAAGGATTGGGCCACCTTGTTGCACCTTTATTACACTTGTTACTTGTTACCCGTTACGAATTATCTTATCACAAAACTATCTGTTACAGATAATTTCAGTGCCTGCAGAAAATACCTTGCTGAAAACCGCTTGTCAGTTCGTTCTGCTCCTCGTTGGGTTCGACACTCTTACTTATCGAAAGGACTACGATTGATCCCCTATACTTGTGGATCATCACAGACTCCCGCATCAAGGACGCCCTCCTCACTCGCACACTCCCTCTCTCGCTCTGCTATCTCCTCCCGATGGAAACCTAGCACCAGCTTGGTCGGAGTCGCGCGCTCGTCTCAGACCACCCCAACAAATTTAGAGCACCTCCAAGACCACCTCACCATCCTCTTCCATCCCCGTGATTCGTATGTGCTTTGATGTAGTGTAACAACCGAATCGACCGCTTCATCCCCGACTTCGGTCGCCACAATCTAAAATAAGATTGAAAATTGAAATTTTGCAAATTTCACAGGAAATGGACCATATCCATGTCATATTTCCATATAAGGTTACGATATTTGGCACAAACATGGGGCTTACCATGACAAACATGATTGCCAAAGGGAGATTCCAAAATTTTGTTATAGAAGTAAATAAATCATTTTAAGTGCCAAAAATGGTTTTTTGTGAAGCAAGTACCACAGATAAGATTGAAAATTGGAATTTTGTAATTTTCACATGAAATGGACCATGTTGGAGGCTTACTACCAAAATATTTTGAGTTTCTGAGCTTTTTTGCTATATTCCATTGATTAAATAAATTTATGAACATTTACCAAAAGTAATTCAAAATTGAACTACAAGTGTGTCATAGTTTGGTTACAAAAAGTGGGAAAATCATTTTAAGGTACTTATGTTGGATTATATGGATCTTCACCAAAAAAGTTGAAAGATTCAACCCCTTTCTATGAATAGCCATGATGACAATGTTGACCCCATTTTGCAAAAAGTGAAAGAAGATGAAAAAAGGTTCAAAAAATGCAATGCTTTTGCATGGAGTCCTTTCATGTGTACTACTTTCCACGAAAATTGATAAACTAGGAATACAATGATTATTTAAAAAAAGTGTTCACGAAATGGTCTACCATCAATGAAGGTTCATGAATTACAAGCCAAATGACCAAGATCATGGCTATATCCATGTCATATTTCCATATAAGGTGGCTCGCACAAACATGGCACTTACCATCCCAAACATGATTGCCAAAGGGAGATTCCAAAAAATTGTTATAAAAGTCAATAAATCATTTTTCAAGTGCCAAAAATGTGTTTTTATGAAGCAACTACCACAAAAGAGATTGACAATTGAACTTTTGCAATTTTCACATGAAATGTACCATATTGGAGGCCTACTGCTGAAAGATTTTGAGTTTTTGAGCTTTTTTGCTATATTCCATTGATTAATTGAATTTCTGGACATTTGCTGAAAGTAATTCAAAACTGAACTACAAGTGTGTCATAGTATGGTTGCAAAAGGTGGAAAAAATCATTTTAAGGTACTTAAGTAGGATTATATGTTGTATTCACAAAAAAAATTGAGAGGTTCAACCCCTTTCTATGAATAGCCGTGCTGACAATGTTGACCCCATTTTTGCAAAAAGTGAAAAAAAATGAAAAAAAGATTAAATAAATGCAATCCTTTTGCATAGAGTCCTTTTATGTGTACTACTTTCCAAGAAAAAAATAAACTAGGAATACAATGATTATTTAAAAAATGTTCCCAAAATGGACTACCATCTATGAAGGTTCATGGCTTTCAAGCCAAATGACAAGTTCATGGCTATATCCATGCCATATTTCCATATAAGGTGACGATATTTGGCACAAACATGGGGCTTACCATGCGAAAGAAGATTGCCAAAGGGAGGTTCAAAATTTTTGTTATAAAAGTAAAAAATCATTTTCAAGTGCCAAAAATGTTTTTTTGTGAAGCAAGTACCACAAATAAGATTGAAAATTGAAATTTTGCAATTTTCACATGAAATGGACCGTGTTGGAGGCCTACTACCAAAAGATTTTGAGTTTTTGAGCTTTTTTGCTATATTCCATTGATTAAATGAATTTCTGGACATTTACCAAAAGTAATTCAAAATTGAACTACAAGTGTGTCATAGTTTGGTTACAAAAGTGGGAAAATCATTTTAAGGCACTTAGGTAGGATTATATGCAGTATTCACAAAAAAAGTTGAAAGATTCAACCCCTTTCTATGAATAGCCATGCTGACAATGTTGACCCCATTTTGCAAAACGTGAATGAAAATGAAAACAAATTCAAAAAATGCAATCCTTTCGCATGGATTCCTTTTATGTGTACTACTTTCCAGGAAAATGATAAACTAGGACATTTTGTTGTAAAAAATATTTTTTATATTTCAAGTGCCAAAAGAGATTTTTCTTGTGTGTGAAGCAAGTAGCACAAATAAGATGCAAAAATTTCACTTCTCCACTTTTCACACAAAGTGGACCATATTGCCAAAAGATTTTGAATTTTTTAGCTTTTTTGCTATATTCCATTGATTATATGAATTTGACGACATTGGAAGAAAATAATTCAAAATTGTACTACAAGTGTGTTATCATTTGGCCCAAACAATTGGCAAAAATCATTTTTAGATACTCAAGTAGGATTGTATGTAGTATCCACAAAATATTTGAAAGATTCAGAGAGCGGCGATTCGGTGCTCACGCTCATCTGCACTCACGCTGAAGAAAAACACAAAACAAATTCTAGGAAAGTTTCAAAAAATCCAATTTTTTTGAATGGCAGATAATTTGGTGCGTGAGGTTCGCTCCAAATTTCATATCATTTGGACATCTAAGTGGCTCTCAGGAAAAAAGACAAATTTGGGTTCGGTAAAAAAGTTTACTGTTTGTGTAGTGCTTTGACTTAATTTGTCCTTTTTGCCGAGAGCTACTCATATGTTCAAATGATTGGAAATTTGGAGCGCATTTCACACATCAAATTATCTACCATGCAAAAAACTTTGGATTTTTTTTATTTTTTGTGAATTTTTTCTTGACCGGGTGCAAATGAGCCTAGGTCAGAAATGGATATTTGAAACATTCAACACCTTAACTATAAATAGGACTAAATATAAGATGAACTTAGGAACTTGAATAAATTGAAATAGATTTAAAATTAATATTTTATGAATTTCTTAAGTTGATTGGAAATTCAAAAAAGGTATTCGACACTTTTTGCACTTAAAACCCGCACAGAGCACGCCAACCCAATTACTTGAAACCCACACTAACAGCGCGAAGGTGTCCAGGTGGGCCCACAAGTCAGGCTGTCATCCAAGGCCACTCGTCTAGAACCCACCCAGGTAATGGTCAAAACTAGTTTGACCCAACGGAAAGGCTCCGTTTGGGCATTTGTGAGGCTGGGGTGAAGACAGGAGGGGAAAAGTGAGGCATGTTAAGGAGGCCGGACAAAACCGAGTAGTGCTAAGGAACCAAGGGCACGAAAATAGAAATCCATATTATGATTATCTCGACGAAACACTTGGCAACCTACAGTAAATATTACATTGAAACCAAAGTCGGCAAGTCTATATATGGAAAGAAGATTGCAACCAAGAGATTCAACGAGCATGACATTTTTAATGGAGCTATCATTGGATATGGCCACCTTACCAAGGCCAAGTATCTTACCCTTGGAGTTATCTCCAAACGTCACATACTTGCGTGGACCATCATTGTTTTCAAGCTCGGGAAACATGTCTCTATCTTCGGTCATGTGATCGGTGCATCTGCTATCAAGAATACACTCTTTTCCTCCGGATATGTAATCACGAAAATTTGCCATGAGACTAAGATTCTTCGTAGTCTTCTCATATTCGATGTCTAACTCTTCATTTTCATCATAATAGTCATGTTCAACATTGTCATCATCACCTAGGGCAATAAGTTCATTAGTTTCATGACCATGTTTGGATTATGAATTCAAATAGCTTCTATGATGATATTACTAATAGTTCCAACATCGCCTTTAGCACGCATGAGGTCACAAAGCTCAAATAAGCAATTATCAAAGTTAGGATCACTAGGTTTCATCTTGTAAAAACAATAGTCTTATGAAGAATCTCGTCAAGATTCTTTAAAGAGCAGTCGGGATATCACTTTTCCAAATCATTCCACAAGGTATAAGCACACTCAAAATTTTGAAAATGACCAAGCAAAGTTTTAGGTAATCCTCTGATGATAAGATTGACGGTTTTAAGATTACAAAGCATGTCAATTTCTTCCTCATGAGTTGGATGCAAGGGGTCAATGGAAGGCACATAAGGGCTATGAATATACTTGCTCAAGTTAAAGTAATCAAAGATATCAACCATTTCATCTTTCCAAAGGTGATAGTACTCCCCATCGAGAATAGACACTCTACATCTAGGACTCCCCAAAGTAGACACATCCATCTTCGTCCAATGGTGATTAAACCAAAGCAATGGAGACCAAAGCTCTGATACCAATTGAAAGATTGAGAAGATATGTCTAGAGGGCGGGTGAATAGACACTTAACATAGCAAAGGTGCGGCTTTTAATTTTCTTGATAGTTAGGCAGATTTTGGCACTAGTTAAGTTGCAACCAATACTTTCTACACATGCATATCTAGAGATAAGGCAGCGGAAATAGTACAACATGCAAGTGCAAATAAAGTAAAGGTGGGTAGAGATAGGAGAATCAAACGCAATGAAGATACGATGATTTTTGCGTGGTTCCGATAGGTCGTGCTATCATACATCCATGTTGATGGAGACTTCAACCCATGGAGGGTAACGACTGCATGAGTCCACAGAGAGCTCCATCCACAAAGGGTCCATGAAAAAGCAACATTGTCTATTCCATCATGGTTTACAGCCACAAAGGACTAGCCTCACTCGGGTAGATCTTCAGAAGTAGGCGATCTTCTTGCCCTTACAAACTCCTTGGTTCAACTCCACATGATCTTGGAGGCTCCCAAGTGACACCTAACCAATCTAGGAGACACCACTCTCCAAAGGTAATAGATTGGTGTTGTTGATGATGAACTCCTTGCTCTTATGCCTACAAAGATAGTCCTTCTCAACACTCAATCACTCTCTCATAGATTTGGCTTGCATAGGAGAAGAATTGGAGTGGAAAGCAACTTGGCGAGGCTAGAAATAAAGGTTCAAATGGTTGGATTGGAATGCCTTGATCTCAACACAAGTGTAGGTGGTTCTCTCTTAGAACATGAATATGGTAAGTGTAGTTTCGTCCTGGTTGCTCTCTCTGAGAGTAGGTGGTGGTGGAGGGGTATATATGGCCCTCACCAAAAATCCAACCGCTATAAACTTTTAGGCACAACTTTGTGACACCAAAATGAAATCTAGTGAGACCAACCAATGTACAAGGTTCTAACATTAGGCTTTTCGGTGGGACCAAACGAATCCACTTGGTGAGAACGATTCATGATGACCGAAGAAGATTCTTCATTTCGGTAATTCGATCGGTTCATCTCAGTAATTTCTAAATGAGTTTGCCGGGTACAGAAACTTGGTCACTGCACTTTGGTGGGACCGAATGCCATCTCGGTTGTACCCAGATTCTGGGGTTTCGCTTGTGGCTCTGTCTTGGTTGATTCGGTGGGTCCGGATATTGTGTTTTGGTGGGACCAAGTTTGACTTAGGGTTTTGGACAGATGGAATGTGGGAAAGTGGTTGAGGGTTTTTGGAGCAATATCTTTAAGCACTTTGAGCGAATGACTCGTGATCAAAACCTCACCTTTTAATAGTATTGGCTTTCCTATGTAATGTAGGGTGGAGACCCTAAGGCCGATCTTTCACAATTTGGAGGGAATCCCACGAAGAACACGAGGGGAAACGGGAGGAAACACTCAAATCAACGAGAATCGATCACACATGTGCTAGATCCATGAACACAAAGAGGTCACAAATATCCAAAGACAACAAAGGAAGGATACAAGTAGCTAGTTCTTCTCCAAGAGGAGGTCTTGAACCCACTAGGGGATCTTCTCCTAGGTGGAGGGCTTGAATCCACTTGGGGGATCTTCTCCTAGATGGAGGACTTGGCCTCCAATGGAGTAGGTATCAAGTGGATGAGCAAGCTCTATCTCTCATATGACCTAAACCAATGCTCACCCTAGAAAGAGGGAGGAGGAGGAGTATATATAGTCTAGGGCCATGAAAGGGTGCGTGGGCCTCGGCCCAACATGCTGTGCACAGACAGACGTCGGTCGTCCGGCAGCTACCGGACGTCCGGTGGCTCGTGAGGGTCCGGATGTTCGGGAGCGGCCGGATGTCCGACATTTCGGCTCGGATCAGGCAGCGTTGGATTTCCGGAGGCGGCCAGCCGTCCGGTCGTCGGTCGTTCGGAGACTTCGGACTTCCGATAATTTCCATTCTATTGTGTGACACCGGTCGTCCGGAGGGGCTCAGTCGTCCAGACGCTGGGAGGTGTCGGACGTCCGGTCCGTGTCGGTCCGTCCGCTGGAGTCCTCGCTGGCTGGGTCTTGGGCTGCCTGGCTGACGCTCCAGGCGTCGGTCGTCCAGTCCGGGCCGGTCGTCCGGTGGTTGTAGACTCTTGGCAGCTCCTTCTCACAGTCCTTGTACTTGGCGTCCTTGCTAGCTCATCTGTTGGATGTAGTGGTTCCGTGGCTTCCCTCTAAGTACCTGATCACACATAGAGTTTCCGCTTGAGGTAGTAGCCATGTATCACATATAGAAAGTGGTAGTTCGGACAGGGGCGAGTTCACCTTAGTTTTGATAGCCCTTGCTCGAGCTCTTATCATAGGTCCATTTGGTGTCTTAGGAGACGAAGGTAGGTCCATGGGGATGACCGTACGATGCTCCGCATCATCTCCCCCCTTGGGAAATATCAGACCTCGGATCGAAAGCCTCATCACCATGGTAGGGGGAGAGATCTTTGACGTTGAAGATGTCGCTCATGGAGTACTTGTCACGTGGGATGTCGATCTTGTAAGCGTTGTTGTTGTAGCGTGCTAGTACCTTGAAGGGTCCGTCGGCTCGAGGTAGAAGCTTGGATTTCATTCGTTGGGGAAGCGGTCCTTGCGAAGGTGTAGCCACACAAGATCTCCAGTGTTTAATATCATGGGGTTCTTGTTAGTGTTGATCTTCGTTGCGAGGTGTTGTACTTGGCGTCCGATGGTGTGTCTTGTATCTTCATGCACCTTTTTGAGATAGCTTACTCGTGCACTCGCATCCATGTTGATGCACTCTTGTAGTGCTAGCGGTAGAATGTCCAATGGGGACAATGGGTTGAAGCCGTAGATGACCTCGAAGGGGGACTTGCCGGTAGTAGAGTGTCTTGCTCGATTGTAGGCATACTAGGCGATGGGTAAACACTCTTCCCACTCCTTGATGGCATTCTTTATCAACACACATAGGAGGGTAGATAGCGTCTGGTTCGTGACCTTCGTTTGGCCGTCGGTTTGTGGATGGTATGCCGAGGAGAATAGGAGCTTGATTCCGAGCTTCGCGCATAGCGTCTTCCAAAAGTAGCTTAGTTACTTGACGTCACGGTCCAACACGATAGTATTGGGCACTCCATGTAGATCCAAGATTTCCCTACAAAAGAGATTGGCAACATGTGAAGAATCGTCTATCTTGTTGCATGCAATAAAAAGTGCTATCTTAGAGAAACGGTCCACAACAACAAAAACGGAATCCTTTCCATTTTGAGTTCTAGGCAAACCAAGCACAAAGTCCATACTAATATCTTCCCAAGGGCGATACAGAATAGGAAGTGGCTGATAATCCCCAAGTGCAAGGAATCATCGTAGAAATTTCCAAAGGTGGAAGTGATAAGTATGGAGTGTTGAACCCACAAGGAGCTAAAGGTAAGATCAATATTCTCTCAAGTCCTATCTGCCACGGATACAACTCTACATACACCGAACGTTTGCTTCCATCTAGAAACGAGAAATAAAATTAAGTTGTGGGTATGAAGAAGATAGCTTTGCATGATATCAGAGAACTAAAATATAAAAATTGGTGATGTTAACATAAATTTAGAATATATTACTATATATTATAAATAGAGAGTGTGGAATAATGATGGAACGGTGTGTGGAATTATCCTAGGCAATTGTTAACAAGATCGGTAGTCGTTGTTGCAATTTTATATGAGGGAGAGGCATAAGCTAACATACTTTCTCTACTTGGATCATATGCACTTATGATTGGAACTCTAGCAAGCATCTGCAACTACTAAAGATCATTAACTTAAAACCCAACCATAGCATTAAAGTATCAAGTCCCCTTTATCCCATACGCAACAACCCCCTTACTCGGATTTATGCTTCTGTCACTCAAGCAACCCACTATAAGTGAATCATGAACTTATTGCAACACCCTACAGCGGGAATCCTTCACGTGTGCGCGGCACGGAAGGCACTATAGGAAAGCACCAAAACAAAACATACAACTCAAACCAATCTAGATCATCAATCAACCCAAAAGACAAAGGAAATCTATTCAAAACATCATAGGATGGCAACACATCATTGGATCATAATATTTGTGCATAAAGCACCATGTTCAAGTAGGAGATTATAGCGGCGTGCAGGGGAGTGGAGCGCGTAAAAGAGATGAGGACAGTGATGAAGAAGGTGATGTTGATGAAGACGATCACCGTGGCGATGGTTCCCCCGGTGGCACTCCGGCGCCACCGAGAGAGAGGGGGGAGAGTCTCCCCCTTGTGCTTCCTCCTCCATGGCCTCCCCCTAGATGGGGAGAGGTTCTTCCTCTGGTCCTTGGCCTCCATGGTGATTATGGCCCCCTCCGGGATCCTCCTCTATGGCCTTCGGTGATGATGGCCCCCTCCGGCAGGGTGCCGGAGAGGGCATACATTGATTTTTCGTGGCTACAGAGGCTTGGGGCGGCGGAACTCCCGATCTAGGTTTCTTTCTAGGGGTTTTGGTATTTATAGGAATTTTTGGCGTCGGTCTCACGTCAAGGGGTCCACGAGGCAGCGGCAAGACAGGAACACCCTCCCGGGGGGTAGGGCGCACCCCCTACCTTGCCGTCGCCTCGGGACTCTTCTGGCCCAACTCCAATGCCTCGGGGGTCTCTTTTGGTCCCTAAAAAATCATCGTAAATTTTCAACCCATTCCGAAAACTTTCGACACTACGGTAGTTCTGCTGAAAACAACGTCAGTATGGGTTAGTTCTAATCAAATCATACCAAAACCATATAAAATTGTTGTAAACATGTCATGAATAATTCATAAATTATAGATACGTTCAAGAAGTATCGGCATCCCCAAGATTGATTCCTGCTTGTCCTCGAGTAGGTAAATGATAAAATAAATAATTTATGAAGTGTGAATGCTAGCATAGTGCATAAGTTTGATCAATGATAGTCCCAAACACGTTTTCTATCATCATTATATATCATAAACAATATCTCATCTCATAAAACTTCTCATGATCGAGTAACAAGCTATTCACATGTTAAAGTATAGACCATAAAGTTTCTTGAAAACTAACAGACTACGTTCTCAATCACCAAACAATTGCAATTCATCTTACTTTCAGGAAGGGTCTATGTAAGAGCTTTGATTTAGCAAATTCCACATATTCAACTATCATATAGTCTTCCATGATTGCTAACACTCAAAGCATATTTTTAGGACAAATAGCATCCGTCGAACACAGAGAAAGATAGGGGCTTAATGTTTCACCTCCCAACTTACTTATCATATAGATAATTGTCAACAATAATAATTCATGATCAAATATATTTGAATAGCATATATGCTTGGATATTTCCCCAGCACATGATGCCCAACTAAAGAATAATTGAGGTTGAAATAAGAAGGAATACTACTGACTCTTGCATAAAAGTAAATACATGAAAGTAAAAGATAGGCCCTTCGCAGAGGGAAGCAGAGGTTGTCATGCGCTTTTTAATTTTGGATGTGCAAACCCTTAATACAAAGGAACGTCACGTTGTATTGCCCTTTGTGATAGAAACATTTATTACGCAGTTCGTCACTTTTATTTCTGTACCATCACAAGTCCGTGCAACGCTTATTTTCCCTTACAATAAAAGATCATACATATTTAGGAGCAATTTTTATTGCTTTTTGCACCGATGACAACTTACTTGAATGACCTTATTCAATCCATAGGTAGATATTGTTGGAAATATGCCCTAGAGGCAATAATAAAATGGTCATTATTATATTTCCTTGTTCATGATAATTGTCTATTGTTCATGCTACAATTGTATTAACCGGAAACCATAATACATGTGTGAATACATAGACCACAACATGTCCCTAGTGAGCCGCTAGTTGACTAGCTCGTTGATCCATAGATGGTTGTGGTTTCCTGACAATGGACATTGGTTGTCGTTGATAACGTGATCACATCATTAGGAGAATGATGTGATGGACAAGACCCAATCCTAAGCATAGCACAAGATCGTGTAGTTTGTTTGCTAGAGCTTTTCTAATGTCAAGTATCTTTTCCTTAAACCATGAGATTGTGCAACTCCCGGATGATGTAGGAATGCTTTGGGTGTATCAAACGTCACAACATAACTGGGTGACCATAAAGGTGCACTACAGTTATCTCCGAAAGCATCTGTTGGGTTGGCACGAATCGAGACTGGGATTTGTCACTCCGTATGCCAGAGAGGTATCTCTGGGCCCACTCAGTAATGCATCATCATAATGAGCTCACTGTGACTAAGGAGTTAGCCACGGGATCATGCGTTATGGAACGAGTAAAGAGACTTTCCGGTAACGAGATTGAACGAGGTATGGGGATACCGACGATCGAATCTCGGGCAAGTAACATACCGATGGACAAAGAGAATTGTGTACGGGATTGATTGAATCCCCGACATCATGGTTCGTCTGATGAGATCATCATGGAACATGTGGGACCCAATATGGGTATCCAGATCCTGCTATTGGTTATTGGCCGGAGAGGTGTCTCAGTCACGTCTGCATGGTTCCCGAACCCGTAGGGTCTACACACTTAAGGTTCGGTGACGCTAGAGTTGTAATGGGAAATTGTATGTGGTTACCGAAGGTTGTACGGAGTCCCGGATGAGATCCCGTACGTCACAAGGAGTTCCGGAATGGTCCGAAGGTAAAGATTTATATATGGGAAGTCCAGTTTCAGTCGTTGGAAAGTTTGGGGGTGATTGGTATTGTACCGGGACCACCGAAAGGTGTCCGGAGGTCCACCGGGTAGGGCCACCTGCCCCAGAGGGCTTAGTGGACTAGATATGGGTGGGGACCAGCCCCTTAGTGGGCTAGTGCACCCCCAAGGGTCAAGGCGCCTAGGGTTGGAAACCCTAGGGGTGGGGGCGCCTCCCACCTTCTTGGGGGGCAAGTTCCCCCCCTGGCCGCCCCCCCATCTAGATGGATCTAGGGGGCCGGCCCCCTCTCCCTTCCCCCTATATAGAGTGAGGGGGTGGGAGGGCAGTCGCACCCCTTCCCCTGGTGCAGACCTTCCCCCCCCCCCACCCCAACTGCTCCTCCTCCGTAGTGCTTAGGGAAGCTCTGCCGGAGAACCACGAGCTCCACCACCACACCGTCGTGTTGCCGGAGTTCTCCCTCAACTTCTCCTCTCCCCTTGCTAGATCAAGAAGGAGGAGACGTCCCCGGGCTGTACATGTGTTGAATGCAGAGGCGTCGTCCGTTCGGTGCTTGGATCAGATCTTCCGCGATTTGAATCACCGCAAGTACGACTCCATCAACCGCATTCTTGTAACGCTTCCGCTTAGTGATCTTCAAGGGTATGAAGATAAACTCTCTCTATCTCTCTCATTGCTAGCATCTCCTAGATTGATCTTGGTGACACGTAGGAAAATTTTGAATTATTACTACGTTACCCAAAAGTGGCATCATGAGTTAGGTATATGCGTAGATTTTATGCACGAGTAGAACACAAGTAGTTGTGGGCGATGATTTGGTCAATTTGCTTGCCTTTACTAGTCCTATCTTGATTCGGCGGCATTGTGGGATGTAGCGGGGCCCAGACCGACCTTACACGTACGCTTACGTGAGACAAGTTCCACCGACTGACATACACTTGTTGCATAAGGTGGCTAGCGGGTGTCTGTCTCTCCCACTTTAGTCGGATCGGATTCGATGAAGAGGGTCCTTATGAAGGGTAAATAGCAATTAGCATATCACCGTTGTGGCTTTTGCGTAGGTAAGAAAGGTTCTTGCTAGAAACCCATAGCAGCCACGTAAAACATGCAACAACAATTAGAGGACGTCTAACTTGTTTTTGCAGGGTATGCTATGTGATGTGATATGGCCAAAAGGATGTGATGAATTATATATGTGATGTATGCGATTGATCATGTTCTTGTAATAGGAATCACGACTTGCATGTCGATGAGTATGACAACCGGCAGGAGCCATATGAGTTGTCTTAATTTATTGTATGACCTCCGAGTCAATATAAACGCCATGTAATTACTTTACTTTATTCCTAACCGTTAGCCATAGTAGTAGACGTAATAGTTGGCGAGACAACTTCATGAAGATACGATGACAGAGATCATGATTATGGAGATCATGGTGTCATGCCGGTGACGATGGTGATCATGCCACGTCTCGAAGATGGAGATGAAAGGCACAAGATGATATTGGCCATATCATGTCACTTTATGATTTGGATGTGATGTTTATCATGTTTACATCTTATTTGGTTAGAATGACGGTATCATAAATAAGATGATCCCTCACTAAAATATCAAGAAATGTGTTCCCCTAAAGTGTGCACCGTTGCGAAGGTTCGTTGTTTCGAAGCACCACGTGTTGGGGATATTAAGTATAACGGGTGTAAGTCAGATTTACACATGCGAAACACTTAGGTTGACTTGACGAGCCTAGCATGTATAGACATGGCCTCAGAACACGAGAGACTGAAAGGTCGAACATGAGTCGTATAGTAGATGTGATCAACATGGAGATGTTCACCATTCATGACCAGTCCGTCTCACGTGATGATCGGACACGGCCTAGTCGATTTGGATCATGTATCACTTAGATGACCAGAGGAATGTCTATCTGAGTGGGAGTTCATTAAATAATTTGATTAGATGAACTTAATTATCATGAACTTAGTCTAAAAATTGTCTTTACAATCTATCTTGTAGATCCAATGGCCCACGCTAATGTTGCCCTCAATTTCAACGCGTTCCTAGATAAAACCAAGATGAAAGACGATGGAAGCAACTATACGGACTAGGTCCGTAACTTGAGGATCATCCTCATAGCTTCCAAGAAAGCATATTTCCTTGAAGCACTGCTAGGTGACGCACCCATTTTCCCAGCAACTCAAGACGTTATGAATGCCTGGCAGTCGCGTAGTGATGATTACTCCCTGGTTCAGTATGGCATGCTTTACAGCTTAGAATCAGGGCTCCAAAAGCGTTTTGAGCAACACGGAGCATATGAGATGTTCCAAGAGCTGAAAGTGGTTTTCCAAGCTCATGCCCGGGTCGAGAGATCTAAAGTCTCCGACAAGTTCTACAGTTGTAAGATGGAGGAAAACAGTTCTGTCAGCGAGCATATACACAAAATGTCTGGGTTGCACAACCACTTGTCTTAGCTGAGAGTTAATATTCCAGATGACTCGGTCATTGACAGAATCCTCCAGTCGCTTCCACCTAGCTACAAGATCTTTGTGATGAACTACAATATGCAAGGGATGGAGAAGTCTATTCCTGAGTTATATTCGATGCTGAAATCAGTGGAGGTGGAGATCAAAAAGGAACATCAAGTGTTGATGGTGAATAAGACCACTAGTTTCAAGAAAGACAAGGGTAAGAAGAACTTCAAGAAGGATGGCAAGGGTGTTGCTGCGCCCAGTAAGTCAGTTGCCGGGAAGAAGCCAAAGAATGGACCCAATCCTGAGACTGAGTGCTTTTATTGCAAGGGAAATGGTCACTGGAAGCGGAACTGCCCCAAGTACTTAGCAGATAAGAAGGCCGGCAACGCCAAAGGTATATATGATATACATGTTATTGATGTGTACCTTACCAGCGCTCGTAGTAGCTCCTGGGTATTTGATACCAGTGCGGTTGCTCACATTTGTAACTCAAAACAGGAGCTGCGGAATAAGCGGAGATTGGCGAAGGACGAGGTGACGATGCGCGTCGGGAATGGTTCCAAGGTCGATGTGATCGCCGTCAGCACGCTACCTCTACATCTACCTTCTGGATTAGTTTTAAACCTCGATAATTGTTATTTAGTGCCAGCTTTGAGCATGAACATTGTATCTGGATCTCGTTTAATGTGAGATGGCTACTCATTTAAATCCGAGAATAATGGTTGTTCTATTTATATGAGAGATATGTTTTATGGTCATGCCCCGCTGGTCAATGGTTTATTTTTATTGAATCGCGAACGTGATATTACACATATTCATAGTGTGAATGCCAAAAGATGTAAGGTTGATAATGATAGTCCCACATACTCGTGGCAGTGCCGCCTTGGTCACATTGGTGTCAAACGCATGAAGAAACTCCATGCAGATTGACTTTTGGAGTCTCTTGATTATGAATCATTTGACACATGCGAACCATGCCTCATGGGCAAAATGACCAAGACTCCGTTCTCCGGAACAGTGGAGCGAGCAACCAACTTATTGGAAATCATACATACTGATGTGTGCGGTCCAATGAGCGTTGAGGCTCGCGGTGGCTATCGTTATGTTCTCACCCTCACTGATGACTTGAGTAGATATGGGTATGTCTACTTAATGAAACACAAGTCTGAGACCTTTGAAAAGTTCAAGGAATTTCAGAGTGAGGTTGAGAATCAACGTGACAGGAAAATAAAGTTCTTACGATCAGATCATGGAGGGGAATATTTGAGTCACGAATTTGGCACACACTTAAGGAAATGTGGAATTGTTTCACAACTCACGCCGCCTGGAACACCTCAGCGTAATGGTGTGTCCGAACATCGTAATCGCACTCTATTGGATATGGTGCGATCTATGATGTCTCTTACCGATCTACCGCTATCATTCTGGGGTTATGCTTTAGAGACTGCCGCATTCACTTTAAATAGGGCTCCGTCGAAATCCGTTGAGACGACACCGTATGAATTATGGTTTGGAAAGAAACCTAAGCTGTCGTTTCTTAAAGTTTGGGGATGCGATGCTTATGTCAAGAAACTTCAACCTGAAAAGCTCGAACCCAAGTCGGAAAAATGCGTCTTCATAGGATACCCTAAGGAAACCATTGGGTATACCTTCTACCTCAGATCCGAAGGCAAGATCTTCGTTGCCAAGAACGGGTCCTTTCTGGAGAAAGAGTTTCTCTCGAAAGAAGTAAGTGGGAGGAAAGTGGAATTTGATGAGATGACCCCTCTCGAACCAGAAAGTAGCGCAGCACAAGAAAATGTTTCTGTGGTGCCTGCACCGACTAGAGAGGAAGTTAATGATGATGATGATGAAACTTTAGGTCAAGTTGCTATTGAACTTCGTAGGTTCACGTGGACACGTTCCGCACCAGAGTGGTACGGCAACCCTATCCTGGAAATCATGTTGTTAGACAACGGTGAACCTTCGAACTATGAAGAAGTGATGGCGGGCCCGAATTCCAACAAATGGCTTGAATCCATGAAATCCGAGATAGGATCCATGTATGAAAACAAAGTATGGACTTTCGTGGACTTGCCCGATGATCGGCAAGCCATAGAGAATAAGTGGATCTTTAAGAAGAAGACTGGCACGGATGGTAATGTGGCCGTCTATAAGGCTCGGCTTGCCACTAAGGGTTATCGACAAGTTCAAGGGGTCGACTACGATGAGACCTCACCCGTAGCGAACCTGAAGTCTGTCCGACTCATGTCTGGCAAATGGACGTCAAAACGGCATTCCTTAACGGTTTCCTTAAGGAAGAATTGTATATGATGTAGCCGGAAGGTTTTGTCGATCCTAAGAATGCTGACAAGGTATGCAAGCTCCAGCGCTCCATCTATGGGCTGGTGCAAGCATCTCAGAGTTGGAACATTCGCTTTGACGAAATGATCAAAGCGTTTGGGTTTATACAGACTTATGGAGAAGCCTGTATTTACAAGAAAGTGAGTGGGAGCTCTGTACCATTTCTCATATTATATGTGGATGACATACTGTTGATGGGAAATGATATAGAAATTTTGGAAAGCATAAAGGCCTACTTGAATAAGTGTTTTTCAATGAAGGACCTTGGAGAAGCTGCTTACATATTAGGCATCAAGATCTATAGAGATAGATCGAGACGCCTCGTTGGTCTTTCACAAAGCACATACCTTGACAAGATATTGAAGAAGTTCAATATAGATCAGTCCAAGAAGGGGTTCTTGCCTGTATTGCAAGGTGTGAGATTGAGCGTAGCTCAACGCCTGACCTTGGCAGAAGAAAGAGAAAAGATGAGTGGCATCCCCTATGCCTCGGCCATAGGCTCTATTACGTATGCCATGTTGTGTACCAGACCTGATCTGAACCTTGCCATAAGTTTGGTAGGGAGGTACCAAAGTGATCCCGGTATGGAACACTGGACAGCGGTCAAGAATATCCTGAAGTACCTGAAAAGGACTAAGGATATGTTTCTCGTTTATGGAGGTGCCGAAGAGCTCGTCGTAAAGGGTTACGTCGACGCTAGCTTTGACACATATCTGGATGACTCCAAGTCACAAACCGGATACGTGTATATTTTGGATGGTGGGGAGGTCAGCTAGTGCAGTTGCAAGCAAAGGGTCGTGGCGGGATCTACATGTGAAGCGGAGTACATAGCTGCTTGGAAGTAGCGCGGGAAGGAGTCTGGATGAAGGAGTTTATCACCGACCTAGGAGTGATTCCCAATGCGCCGGGCTCGATGACTCTCTTCTGTGACAACACTGGACCTATTGCCATTGCCAAGGAGCCCAGGTTTCACAAGAAGACCAAGCACATCAAGCGCCGCTTCAACTCCATTCGTGAATATACTCAAGATGGAGACATAGATATTTGTAAAGTACATACGGATCTGAATGTCGCAGATCCGTTGACTGAACCTCTTCCACGAGCAAAACCTGATCAGCACCAGAACTCTATGGGCGTTTGATTCATCACAATGTGACTAGATTATTGAGTCTAGTGCAAGTGGGAGACTGTTGGAAATATGCCCTAGAGGCAATAATAAAATGGTTATTATTATATTTCCTTGTTCATGATAATTGTCTTCATGCTATAATTGTATTAACCGGAAACCATAATACATGTGTGAATACATAGACCACAACATGTCCCTAGTGAGCCTCTAGTTGACTAGCTTGTTGATCAATAGATGGTTGTGGTTTCCTGACCATGGACATTGGATGTCGTTGATAACGGGATCACATCATTAGGAGAATGATGTGATGGACAAGACCCAATCCTGAGCATAGCACAAGATCGTGTAGTTCGTTTGCTAGAGCTTTTCTAATGTCAAGTATCTTTTCCTTAGACCATGAGATTGTGCAACTCCCGTATGCCGTAGGAATGCTTTGGGTGTATCAAACATCACAACGTAACTGGGTGACCATAAAGGTGCACTACAGGTATCTCCCAAAGTGTCTGTTGGGTTGGCACGAACCGAGACTGGGATTTGTCACTCCGTATGGCGGAGAGGTATCTCTGGGCCCACTCAGTAATGCATCATCATAATGAGCTCAATGTGACTAAGGAGTTAGCCACGGGATCATGCATTACGGAACGAGTAAAGAGACTTGCCGGTGACGAGATTGAACGAGGTATGGGGATACCGACGATCGAATCTCGGGCAAGTAACATACCGATGTACAAAGGGAATTGTATATGGGATTGATTGAATCCCCGACATCGTGGTTCGTCCGATGAGATCATCATGGAACATGTGGGAGCCAATATGGGTATCCAGATCCCGCTATTGGTTATTGGTAGGAGAGATGTCTCGGTCATATGGTTCCCGAACCCGTTGGGTCTACACACTTAAGGTTCGGTGACTCTAGAGTTGTAATGGGAAATTGTACGTGGTTATCGAAGGTTGTTCAGAGTCCCGTATGAGATCCCGGACATCACATTGAGTTCTGGAATGGTCCGGAGGTAGAGAGTTATATATGGGAAGTCCAGTTTCAGTCACCGGAAAGTTTTGGGGGTGATCGGTATTGTACCGGGACCACCGAAAGGTGTCCGGGGGTCCACCGGGTAGGGCCACCTGCCCCGGAGGGCTTAGTGGGCTGAATATGGGTGGGGACCAGCCCCTTATTGGGCTGGTGCACCCCCCTCAAGGGCCCAAGGTGCCTAGGGTTGGAAACCCTAGGGGTGGGGGCGCCTCCCACCTGCTTGGGGGGCAAGTTTCCCCCCTGGTCGCCCCCCCCCCCCATCTAGATGGATCTAGGGGCCGGACCCCTCTCCCCTTCCCCCTATATATAGTGAGGGGGTGGGTGGGCAGCTGCAACCCTTCCCCTGGCGCAGCCCCCCCCCCCCCTCCAACTCCTCCTCCTCCTCCGTAGTGCTTAGCGAAGCTCTACCGGAGAACCACGAGCTCCACCACCACGTTGAAGTGTTGCCGGAGTTCTCCCTCCACTTCTCCTCTCCCCTTCCCCCTATATATAGTGAGGGGGTGGGAGGGCAGCTGCACCCCTTCCCCTAGAGCAGCCCTCTCCCCCCCTCCAACTCCTCCTCCTCCTCCGTAGTGAGTGCTTAGCGAAGCTCTACCGGAGAACCACGAGCTCCACCACCACGCCGTCGTGTTGCCGGAGTTATCCCTCCACTTCTCCTCTCCCCTTGCTGGATCAAGAAGGAGGAGACGTCCCCGGGCTGTACGTGTTTTGAACACAGAGGCGCCATCCATTCGGCGATTGGATCGGATCTTCCGCGATTTGAATCGCCGCGAGTACGACTCCATCAACCGCATTCTTGTCACGCTTCCGCTTAGTGATCTTCAAGCGTATGAAGATACTCTCTCTCTCTCTCTCTCTCTCGTTGCTAGCATCTCCTAGATTGATCTTGGTGACATGTAGGAAAATTTTGAATTATTACTACGTTACCCAACAGATATGGTGGACACTCATGGCATGAAACAGAGTTTAAGGGTTTTGGATGCACAAGTAGTATCTCTACTTAGTACAAAATTTTGGCTAGCAAAAGATCCTAAGCAAGCACCACATGTTAGAGGATCCATAACAATATGAGTTCTATACAAATATACCCAAACATAACTCATTACGTTGTCTTCCTTGTCCAACTTCAACTAATTTGATCAAGTTTGAAAATAATAAATGGGTGTCGGATTCAGGGTTCCACAGACCCTTGAGAGGTTCGAACTCTGGGGTGCGTGCAAAGAACTCGTCCTCCCCAGTCTGCCTGCTCACCGAATCCACGGCCTAGCTAGACGAACCCAATGAACAAGAGACACAACAGTTTATCCTGGTTCGGGCCACCTTGCGGTGTAATACCCTACTCCAGCTTTGTGGTGGATTGCCTCCAGGGGCTGGATGAACTAGTACAATGGTGGAACAGCCTCAGGAGGTGAGGTGTTCTTGTGCTCGATGAGCTGGTGGTGTGAGGGTAGTGTGAGGGTGGTCTGAATGATCCGTCCCCCTCTATAGTGGTGGCTAGGTCCTATTTATAGTGGACTTGGTACTCATCCCAAATTTAAAGTGGGAAGGGATCCCACAACGGCCAAATTCAAAGGGAGACAACTAGTACAAGTTATCCTGACAAAAGTAGTCTCCGCCTGCAAAGGCGTCTGGTGGTGACGCCGCAGTGGGCTCTGCGATGACCTTCGTCCTACCGTCCTGGCGGTCTTGGTCTTGTTGCACCGAAACAGAAACCTTTGCTTGATTCCTCGGGACTCCGCGCCTGCGCTTGCCTCCCAGGCACCAAAGTGGAAACTGGTACACTGCGCCCACTGGCGCCCGCCTGGCCTTGGTCGTCACAGCTCACGTCATATGAACCTCGCGAGGTGCAACTTGCATAGATATCTCCGCTCCTCGGGAGCCAGCCTGGGGAAGCTGCCCCCCAGGGAGGTCTTGGTGTCGCCCGCCTCGTGAGGCTTGGCCCCTCACGAGGGTCTTGGGTTGTTGTTGTTGAAGCTGGGCCGTACCGGGCCGTAGGCAGGTAAGTCTGGGTACCCCCGCTCCCAGAACACTGACAGTAGCCCCCAGGCCCAAGGTGTGCTTGAGCTTGGCTTTGAGGCGAAGCCAAAGGGCAAGTGCGAAGTGTCGCAGGCCCCAACCGCCTGTGGCCTTGGTTGACGCATGGTGATTGATGGGACGTGGGCGCCTCCGCTTCCCCACGCTGTTGTTGGGGAACGTAGTATTTCAAAAAAAATCCTACAATCACACAAGATCTATCTAGGAGATGCATAACAACGAGACGGGAGAGTGTGTCCATGTACCCTCATAGACCAAAAGCGGAAGCGTTTAGTAACGCGGTTGATGTAGTCGAACGTCTTCACGATTCAACCGATCCAAGTACCAAACATACGGCACCTCCGTGTTCAGCACACGTTCGGCATGATGACGTCCCTTGAGCTCTTGATCCAGTTGAGGACAAGGGAGAGTTCCGTCAGCACGATGGCGTGGCGACGGTGATGATGAAGTTACCGGCGCAGGGCTTCGCCTAAGCACTACGACGATATGACCGAGGTGTTAAACTATGGAGGGGGCACCGCACATGGCTAAGAGAAGACTTGTTGTGCCTTTGGGGTGCCCCCCTCCCCCCATATATAAAGGAGGTGAGGAGGAGGCCGGCGGCCTAGGAGGTGCGCGCCATAGGGGAGTCCAACTAGGATTCCCAATCCTAGTTGGAGTCCCCTTCCTTTCCAAGAGAGGGAGAGAGGGAAGGAGGAGGAAAGGGAGAAGGAAAGAGGGGGGGCGCCGCCCCCTCCCTAGTCCAATTCGAACTTGCCATGGGGGGCGGCCTCCCTTGCGGCCCTCCTCTCCTTTCAACTAAGGCCCATGAAGGCCCACTACTTCCCCGGGGGGGTTCCAGTAACCTCCCGGTACTCCGAAAGATATCCGAATCATTCCGGAACATTCCAGTGTCCGAATATAACCTTCCAATATATCAATCTTTACCTCTCGACCATTTCGAGACTCCTCATCATGTTCGTGGTCTCATCCAGGACTTCGAACAAACTTTGGTAATCAAATCACATAACTCATAATACAAATCGTCATCGAACGTTAAGCGTGCGGACCCTACGGGTTCGAGAACTATGTAGACATGACCGAGACACATCTCCGGTCAATAACAAATAGCGGAACCTGGATGCTCATATTGGTTCCTACATATTCTACGAAGATCTTTATCGGTCAAACCGCATAACAACATACGTTGTTCCCTTTGTCATCGGTATGTTACTTGCCCGAGATTCTATCGTTGGTATCATAATACCTAGTTCAATCTCGTTATCGGCAAGTCTCTTTACTCGTTCTGTAATGCATCATCCCGCAACTAACTCCTTAGTTACATTGCTTGGAAGGCTTATAGTGATGTGCATTACCGAGAGGGCCCAGAGATACCTCTCCGATACACGGATTGACAAATCCTATTCTTGAGCTTTGCCAACCCAACAAACACCTTCGGAGACACCTGTAGAGCATCTTTATAATCACCCAATTACATTGTGACGTTTGATAGCACACAAGGTGTTCCTCCGGTATTCGGGAGTTGCATAATCTCATAGTCAGAGGAACATGTATAAGTCATGAAGAAAGCAATAGCAATAAAACTAATCGATCATTATGCTAAGCTAACGGATGGTTCTTGTCCATCACATCATTCTCTAAGGATGTGATTCTGTTCATCAAATGACAACACACGTCCCATGGCTAGGAAACCTAACCATCTTTGATTAACGAGCTAGTCAAGTAGAGGCATATTAGGGACACTCTGTTTGTCTATGTATTCACACATGTACTAAGTTTCCGGTTAATACAATTCTAGCATGAATAATAAACATTTATCATGATATAAGGAAATATAAATAGGGAAACGTTATCTTTCAGCCGGCCGATCGTGCTCTCCCATCTGCCATGTGTGGAGCCATTGGATCACTTTTGGTCAAACAGTCCACGTGTACGTACAGATTCTACGCCTCGCGTCCGCCGTCATCGGAAGCCAAGCCACCCACTGTATGTATTAGGATTTTGCAACATCGTCCATGTTTCTGAAACATAGGGAATCTTGCAGTGGCACCACAACGGTGCGATGATGCGGACTAAAAATTTCTGTAACATAATATCTGTTGCAAAACAAGTCCGCAACATTATCTTTGTTGCAAAAAAGAAATCTACAACACAACCTTCGTTACAAATGTTTTCTGTAACAAGACCTCTATTGGAAAGAAATGTAAAAATCCCGCAACAAGATCTTTGTTGCAAAAAAAAATCTGCAACACAACCTATGTTACAAAAATAATAGTCTGCAACCCATTCTTTGTCACGAAATGTTTCCGCAACAAGGTCTCTGTTGCAAACTAGAGGAAAACATTCAATCAAGATTGTGCCAAGTCAGACGGCTCGCGCGGCGGCGGATCTTTTAAAATGATACCCCGGCCGACGCGTAGCAGTCCCCATATAAATAACAACTTTAGTATTGGCTCTAGGGCATATTTCCTTCAGTCTCCTACTTGCACTAGAGTCAGTAATATAGTTTATATAGTAATGGTTATAACACCCATGGAGTCTTGGTGCTGATCATGTTTTGCTCGTGGAAGAGGCTTAGTCAATGGGTCTGCAACATTCAGATCCGTATGTATTTAGCAAACTTCTATGTCTCCCTCCTTGACTAGATCACGGATGGAATTGAAGCGTCTCTTGATGTGCTTGGTTCTCTTGTGAAATCTAGATTCCTTTGCCAAGGCTATTGCTCCAGTATTGTCACAAAAGATTTTCATTGGACCCGATGCACTAGGTATTACACCTAGATCGGATATGAACTCATTCATCCAGACTCCTCCATTTGCTGCTTCCGAAGCAGCTATGTACTCCGCTTCACACGTAGATCCCGCCACGACACTCTGGCTGGAACTGCACCAACTGACAGCTCCACCATTCAATATAAATACGTATCCAGTTTGCAACTTAGAGTCATCCAGATCAGAGTCAAAGCTTGCATCGACGTAACCATTTACGACGAGCTCTTTGTCACCTCCATAAACGAGAAACATATCCTTAGTCCTTTTCAGGTATTTCAGGATGTTCTTGACCGCTGTCCAGTGATCCACTCCTGGATTACTTTGGTACCTCCCTGCTAAACTTATAGCAAGGCACACAACAGGTCTGGTACACAGCATTGCATACATGATAGAACCTATGGCTGAGGCATAGGGAATGACTTTCATTTTCTCTGTCTCTTCTGTAGTGGTCGGGCATTGAGTAAGGATGGCAATTTTACCCATGGGTACGGGTACCCGCGGGTACCATACCCGCATGGGTAGGGTATGGGCACGCTTTTATACCCACGGGTAGTACCCATAACCTACCCGTTAAGTCATGGGTAGGGTACGGGTATAGCCTTGTACCCGCGGGTATACCCATACCCTACCTGTTTGTGAACTAATATTAAGTTGTCATCAATTAGTCATTAATTTGTCATCTGACTCGCCTACTCCTATTCATTTAAGAGTATGTTGTGATTCCAAATTTTTATAGTGGTCATTTACTCATCTAAATATTACTGAGCTGAGATAATTGATTTTTTTTGTCAAATATGCTATCAATGAGCGTAAAATTGTGAACAACTTGTGTACTATTTGTTCTACCCGCTTGGTACTCAATGGGTACAGGTACCCGTCGGGTATGGGTATGGGTAAAGTTTCATACCCATCGGTACGGGTATGGGTAGAATTTTGTACCCACTAACTATATGGGTATGGGTATGATATTGCTCTAACCTGCCCATACCCTACCCATTGTCATCCTAAGCATTGAGTCTGACTCAACTTCACACCTTGTAACACAGGCAAGAACCCTTTCTTTGACTGATCCATTTTAAACTTCTTCAAAACTTTATCAAGGTATGTGCTTTGTGAAAGTCCAATTAAGCGTCTTGATCTATCACTTTAGATCTTGATGCCCAATATATAAGCAGCTTCACCGAGGTCTTTCATTGAAAAATTCTTATTCAAGTATCCTTTTATGCTATCCAGAAATTCTATATCATTTCCGATCAACAATATGTCATCCACGTATAATATCAGAAATGCTACAGAGCTCCCACTCACTTTCTTGTAAATACAGGCTTCTCCAAAAGTCTGTATAAAACCATATGCTTTGATCACACTATCAAAGCGTATATTCCAACTCCGAGAGGATTACACCAGTCCATAAATGGATCGCTGGAGCTTGCACACTTTGTTAGCACCTTTAGGATCGACAAAACCTTCTGTTTGCATCATATATAGTTCTTCTTTAAGATATCCATTAAGGAATGCAGTTTTGACATCCATTTGCCAAATTTCATAATCATAAAATGCGGCAATTGCTAACATGATTCGGACAGACTTAAGCATCGCTACGGGTGAGAAAGTCTCATCATAGTCAACTCGAACTTGTCAAAAACCTTTCGCAACAAGTCGAGCTTTGTAGATAGTAACATTACCGTCAGCGTCAGTCTTCTTCTTGAAGATCCATTTATTCACTATGTCTTGTCGATCATCGGGCAAGTCAACCAAAGTCCACACTTTGTTTTCGTACATGGATCCCATCTCAGATTTCATGGCCTCAAGCCATTTCGTGGAAACTGGGCTCATCATCGTTTCCTCATAGTTCGTAGGTTCATCATGGTCTAGTAACATGACTTCCAGAACAGGATTACCGTACCACTCTGGTGCGGATCGTGCTCTGGTTGACCTACGAGGTTCGGTAGTAACTTGATCTGAAGTTTCATGATCATCATCATTAGCTTCCTCACTAATTGGTGTAGGCATCACTGGAACTGATTTCTGTGATGAACTACTTTCCAATTCGGGAGAAGGTACAATTACCTCATCAAGTTCTACTTTCCTCCCACTCACTTCTTTCGAGAGAAACTCCTTCTCTAGAAAGGATCCATTCATAGCAACAAATATCTTGCCTTCAGATCTGTGATAGAAGGTGTACCCAACAGTCTCCTTTGGGTATCCTATGAAGACACATTTCTCCGATTTGGGTTCGAGCTTATCAGGTTGAAGCTTTTTCACATAAGATCGTAGCCCCAAACTTTAAGAAACGACAGCTTAGGTTTCTTGCCAAACCACAGTTCATATGGTATCGTCTCAATGGATTTAGATGGTGCCCTATTTAACATGAATGTAGCCGTCTCTAAAGCATAACCCCAAAACGATAGCGGTAAATCAGTAAGAGACATCATAGATCGCACCATATCTAATAAATACGGTTACGACGTTCGGACACACCATTACGTTGTGGTGTTCCAGGTGGCGTGAGTTGCGAAACTATTCCACATTGTTTCAAATGAAGACCAAACTCATAACTCAAATATTCACCTCCACGATCAGATCATAGAAACTTTATTTTCTTTTTACGATGATTTTCCACTTCACTCTGAAATTCTTTGAACTTTTCAAATGTTTCAGACTTATGTTTCATCAAGTAGATATACCCATATTTGCTCAAATCATCTGTGAAGGTCAGAAAATAATGATACCCGCCGCGAGCCTCAAAAATCATTGGTCGCATACATCAGTATGTATTATTTCCAATAAGTCTGTTGCTCGCTCCATTGTTCCGGAGAATGGAGTCTTAGTCATCTTGCCCATGAGGCATGGTTCGCAAGCATCAAGTGATTCACAATCAAGTGATTCCAAAATCCCATCAACATGGAGTTTCTTCATGCGCTTTACACCAATATGACCTAAACGGCAGTGCAACAAATAAGTTGCACTATCATTATTAACCTTGCATCTTTTGGCTTCAATATTATGAATATGTGTGTCACTACAATCAATCAACAAAAATAGACCACTCATCAAGGGTGCATGACCATAAAAGATATTACTCATATAAATAGAACAACCATTATTCTTGATTTAAATGAATAACCATCTCGCATTAAACAAGATCCAGATATAATGTTCATGCTCAACGCTGGCACCAAATAACAATTATTTAGGTCTAAAACTAATCCCGACGGTAGATGTGAGGTAGCGTGCCGACGGCGATCACATCGACTTTGGAACCATTTCCCACGCGCATCATCACCTCGTCCTTAGCCAATCTTCGTTTAATCTGTAGCCCCTGTTTCGAGTTGCAAATATGAGCAACAAAACCAGTATCAAATACCCAGGCGCTACTACGAGCATTAGTAAGGTACACATCAATGACATGTATATCAAATATACCTTTCACTTTGCCATCCTTCTTATCCGCCAAATACTTGGGGCAGTTCCGCTTCCAATGACCAGTGCCTTTGCACTAGAAGCACTCAGTCTCCGGCTTAGGTCCAGACTTGGGCTTCTTCACTTGAGCAGCAACTTGCTTGCCTTTCTTCTTGAAGTTCCCCTTCTTCCCTTTGCTCTTTTTCTTGAAACTAGTGGTCTTGTTAACCATCAACACTTGATGCTCCTTCTTAATTTCTACCTCCGCGGCCTTTAGCATTGCGAAGAGCTCGGGAATTGTCTTATCCATCCTTTGCATATTATAGTTCATCACGAAGCTTTTGTAGCTTGGTGGCAGTGATTGAAGAACTCTGTCAATGACACTATCATCAGGAAGATTGACTCCCAGTTGAGTCAAGTGGTTGTGGTATGCAGACATTCTGAGTATATGTTCACTGACAGAACTATTCTCCTCCATCTTACAGCTATAGAACTTATTGGAGACTTCATATCTCTCAATTCGGGCATTTGCTTGAAATATTAACTTCAACTCCTGGAACATCTCATATGCTCCATGACGTTCAAAACGACTTTGAAGTCCTGATTCTAAGCCATAAAGCATGGCACACTGAACTATCGAGTAGTCATCAGCTTTGCTTTGCCAGACGTTCATAACGTCTGGAGTTGCTCCTGCAGCGGGTCTTGCACCTAGAGATGCTTCCAGGACGTAATTATTCTGTGCAGCAATGAGGATAATCCTCAAGTTACGGACCCAGTCCGTGTAATTGCTACCATCATCTTTCAACTTATCTTTCTCTAGGAACACATTAAAATTCAAAGGAACAGTAGCATGGGCCATTGATCTACAACAACATAGACATGCAAAAACTATCAGGTACTAAGTTCATGATAAATTAAAGTTCAATTAATCATATTACTTAAGAACTCCCACTTAGATAGACATCCCTCTAGTCATCTAAATGATCACGTGATCCATATCAACAAAACCATGTCTGATCATCACGTGAGATGGAGTAGTTTTCAATGGTGAACATCACTATGTTGATCATATCTACTATATGATTCACGCTCGACCTTTTGGTCTCAGTGTTCCGAGGCCATATCTGCATATGCTAGGCTCGTCAAGTTTAACCCGAGTATTCTGCACGTGCAAAACTGGCTTGCACCTGTTGTATGTGAACGTAGAGATTATCACACCCGATCATCACGTGGTGTCTCGGCACGACGAACTGTAGCAACGGTGCATACTCGGGGAGAACACTCATACCTTGAAATTTTAGTGAGGGATCATCTTACAATGCTACCGCTGTACTAAGCAAAATAAGATGCATAAAATATAAACATCACATGCAATCAAAATATGTGACATGATATGGCCATCATCATCTTGTGCCTTTGATCTCCATCTCCAAAGCAGCGTCATGATCTCCATCGTCACCGGCTTGACACCTTCATCTCCATCGTAGCATCGTTGTCATCTCACCAACTATTGCTTCTACGACTATCGCTACCGCTTAGTGATAAAGTAAAGCAATTAAATGGCGATTGCATTTCATACAATAAAGCGACAACCATAAGGCTCCTGCCAGTTGCCGATAACGGCTAAAAAACATGATCATCTCATACAACAATTTATATCTCATCACGTCTTGACCATATCACATCACAACATGCCCTACAAAAACAAGTTAGACGTCCTCTACTTTGTTGTTGCAAGTTTTATGTGGCTGTTATGGGCTTCTAGCAAGAACCGTTCTTACCTACGCATCAAAACCACAACGATTTTTCGTCAAGTGTGCTGTTTTAACCTTCAACAAGGACCGGCCGTAGTCAAACTCGATTCAACTAAAGTTGGAGAAACAGACACCCGCTAGCCACCTGTGTGCGAAGCACGTCGGTAGAACCAGTCTCATGAACGCGGTCATGTAATGTCGGTCCGGGCCGCTTCATCCAACAATACCGCCGAATCAAAGTAAGCCGTGTTGGAAATATGCCCTAGAGGCAATAATAAAATGGTTATTATTATATTTCCTTGTTCATGATAATTGTCTATTGTTCATGCTTTAATTGTGTTATCCGGAAATCATAATACATGTGTGAATACATAGACCATAACATGTCCCTAGTGAGCCTCTAGTTGACTAGCTCGTTGATCAATAGATGGTTACAGTTTCCTGACCATGGACATTGGCTGTCATTGATAATGGGATCACATCATTAGGAGAATGATGTGATGGACAAGACCCAATCCTAAGCATAGCACTAGTTCGTGTAGTTCGTTTGCTAAAGCTTTTCTAATGTCAAGTATCATTTCCTTAGACCATGAGATTGTGCAACTCCCGGATACCGTAGGAATTCTTTGGGTGTACCAAACGTCACAACGTAACTGGGTGGCTATAAAGGTGCACTACAGGTATCTCCGAAAGTGTCTGTTGGGTTGGCTCAGATCGAGACTGGGATTTGTCACTCCGTATGACGAAGAGGTATCTCTGGTCCCACTCGGTATTGCATCATCATAATGAGCTCAATGTGACTAGGTAGTTAGTCACGGGATCATGCATTATGGAACCAGTAAAGTGACTTGCCGGTAGCGAGATTGAACGAGGTATTGGGATACCGACGATCGAATCTCGGGCAAGTAAAGTACCGATTGACAAAGGGAATTGTATACGGGATTGCTTGAATCCTCGACATCGTGGTTCATCCAATGAGATCATCATGGAACATGTGGGAGCCAACATTGGTATCCAGATCCCGCTATTGGTTATTGGCTAGAGAGGTGTCTCGGTCATGTCTGCATGATTCCCGAACCCGTAGGGTCTACACACTTAAGGTTCGATGACGCTAGGGTTATAAGGAAGGTTTGTATGTGATTAATGAATGTTGTTCGGAGTCCCGGATGAGATCCCGGACGTCACGAGGAGTTCCGGAATGGTCCGGAGGTAAAGATTTATATATGGGAAGTCACCATACGGTCACCGGAAATATTCGGGGGTATACCGGTATTGTACCGGGACCACCGGAGGGGTTCCGGGGGTCCACCAGGAGGGTCCACCTGCCCCGGAGATCCTTATGGGCTGTAGGTGGAAGGTACCCAGCCCTTAGTGGGCTGGGCACCAACCCCCCTAGGGCCCATGCGCCTAGGGTTTGGGGGGAACCCTAAAGGGGGGCACCCCCTTGCTTGGGGGGCAAGCTCCCTCCCCCCTTGTCCGCCGCCCCCCCTCTAGATCTCATCTAGAGGGGCCGGCCCCCTTCCCCCTTCTCCCTATAAATAGAGGGGTGAGGGGAGGGCTGCAGTACAACATCCAAGGCGCAGCCCCTCCCCTCCCCAACACCTCTCCTCCTCCGCGTGTGCTTGGCGAAGCCCTGCCGGAGAACTCTCACTCCACCACCACCACCACGTCGTCGTGCTGCTGTTGGAGCCTTCTTCCTCAACCTCTCCCTCCTCCTTGCTGGATCAAGGCGTGGGAGACGTCACCGTCCGTACGTGTGTTGAACGCGGAGGTGCCGTCCGTTCGGCGCTTGGATCATCGGTGATTTGGATCACAACGAGTACGACTCCATCAACCCCGTTCTCTTGAACGCTTCCGCTCGCGATCTACAAGGGTATGTAGATGCACTCCTCCCCTCTCGTTGCTAGTAAACTCCATAGATTGATCTTGGTGATGCGTAGAAAATTTTAATTTCTGCTACGATCCCAAACAGTGGCATCATGAGCTAGGTCTATGCGTAGTTTCTATGCACGAGTAGAACACAAGTTGTTGTGGGCGTCGATTTTGTCAATTTACTTGTCGTTACTAGTCTTATCTTGATTCGGCGGCATCATGGGATGAAGTGGCCCGGACCGACCTTACACGTACGCTTACGTGAGACAGGTTCCACCGACTGACATGCACTAGTTGCATAAGGTGGCTAGCGGGTGTCTGTCTCTCCCACTTTAGTCGGATCGGATTCGATGAAAAGGGTCCTTATGAAGGGTAAATAGAAATTGGCATATCACGTTGTGGTTTTGGCGTAGGTAAGAATCGTTCTTGCTAGAAATCTATAGCAGCCACGTAAAAGTTTGCAACAACAATTAGAGGACGTCTAACTTGTTTTTGCAGCAAGTGTCATGTGATGTGATATGGCCAGAAGGATGTGATGTATGAGTTTGATCATGTTCTTGTAATAGGAATCACGACTTGCATGTCGATGAGTATGACAACCGGCAGGAGCCATAGGAGTTGTCTTAATTTATTTATGACCTGCGTGTCAACTGGAACGTCATGTAATTACTTTACTTTATTGCTAACCGTTAGCCATAGTAGTAGAAGTAATAGTTGGCAAGACAACTTCATGAAGACACGATGATGGAGATCATGGTGTCATGCCGGTGACGATGATGAACATGGCGCCCCGAAGATGGAGATCAAAAGGAGAAAAATGATATTGGCCATATCATGTCACTATTTGATTGCATGTGATGTTTATCATGTTTTACATCTTATTTGCTTAGAACGATGGTAGCATAAATATGATGATCCCTCGCTAAAATTTCAAGAAAGTGTTCCCCCTAACTGTGCACCGTTGCGAAGGTTCGTTGTTCCGAAGCACCACGTGATGATCGGGTGTGATAGGTTCTAACGTTCGCATACAACGGGTGTAAGCCAGATTTACACACGCAATACACTTAGGTTGACTTGACGAGCCTAGCATCTACAGACATGGCCTCGGAACACAAGAGACTGAAAGGTCGAACATGAGTCATATAGAAGATACGATCAACCTGAAGATGTTCACCGATGATGACTAGTCCGTCTCACGTGATGATCGGACACGGCCTAGTTGACTTGGATCATGTATCACTTAGATGACTAGAGGGATGTCTGACTGAGTGGGAGTTCGTTAATAATTTGATTATATGAACTTAATTATCATGAACTTAGTCTAAAAAAACCTTTACAATATGTCTTGTAGATCAAATGGCCCACGCTATTGTTGCCCTCAACTTCAACGCGTTCCTAGAGAAAAACCAAGCTGAAAGACGATGGTAGCAACTACACGGACTGGATCCGTAACCTGAGGATTATCCTCATAGCTGCCAAGAAAGCATATGTCCTTGAAGCACCGCTAGGTGATGCACCTATTTTCCCGGCAACTCAAGACGTTCTGAACGCCTGGCAGTCACGTAGTGATGATTACTCCCTGGTTCAGTGCGGCATGCTTTACAGCTTAGAACTGGGGCTCCAAAAGCGTTTTGAGCAGCACGGAGCATATGAGATGTTCCAAGAGCTGAAAATGGTTTTCCAATCTCATGCCCGGGTCGAGAGATATGAAGTCTCCGACAAGTTCTACAGTTGTAAGATGGAGGAGAATAGTTCCGTCAGCGAACACATACTCAAAATGTCTGGGTTGCACAACCGCTTGTCTCAGCTGGGAGTTAATCTCCCAGATGACGCGGTCGTTGACAGAATCCTTCAATCGCTCCCACCTAGCTACAAGAGCTTTGTGATGAACTTCAATATGCAGGGGATGGAAAAGACCATTCCTGAGGTATATTCAATGCTGAAATCAGTGGAGGTGGAGATCAAAAAGGAACATCAAGTGTTGATGGTGAATAAAACCACTAATTTCAAGAAAGGCAAGGGTAAGAAGAACTTCAAGAAAGACGGCAAGGGAGTTGCCGCGCCCGGTAAGCAAGCTGCCGGGAAGAAGACAAAGAATGGACCCAAGCCTGAGACTGAGTGCTTTTATTGCAAGGGAAACGGTCACTGGAAGCGGAACTGCCCCAAGTACTTAGCGGATAAGGAGGCCGGCAATACCAAAGGTATATGTGATATACATGTTAGATGTGTACCTAACCAGTGCTCGTAGTAGCTCCTGGGTATTTGATACCGTTGCGGTTGCTCATATTTGTAACTCAAAGCAGGAGCCACGGAATAAGCGGAGACTGGCGAAGGACGAGGTGACGATGCGCGTCGGGAATGGTTCCAAGGTCGATGTGATCGCCGTCGGCACGCAACCTCTACATTTACCTACGGGACTAGTTTTAAACCTCAATAATTGTTATTTAGTGCCAGCTTTGAGCATGAACATTGTATCTGGATCTCGTTTAATGCGAGATGGCTACTCATTTAAATCCGAGAATAATGGTTGTTCTATTTATATGAGAGATATGTTTTATTGTCATGCCCCGCTGGTCAATGGTTTATTCTTAATGAATCTCGAACGTGATGTTACACATATTCATAGTGTGAATGCCAAGAAATGTAAGGTTGATAATGATAGTCCCACATACTTGTGGCACTGCCGCCTTGGTCACATTGGTGTCAAACGCATGAAGAAACTCCATGCAGATGGACTTTTGGAGTCTCTTGATTATGAATCATTTGACATGTGCGAACCATGCCTCATGGGCAAAATGACCAAGACTCCGTTCTCCGGAACAGTGGAGCGAGCAACCAACTTATTGGAAATCATACATACTGATGTGTGCGGTCCAATGAGCGTTGAGGCTCGCGGTGGCTATCGTTATGTTCTCACCCTCACTGATGACTTGAGTAGATATGGGTATGTCTACTTAATGAAACACAAGTGTGAGACCTTTGAAAAGTTCAAGGAATTTCAGAGTGAGGTTGAGAATCAACGTGACAGGAAAATAAAGTTCTTACGATCAGATCGTGGAGGGGAATATTTGAGTCACGAATTTGGCACACACTTAAGGAAATGTGGAATTGTTTCACAACTCACGCCGTCTGGAACACCTCAGCGTAATGGTGTGTCCGAACATCGTAATCGCACTCTATTGGATATGGTGCGATCTATGATGTCTCTTACCGATCTACCGCTATCATTCTGGGGTTATGCTTTAGAGACTGCCGCATTCACTTTAAATAGGGCTCCGTCGAAATCCGTTGAGACGACACCGTATGAATTATGGTTTGGAAAGAAACCTAAGCTGTCGTTTCTTAAAGTTTGGGGATGCGATGCTTATGTCAAGAAACTTCAACCTAAAAAGCTCGAACCCAAGTCGGAAAAATGCGTCTTCATAGGATACCCTAAGGAAACCATTGGGTATACCTTCTACCTCAGATCCGAAGGCAAGATCTTCGTTGCCAAGAACGGGTCCTTTCTGGAGAAAGAGTTTCTCTCGAAAGAAGTAAGTGGGAGGAAAGTGGAACTTGATGAGATGACCCCTCTCGAACCAGAAAGTAGCGCAGCACAAGAAAATGTTTCTGTGGTGCCTGCACCGACTAGAGAGGAAGTTAATGATGACGATCATGATCAAGTTACCACTGAACTTCGTAGGTCCACAAGGACACGTTCCGCACCAGAGTGGTACGGCAACCCTGTCCTGGAAATCATGTTGTTGGACAACGGTGAACCTTCGAACTATGAAGAAGCAATGGCGGGTCCAGATTCCAACAAATGGCTTGAAGCCATGCAATCTGAGAGAGGATCCATGTATGAAAACAAAGTATGGACTTTGACAGACTTGCCCGATGATCGGCGAGTGATAGAAAATAAATGGATCTTTAAGAAGAAGACGGACGCGGATGGAAATGTTACCATCTATAAAGCTCGACTTGTCGCTAAGAGTTATCGACAAGTTCAAGGAGTTGACTACGATGAGACCTTCTCACCCGTAGCGAAGCTGAAGTCCGTTCGAATCATGTTAGCACTTGCCGCATTCTACGATTATGAAATATGGCAAATGGACGTCAAAACGGCATTCCTTAACGGCTTCCTTAAGGAAGAATTGTATATGATGCAGCCGGAAGGTTTTGTCGATCCTAAGAATGCTGACAAAGTATGCAAGCTCCAGCGCTCAATCTATGGGCTGGTGCAGGCATCTCGGAGTTGGAACATTCGCTTTGATGAGATGATCAAAGCGTTTGGGTTTACACAGACTTATGGAGAAGCATGTGTTTACAAGAAAGTGAGTGGGAGCTCTGTAGCATTTCTCTTATTATATGTGGATGACATACTATTGATGGGAAATGATATAGAATTCTTGGAAAGTATAAAGGCCTACTTGAATAAGTGTTTTTCAATGAAGGACCTTGGAGAAGCTGCTTACATATTAGGCATCAAGATCTATAGAGATAGATCGAGACGCCTCATAGGTCTTTCACAAAGCACATACCTTGACAAGATATTGAAGAAGTTCAATATGGATCAGTCCAAGAAGGGGTTCTTGCCTGTATTGCAAGGTGTGAGATTGAGCACGGCTCAATGCCCGACCACGCCAGAAGATAGAGAAAAGATGAGTGTCGTCCCCTATGCCTTGGCCATAGGGTCTATTATGTATGCCATGCTGTGTACCAGACCTGATGTAAACCTTGCCGTAAGTTTGGTAGGAAGGTACCAAAGTAATCCCGGCATGGAACACTGGACAGCGGTCAAGAACATCCTGAAGTATCTGAAAAGGACTAAGGATATGTTTCTCGTTTATGGAGGTGACGAAGAGCTCGTCGTAAAGGGTTACGTCGATGCTAGCTTTGACACAGATCTGGATGACTCTAAGTCACAAACCGGATATGTGTATATTTTGAATGGTGGGGCAGTCAGCTGGTGCAGTTGCAAGCAAAGCGTCGTGGCGGGATCTACATGTGAAGCGGAGTACATGGCTGACTCGGAGGCAGCGCATGAAGCAATCTGGATGAAGGAGTTCATTACCGACCTAGGAGTTATTCCCAATGCGTCGGGCCCGATGACTCTCTTTTGTGACAACACTGGAGCTATTGCCCTGGCCAAGGAGCCCAGGTTTCACAAGAAGACCAGGCATATCAACCGTCGCTTCAACTCCATTCGTGAAAGTGTTCAAGATGGACACATAGATATTTGTAAAGTGCATACGGACCTGAATGTCGCAGATCCGTTGACTAAACCTCTTCCACGAGCAAAACATGATCAACACCAGAACTCTATGGGTGTTCGATTCATCACAATGTAACTAGATTATTGACTCTAGTGCAAGTGGGAGACTGTTGGAAATATGCCCTAGAGGCAATGATAAAATGGTTATTATTATATTTCCTTGTTCATGATAATTGTCTATTGTTCATGCTATAATTGTGTTATCCGGAAATCGTAATACATGTGTGAATACATAGACCACAACCTGTCCCTAGTGAGCCTCTAGTTGACTAGCTCGTTGATCAATAGATGGTTACGGTTTCCTGACCATGGACATTGGATGTCATTGATAACGGGATCACATCATTAGGAGAATGATGTGATGGACAAGACCCAATCCTAAGCATAGCACTAGATCGTGTAGTTCGTTTGCTAAAGCTTTTCTAATGTCAAGTATCATTTCCTTAGACCATGAGATCGTGCAACTCCCGGATGCCGTAGGAATGCTTTGGGTGTACCAAACGTCACAACGTAACTGGGTGACTATAAAGGTGCACTATAGGTATCTCCGAAAGTGTCTGTTGGGTTGGCACGGATCGAGACTGGGGTTTGTCACTCCGTACGATGGAGAGGTATCTCTGGGCCCACTCGGTAATGCATCATCATAATGAGCTCGATGTGACCAAGTAGTTGGTCATGGGATCATGCATTACGGAACGAGTAAAGTGACTTGCCGGTAACGAGATTGAACGAGGTATTGGGATACCGACGATCGAATCTCGGGCAAGTAACGTACCGATTGACAAAGGGAATTGTATACGGGATTGCTTGAATCCTCGACATCGTGGTTCATCCGATGAGATCATCGTGGAACGTGTGGGAGCCAACATGGGTATCCAGATCCCGTTGTTGGTTATTGGCTAGAGAGGTGTCTCGGTCATGTCTGCATGATTCCCGAACCCATAAGGTCTACACACTTAAGGTTCGATGACGCTAGGGTTATAAGGAAGGTTTGTATGTGATTACCGAATGTTGTTCGGAGTCCTGGATGAGATCCCGGATGTCACGAGGAGTTCCGGATTGGTCCGGAGGTGAAGATTTATATATGGGAAGTCACCATACGGTCACTGGAAATATTCGGGGGTATACCGGTATTGTACCGGGACCATCGGAGGGGTTCCGGGGGTCCACCGGGAGGGTCCACCTGCCCCGGAGGGCCTTATGGGCTGTAGGTGGAAGGTAACCAGCCCTTAGTGGGCTGGGCGCCAACCCCCCTAGGGCCCATGCGCCTAGGGTTTGGGGGGACCCTAAAGGGGGGCGCCCCCCTTGCTTGGGGGGCAAGCTCCCTCCCCCCTTGGCCGCCGCCCCCCCTCTAGATCTCATCTAGAGGGGCCGGCCCCCTTCCCCCTTCTCCCTATAAATAGAGGGGTGAGGGGAGGGCTGCAGTACCACATCCAAGGCGCAGCCCCTCCCCTCCCCAACACCTCTCCTCCTCCGCGTGAGCTTGGCGAAGCCCTGCCGGAGAACTGTCACTCCACCACCACCACGCCGTCGTGCTGCTGTTGGAGCCTTCTTCCTCAACCTCTCCCTCCTCCTTGCTGGATCAAGGCGTGGGAGACATCACCGCTCCGTACGTGTGTTGAACGCGGAGGTGCCGTCCGTTCGGCGCTTGGATCATCGGTGATTTGGATCACGACGAGTACGACTCCATCAACCCCGTTCTCTTGAACGCTTCCGCTCGCGATCTACAAGGGTATGTAGATGCACTCCTCCCCTCTCGTTGCCAATAAACTCCAAAGATTGATCTTGGTGATGCGTAGAAAATTTTAATTTCTGCTACGATCCCAAACAGTGGCATCATGAGCTAGGTCTATGCGTAGTTTCTATGCACGAGTAGAACACAAGTTGTTGTGGGCGTCGATTTTGTCAATTTACTTGCCGTTACTAGTCTTATCTTGATTCGTCGGCATCATGGGATGAAGCGGCCCGGACCGACCTTACACGTACGCTTACATGAGACAGGTTCCACCGACTGACATGCACTAGTTGCATAAGGTGGCTAGCGGGTGTCTGTCTCTCCCACTTTAGTCGGATCGGATTCGATGAAAAGGGTCCTTATGAAGGGTAAATAGAAATTGGCATATCACGTTGTGGTTTTGGCCTAGGTAAGAATCGTTCTTGCTAGAAACCTATAGCAGCCACGTAAAAGTTTGCAACAACAATTAGAGGACGTCTAACTTGTTTTTGCAGCAAGTGTCATGTGATGTGATATGGCCAGAAGGATGTGATGAATGATATATGTGATGTATTAGATTGATCATGTTCTTGTAATAGGAATCACGACTTGCATGTCGATGAGTATGACAACCGGCAGGAGCCATAGGAGTTGTCTTAATTTATTTATGACCTGCGTGTCAACTGGAACGTCATGTAATTACTTTACTTTATTGCTAACCGTTAGCCATAGTAGTAGAAGTAATAGTTGGCGAGACAACTTCATGAAGACACAATGATGGAGATCATGGTGTCATGCCGGTGACGATGATGAACATGGCGGCCCGAAGATGGAGATCAAAAGGAGCAAAATGATATTGGCCATATCATGTCACTATTTGATTGCATGTGATGTTTATCATGTTTTACATCTTATTTGCTTAGAACGATGGTAGCATAAATAAGATGATCCCTCGCTAAAATTTCAAGAAAGTGTTCCCCCTAACTGTGCACCGTTGCGAAGGTTCGCTGTTCCGAAGCACCACGTGATGATCGGGTGTGATAGGTTCTAACGTTCGCATACAACGGGTGTAAGCCAGATTTACACACGCAATACACTTAGGTTGACTTGACGAGCCTAGCATGTACAGACATGGCCTCGGAACACAAGAGACCGAAAGGTCGAACATGAGTCGTATAGCAGATACGATCAACATGAAGATGTTCACCGATGATGACTAGTCCGTCTCACGTGATGATCGGACACGGCCTATTTGACTCAGATCATGTATCACTTAGATGACTAGAGGGATGTCTGTCTGAGTGGGAGTTCGTTAATAATTTGATTAGATGAACTTGATTATCATGAACTTAGTCTAAAAAAGACCTTTACAATATGTCTTGTAGATCAAATGGCCCACGCTAATGTTGCCCTCAACTTCAACGCGTTCCTAGAGAAAACCAAGCTGAAAGACGATGGTAGCAACTACACGGACTGGGTCCGTAACCTGAGGATTATCCTCATAGCTGCCAAGAAAGCATATGTCCTTGAAGCACCGCTAGGTGATGCACCTGTTTTCCCAGCAACTCAAGATGTTCTGAACGCCTGGCAGTCACGTAGTGATGATTACTCCCTGGTTCAGTGCGGCATGCTTTACAGCTTAGAACTGGGGCTCCAAAAGCGTTTTGAGCAGCACGGAGCATATGAGATGTTCCAAGAGCTGAAAATGGTTTTCCAATCTCATGCCCGGGTCGAGAGATATGAAGTCTCCGACAAGTTCTACAGTTGTAAGATGGAGGAGAATAGTTCCGTCAGCGAACACATACTCAAAATGTCTGGGTTGCACAACCGCTTGTCTCAGCTGGGAGTTAATCTCCCGGATGACGCGGTCGTTGACAGAATCCTTCAGTCGCTCCCACCTAGCTACAAGAGCTTTGTGATGAACTTCAATATGCAGGGGATGGAAAAGACCATTCCTGAGGTATATTCAATGCTGAAATCAACTAGGGTTATAAGGAAGGTTTGTATGTGATTACCGAATGTTGTTCGTGTTGGAAATATGCCCTAGAGGCAATAATAAAATGGTTATTATTGTATTTCCTTGTTCATGATAATTGTCTATTGTTCATGCTACAATTGTATTAACTGGAAACCGTAATACATGTGTGAATACATAGACCACAACATGTCCCTAGTAAGCCTCTATTTGACTAGCTCGTTGATCAATAGATGGTTATGGTTTCCAGACCATGGACATTGGATGTCATTGATAACGGGATCACATCATTAGGAGAATGATGTGATGGACAAGACCCAATCCTAAGCATAGCACAAGATCGTGTAGTTCGTTTGCTAAGAGCTTTTCTAATGTCAAGTATCGTTTCCTTAGACCATGAGATTGTGCAACTCCCGGATACCGTAGGAATGCTTTGGGTGTACCAAATGTCACAACGTAACTGGGTGGCTATAAAGGTGCACTACAGGTATCTCCGAAACTGTCTGTTGGGTTGGCACGAATCGAGACTGGGATTTGTCACTCCGTATGACGGAGAGGTATCTCTGGGCCCACTCGAGTAATGCATCATCATAATGAGCTCAATGTGACTAAGGAGTTAGCCACGGGATCATGTGTTACGGAACGAGTAAAGAGACTTGCCGGTAACAAGATTGAACAAGGTATTGGGATACCGACGATCGAATCTCGGGCAAGTAACATGCCGATAGACAAAGGGAATTGTATACGAGATTGATTGAATCCCCGACATCGTGGTTCATCCGATGAGATCATCGTGGAACATGTGGGAGCCAATATGGGTATCCAGATCCCGCTATTGGTTATTGGCCGGAGAGGTGTCTCGGTCATGTCTGCATGGTTCCCGAACCCGTAGGGTCTACACACTTAAGGTTCGGTGACGCTAGAGTTGTTATGGGAAATAGTATGTGGTTACCGAAGGTTGTTCGGAGTCCCGGATGAGATCCCGGACATCACGAGGAGTTCCGGAATGGTCCGGCTGTGAAGATCGATATATTGGACGAAGGGTATTGGAGTCCGGAAGTGTTCCGGGGGTACCAGGCTATGGCCAGCATGACCGAAAGGTGTTTCGGGAGCCCCGGCAAGTGTTGGAGGGCCTCATGGGCCAAAGGGAAAGGGGCAAACCAGCCCACTAAGGGGTGGTGCGCCCCCCACACCGTTTCCCACGTTACTTGGGGAGGTGGGGCGCCTCCACCTGGCTTGGTAGGCAAGCCTCCACCTGCTTGGCTTGGGGGGCAAGTCTCCCTAGGATTTTCCCTAGGGAGATCCAATCTGCTTGGCCGCCGCCCCTAAGGGAAACCCTAGGGCGCCTCCCCCTCTCCCCTTGCCCCTATATATAGTGGAGGGGTGGGAGGGCAGCCGCACCTCTTCCCTGGCGCAGCCCTCCCTCCTCATACACCTCCTCCTTCTCCTCCGTAGTGCTTAGCGAAGCTCTGCCGGAGAACCACGGGCTCCATTGCCACCATGTCGTCGTGCTACTGGAGTTCTCCCTCAACTTCTCCTCTCCCCTTGCTGGATCAAGAATGAGGAGACGTCCCCGGGCTGTACGTGTGTTGAACGCGGAGGCGCCGTCCGTTCAGCGCTAGATAGGATCTTCCGTGATTTGAATCGCTGCGAGTACGACTCCATCAACCGCGTTCTTGTAACGCTTCCGCTTAGCGATCTTCAAGGGTATGAAGATGCACTCCCTCTCTCTCGTTGCTAGCATCTCCTAGATTGATCTTGGTGACACGTAGGAAAATTTTGAATTATTGCTACGTTCCCCTACAGTGGCATCATGAGCTAGGTCTATGCGTAGATTCTATGCACGAGTAGAACACAAAGTAGTTGTGGGCGATGATTTGTTCAATTTGCTTACCGTTACTAGTCTTATCTTGATTCGGCGGCATTGTGGGATGAGCGGCCCGGACCGACCTTACACGTACTCTTACGTGAGACAGGTTCCACCAACTGACATGCACTTGATGCATAAGGTGGCTAGCGGGTGTCTGTCTCTCCCACTTTAGTTGGATCGGATTCGATGAAAAGGGTCCTTATGAAGGGTAAATAGCAATTGGCATATCACCGTTGTGGCTTTTGCGTAGGTAAGAAACGTTCTTGCTAGAAACCCATAGCAGCTACGTAAAACATGCAACAACAATTAGAGGACGTCTAACTTGTTTTTGCAGGGTATGCTATGTGATGTGATATGGCCAAAAGGATGTGATGAATGATATATGTGATGTATGAGATTGATCATGTTCTTGTAATAGGAATCACGACTTGCATGTCGATGAGTATGACAACCGGCAGGAGCCATAGGAGTTGTCTTAATTTATTGTATGACCTGCGTGTCAATGAAAATCTCCATGTAATTACTTTACTTTATTGCTAACCGTTAGCCATAGTAGTAGAAGTAATAGTTGGCGAGACAACTTCATGAAGACATGATGATGGAGATCATGGTGTCATGCCGGTGACGAAGGTGATCATGCTGTGCCTCGAAGATGGAGATCAAAAGGCGCAAGATGATATTGGCCATATCATGTCACTTTATGATTTGCATGTGATGTTTTCATGTTTACATCTTATTTGCTTAGAACGACGGTAGCATAAATAAGATGATCCCTCACTAAAATTTCAAGAGATGTGTTCCCCCTAACTGTGCACCGTTGCGAAGGTTCGTTGTTTCGAAGCACCACGTGATGATCGGGTGTGATAGATTCTAACGTTCGCATACAACGGGTGTAAGCCAGATTTACACATGCGAAACACTTAGGTTGACTTGATGAGCCTAGCATGTACAGACATGGCCTCGGAACACAAGAGACCGAAAGGTCGAACATGAGTCGTATAGTAGATACAATCAACATGGAGATGTTCACCGATGATGACTAGTCCGTCTCACGTGATGATCGGACACGGCCTAGTTGACTCCGATCATGTATCACTTAGATGACTAGAGGGATGTCTATCTGAGTGGGAGTTCATTAAATAATTTGATTAGATGAACTTAATTATCATGAACATAGTCAAAAGGTCTTTGCAAATTATGTCGTAGCTTACGCTTTAGTTCTACTAAAGATATGTTCCTAGAGAAAATTTAGTTGAAAGTTGATAGTAGAAATTATGCGGACTGGGTCCGTAAACTGAGGATTGTCCTCATTGCTGCACAGAAGGCTTATGTCCTTAATGCACCGCTCGGTGTGCTGAACCTCGAGCGTCGCCTGTAGATGTTGCGAAACATCTGACATACACGTTTTGATGACTACGTGATAGTTCAGTGTGTGATGCTAACGGTTTAAAATTGTGGCACCAAAGACATTTTTGAAACGTCGCAGAACATATGAGATGTTCCAAAGACTGAAATTGGGATTTTAGACTAGTGCCCACGTCAAGAGGTATGAGACCTCTGACAAGTTTCTTAAGCCTGTAAACTAAGGGAGAAAAGCTCAATCGTTGAGCATGTGCTCGGATTGTCTGAGTACTACAATCGCTTGAATCGAGTGGGAGTTGTCTTCCAGATGAGATAGTGATGGTTCTCCATAGTCACTGCCACCAAGCTATTAGAGCTTCGTGATGAACTATAACATATCAGGGATAGACACGATGATCCTTGAGCAACTCGCGATGTTTGACACCGCGAAAGTAGAAATCAAGTAGGAGCATCAATTATTGATGGTTAGTAAAACCACTAGTTTCAAGAAGGGCAAGGGCAAGAAGGGATACTTCATGAAACGGCAAATCAGTTGCTGCTCCAGCGAAGAAACCCAAGGTTGAACCCAAACCCGAGACTAAGTGCTTCTGTAATGTGGGGAACGGTCACTGAAGCAGAACTACCCTAGATACTTGGTAGATGAGAAGGCAGGCAAGGTCGACAGAAGTATATTAATGTGTACTTTACTAGTACTCCTAGTAGCACCATGGTATTAGATACCAGTTCGGTTGCTAAGTGTTGGTAACTCGAAATAAAAGGCTACGGAATAAACGGAGACTAGCTAAAGGTGAGATGATGATATGTGTTGGAAGTGTTTCCAAGGTTGATGTGATCAAGCATCGCATGCTCCCTCTACCATCGAGATTGGTGTTAAACCTAAATAATTGTTATTTGGTGTTTGCGTTGAGCATAGACATGATTGGATTATGTTAATCACAATACGGTTATTCATTTAAGGAGAATAATGGTTACTCTGTCTATTTGAATAATACCTTCAATGGTCTTGCACCTAAAATGAATGGTTTATTGAATCTCGATCGTAGTGATACACATGTTCATGCCAAAAGATATAAGATAGTAATGATAGTACCACATACTTGTGGCACTGCCACTTGAGTCATATTGGTATAAAACGCATGAAGAAGCTCCATGTTGATGGATCTTTGGACTCACTCATTTTTGAAAATATTGAGACATGTGAACCATGTCTATTAGTATATATGCATGAAGAAAGTCCATACAGATGGATCGTTTGGACTCACTTGATTTTTAATCACTTGAGACATGCAAATCATACCACATGGGCAAGATGACTGAAAGGCCACGTTTTCAGTAAGATGGAACAAGAAAGCAACTTGTTGGAAGTAATACATTTTGATGTGTGCAGTCCAATGAGTGCTGAGGCATGCAGTGGATATCGTTATGTTCTTGCTTCACAGATGATTTGAGTAGATGCTGAGTATATTTACTTGATGAAACACAAGTCTGAATTATTGAAAGGTTCAAGTAATTTCAGAGTGAAGTTGAAGATCGTCGTGACAAGAGGATAAAATGTCTGTGATATGATCATAGAGATGAATATCTGAGTTACGAGTTTGGCACACAATTAAGAAATTGTGGAAATTGTTTCATGACTAATACCACCTGGAACACCATAGTGTGATGGTGTGTCCGAACATCATAACTGCACCCTATTGGATATGGTGCATACCATGATGTCTCTTATCGAATTACACTATCGTTTATGGGTTAGGCATTAGAGACAACCGCATTCACTTTAAATAGGGCACCACACAATTCCATTGAGACGACACCGTATGAACTATGGTTTAGAGAAACCTAAGCTGTCGTTTCTTAAAAGTTTGGGGCTGCGACGCTTATGTGAAAAAGTTTCAGGCTGATAAGCTCGAACCCAAAGCGGATAAATGCATCTTCATAGAATACCCAAAACAGTTGGGTATACCTCCTATTTCAGATCTGGAAGCAAAAGCGATTGTTTCTAGAAACGGGTCCTTTCTCGAGGAAAAGTTTCTCTCGAAATAATTGAGTGGGAGGATGGTGGAGACTTGATGAGGTTATTGAACCATGACGTCAACTAGTGTGTAGCAGGGCACAGGAAGTTGTTCCTGTGGCACCTACACCAATTGAAGTGGAAGCTTATGATAGTGATCATGAAACTTCGGATCAAGTCACTACCAAACCTCGTAGGACGACAAGGATGCATGCTACTTCAGAGTGGTACGTAATCCTGTCTTGGAAGTCATGTTGCTAGACAACAATGAACCTACGAGCTATGGAGAAGCGATGATGGGACCGGATTCCGACGAATGGCTCGAGGCCATAAAATCCGAGAGAGGATCCATGTATAAAACAAAGTATAGACTTTGGAAGAACTACTTGATGGTCGTAAGGCTGTTGGGTGCAGATGGATTTTAAAAGGAAGACGGACAATGATGGTAAGTGTCACCATTAAGAAAGCTCGACTTGTCGTTAAGATGTTTTCCGACAAGTTCAAGGAGTTGACTACGATGAGATTTTCTCACTCGTAGTGATGCTAAGAGTCTGTTGGAATTATATTAGCAGTTACTGCATTATTTATGAAATCTTAAAGATAGGATGTCAAAAAACATTGTTTCCTCGACGATTTTCTTAAGGAAAGGTTGTATGTGATACAACCAGAAGGTTTTGTCAATCCTGAAAGATGCTAACAAGTATGCATAGATCCAGCAATCCTTCTAAGGACTGGAGTAAGCATCTCGGAGTTGGAATGTATGCTTTGATGAGATGATCAAAGATTTTGGGTTTATGAGAAACTTGTATTTCCAAAGAAGTGAGTGGGAGCACTATAGAATTTTTGATGAGTATATGTTGTTAACATATTGTTGATCAGAAATGATGTAGAATTTCTGGAAAGCATACAAGGTTATTTGAAAAGTGTTTTTCAATGGAAAACCTGGATTAAGCTACTTGAACATTGAGCATCAAGATCTATAAGGATAGATCAAAAACGCTTAACAGTACTTTCAAATGAATACATACCGTGACAAGATTTTGAAGGAGTTCAAAATAGATCAGCAAAGAAGGAGTTCTTGGCTGTGTTACAAGGTGTGAGTATTGAGTAAGACTCAAGACTTGACCACGGCAGAAGAGAGAGAAAGGACGAAGGTCGTCCCCTATGCTTTAGACGTAGGCTCTACAGTATGCTATGCTGTGTACCGCACCTGAAGTGTGCCTTGCCATGAGTCAGTCAAGGGGTACAAGAGTGATCCAGGAATGGATCACATGACAGCGGTCGAACTTATCCTTAGTAACTAGTGGACTAAGGAATTTTCTCGATTATGGAGGTGGTAAAAGAGTTCGTCGTAAAGGGTTACGTCGATGCAAACTTTGACACTAATCCGGATGACTCTGAGTAGTAAACCGGATTCGTATAGTAGAGCAGTTATTTGGAATAGCTCCAAGTAGCGCGTGGTAGCTGCATCTACAAGATGACATAGAGATTTGTAAAGCACACACGGATCTGGAAGGTTCAGACCCGTTGACTAAAAACCTCTCTCACAAGCGAGATATGAACAAACCCCATGGGTGTTGGATTCATTACAATCACATAGTGATGTGAACTAGATTATTGACTCTAGTGCAAGTGGGAGACTGTTGGAAATATGCCCTAGAGGCAATAATAAAATGGTTATTATTGTATTTCCTTGTTCATGATAATTGTCTATTGTTCATGCTATAATTGTATTAACTGGAAACCGTAATACATGTGTGAATACATAGACCACAACATGTCCCTAGTAAGCCTCTAGTTGACTAGCTCGTCGATCAATAGATGGTTATGGTTTCCTGACCATGGACATTGGATGTCATTGATAATGGGATCACATCATTAGGAGAATGATGTTATGGACAAGACCCAATCCTAAGCATAGCACAAGATCGTGTAGTTCGTTTGCTAAGAGCTTTTCTAATGTCAAGTATCATTTCCTTAGACCATGAGATTGTGCAACTCCCGGATACCGTAGGAATGCTTTGGGTGTACCAAACGTCACAATGTAACTGGGTGGCTATAAAGGTGCACTACAGGTATCTCCAAAAGTGTCTGTTGGGTTGGCACGAATCGAGACTGGGATTTGTCACTCCGTATGACGGAGTGGTATCTCTGGGCCCACTCGGTAATGCATCATCATAATGAGCTCAATGTGACTAAGGAGTTAGCCACGGGATCATGCGTTACGGAACGAGTAAAGAGACTTGCCGGTAACAAGATTGAACGAGGTATTGGGATACCGACGATCGAATCTCGGGCAAGTAACATGTCGATAGACAAAGGGAATTGTATATGGGATTGATTGAATCCCCGACATCGTGGTTCATCCGATGAGATCATCGTGGAACATGTGGGAGCCAATATGGGTATCCAGATCCCGCTATTGGTTATTGGCCGGAGAGGTGTCTCGGTCATGTCTGCATGGTTCCCGAACCCGTAGGGTCTACACACTTAAGGTTCGGTGACGCTAGAGTTGTTATGGGAAATAGTATGTGGTTAACGAAGGTTGTTCGGAGTCCCGGATGAGATCCCGGACATCACGAGGAGTTCCGGAATGGTCCAGCGGTGAAGATCGATATATTGGACGAAGGGTATTGGAGTCCGGAAGTGTTCCGGGGGTACCAGGCTATGGCCAGAATGACCGAAAGGTGTTTCGGGAGCCCCGCCAAGTGTTGGAGGGCCTCATGGGCCAAAGGGGAAGGGGAAAACCAGCCCACTAAGGGGTGGTGCGCCCCCCACACCCTTTCCCACGTTACTTGGGGAGGTGGGGCGCCTCCACCTGGCTTGGGAGGCAAGCCTCCACCTTCTTGGCTTGGGGGGCAAGTCTCCCTAGGATTTTCCCAAGGGAGATCCAATCTGCTTGGCCGCCGCCCCTAGGGGAAACCCTAGGGCGCCTCCCCCTCTCCGCTTGCCCCTATATATAGTGGAGGGGTGGGAGGGCAGCCGCACCTTTTCCCTGGCGCAGCCCTCCCTCCTCATACACCTCCTCCTTCTCCTCCGTAGTGCTTAGCGAAGCTCTGCCGGAGAACCACGAGCTCCATTGCCACCATGCCGTCGTGCTGCTGGAGTTCTCCCTCAACTTCTCCTCTCCCCTTGCTGGATCAAGAAGGAGGAGACGTCCCCGGGCTGTACGTGTGTTGAACGCGGAGGCGCCGTCCGTTCGGCGCTAGATCGGATCTTCCGCGATTTGAATCGCTGCGAGTACGACTCCATCAACCGCGTTCTTGTAACACTTCCGCTTAGCGATCTTCAAGGGTATGAAGATGCACTCCCTCTCTCTCGTTGCTAGCATCTCCTAGATTGATCTTGGTGACACGTAGGAGAATTTTGAATTATTGCTACGTTCCCCTACAGTTGGGAGTCCCGGATGAGATCCCGGACGTCACGAGGAGTTCCGGAATGGTCCGGAAGTAAAGATTTATATATGGGAAGTCACCATACGGTCACCGGAAATATTCGGGGGTATACCGGTATTGTACCGGGACCACCGGAGGGGTTCTGGGGGTCCACTGGGAGGGTCCACCTGCCCCGGAGGGCCTTATGGGCTGTAGGTGGAAGGGAACCAGCCCTTAGTGGGCTGGGCGCCAACCCCCCTAGGGCCCATGCGCCTAGGGTTTGGGGGGAACCCTAAAGGGGGCGCCCCCCTTGCTTGGGGGGCAAGCTCCCTCCCCCCTTGGCCGCCGCCCCCCCTCTAGATCTCATCTAGAGGGGTCGGCCCCCTTCTCCCTATAAATAGAGGGGTGAGGGGAGGGTTGCAGTACCACATCCAAGGCGCAGCCCCTCCCCTCCCCAACACCTCTCCTCCTCCGCGTGTGCTTGGCGAAGCCCTGCCGGAGAACTGTCACTCCACCACCACCATGCCGTCGTGCTGCTATTGGAGCCTTCTTCCTCAACCTCTCCCTCCTCCTTGCTGGATCAAGGCGTGGGAGACGTCACCGCTCCGTACGTGTGTTGAACGCGGAGGTGCCGTCCGTTCGGCGCTTGGATCATCGGTGATTTGGATCACGACGAGTACGACTCCATCAACCCCGTTCTCTTGAACGCTTCTGCTCGCGATATACAAGGGTATGTAGATGCACTCCTCCCCTCTCGTTGCTAATAAACTCCATAGATTGATCTTGGTGATGCGTAGAAAATTTTAATTTCTGCTACGATCCCCAACAAGACGTTGGTGGTAAGCAGTATGACTATTATCGTCCACAACTCTTTGTGTTCTACTCATGCATATAACATCTACGCACAGACCTGGCTCTGATGCCACTGTTGGGGAACGCAGTATTTCAAAAAAATTCCTACGTTCACGCAAGATCTATCTAGATTATGCATAGCAACAAGACGGGAGAGTGTGTCCACGTACCCTCGTAGACCGAAAGCGGAAGCATTTAGTAACGCGGTTGATGTAGTCGAACGTCTTCACAATTCAACCAATCCAACTACCGAACGTACGGCACCTCCGTGTTTAGCACACGTTCAGCATGATGACGTCCCTCGAGCTCTTGATCCAGTTGAGGATGAGGGAGACTTCCGTCAGCACGATGGCATGGCGACGGTGATGATGAAGTTACTAGCGCAGGGCTTCGCCTAAGCACTACGACGATATGACTGAGGTGTTAAACTATGGAGGGGGGCACCGCACACGGCTAAGAGAAGACTTGTTGTGCCTTTGGGGTGCCCCCTCCCCCGTATATAAAGGAGGGGAGGAGGAGGCCGGCGGCATAGGAGGGGCGCGCCATAGGGGAGTCCAACTAGGATTCCCAATCCTAGTTGGAGTCCCCTTCCTTCCAAGAGAGGGAGAGAGGGAAGGAGGAGGAAAGGGAGAAGAAAAGAGGGGGGCGCCGCCCCCTCCCTAGTCCAATTCGGACTTGCCATGGGGGGCGCGCGGCCTCCCTTGCGGCCCCCTCTCCTTTCCACTAAGGCCCATGAAGGCCCACTACTTCCCCAGGGGGTTCCGGTAACCTCCCGGTACTCCAAAAAATATCCGAATCATTCCGGAACATTCCGGTGTCCGAATATAACCTTCCAATATATCAATCTTTACCTCTCGAGCATTTCGAGACTCCTCGCATGTCCATGATCTCATCCGGGACTCGGAACAAACTTCGGTCATCAAATCACATAACTCATAATACAAATCGTCATCGAACGTCAAGCGTGCGGACCCTACGGGTTCGACAATTATGTAGACATGACCGAGACACATCTCCGGTCAATAACCAATAGCGGAACCTGGATGCTCATATTGGTTCCTACATATTCTACGAAGATCTTTATCGGTCAAACCACATAACAACATATGTTGTTCCCTTTGTCATCGGTATGTTACTCGCCCGACATTCGATCGTCGGTATCATCATACCTAGTTCAATAACGTTACCGGCAAGTCTCTTTACTCATTCTGTAATGCTTCATCCCGCAACTAACTCATTAGTTACATTGCTTGCAAGGCTTATAGTGATGTGCATTACCGAGAGGGCCCAGAGATACCTCTCCGATACACAGAGTGACAAATCCTATTCTTGATCTATGCCAACCCAACAAACACCTTTAGAGACACCTGTAGAGCATCTTTATAATCACCCAGTTACGTTGTGACGTTTGATAGCACACAAGGTGTTCCTCCGGTATTCGGGAGTTGCATAGTCTCATAGTCAGAGGAACATGTATAAGTCATGAAGAAAGCAATAGCAATAAAACTAAACGATGTTTATGCTAAGCTAACGGATGGGTCTTGTCCATCACATCATTCTCTAATGATGTGATCCCGTTCATCAAATGACAACACATGTCCATGGCTAGGAAACTTAACCATCCTTGATCAACGAGCTAGTCAAGTAGAGGCATACTAGGGACACTCTGTTTGTCTATGTATTCACACATGTACTAAGTTTTCGGTTAATACAATTCTAGCATGAATAATAAACATTTATCATGATATAAGGAAATATAAATAACAACTTTATTATTGCCTCTAGGGCATATTTGCTTCAGCTGCCTCGGCAACCGTTCGACTTGATGAGACTCTGCTGCATGCAGAGAAAAACCATCATTGCGTGTGATCGTGGAGGCCATCGGCTGGCCTTCCTTTGGCTATAAAGGAGGGGAGGGGCAGAGCCCCCCTTGCTCATCTCTGTCTTCTCGCCACCCGCTCCTTCTTCTTCCTTCCTGCCTCGCCATCTTGTCGCAGCACCCATGGCGCCGACGAGGAAGTTCTCCGCTGCCGAGAAGGGGAAGGCCCCCAAGGAGGGGCCCAGCTCGCCGCCGCCCAAGAGAGGGCGAGGTCGCCCCGTAAGCATGACGTGACTCCTGCGGTGGCTCCTGGGGGGCGTGGCGTGCTTCGAGTGGTCGCGGGGGCGCTGTTTCTCGCGACGGGAGCCGCCAGAGGTGAGGAAGCCCCTGTGATGGAGGGACGTGTGACGTGGTCGTCCGGCCTCCTCAGCCGTGCTTCCATTAGGCGGAGGTGCTTCCGGAGTTTGTTGTGTGGTCAGAGAGGCCGACCGGCACCTGGCTCTTGCTCCCTTGCTTCTTCGCGGCGAGCTGCTGGTCGCGGGTCTTGACGGCCTCTGGCTGCAGGCTGACAGCTTCTGTAGCAAGGCTTCATGGGTCGGGGTCGAAGTTTCTGCCGCTGGGAACGTGGCCTTGACCCGCGGCTGGCAGGCGTTTGCCCACGCGCGTGGCCTGGGCGGGAGGTGCACCCTCCACTTTAAGTACGACGGCGTCGCGACCCTCTATGTGAGGGTGTTTGGGGAAGACGGCCATCAAGCAGGGTGCTGCCCCAAAGAGGACGGCGGCGACGATGAGCTTGGCCTTGACGGCATCCGTGACGACGCCGAGGGTGAGCTTTCCCTTGACGACGGCCGCGGCTCGTCCAGCAGCGGCGGCCCCTCCTCCGGTGAGAGCACAAGCAGTGGCGGCTACGACCAGCCGCCACGTCGCTGGGCTCACTTCGAGGGGGTTGGCAGATCGTCTCGTCGCCACGCTCCGTTGAAGTGAGAGAAAGCTCGGGTTGAGCCCGGCCTGGGGGCTGCTGCGGTCGCACGAGCCACTTTGTTTAGCCTTTTCTTTCTCCTGCATTTTGAAAAAAGTAGAAGGCCCCGCTGGGGCGTGTAACGAACAATGGCACTTGTGCCACTATGCTACGCTTATTATTTTGATGTTATGTTGTGGTGTTCATGTTTTGAGTGGGTGCGGTAGGATAACTTAGCTTGATACATTCGCGGTAGTGTTCCACCTTGTGAGGGCGCGCCCTTCAGCATCTGGCGAGGCCCCCTTGCTGCCGACTCAGGAGCCGTTAGCCTCAGGAGACATCATGAAGCTGCAGAATTGTTAGAAAACTTGTTGGGTGTCTTGCTCTTCCTTGCGCGAGCCCTCGGGCATGGGCTAGTCGTGGTTTAGTGCAATGCGTCGTAGTACCCGGGGGGCATGGACTTTAAGAGGGTGCGTAAATCACGAGCTCAATCGAGGGCGCCTCGTGAAGATCAAGGAAGATGAAGCTCTGGGGCGACAGGGCTTTGGCGAGGTGTGCTCGCGGCGTGGGCGAGCCCAACGCACGCACACACCTGCCCAGCCCCCGCACGAGGCGCACGAAGGAGAGTGACGGGCAACTGACGTTCTCCCTGATCCAAAACAAAGAGGCGAGCGGAGCAGAAGGAGAAAAAACCCAACTAGGCAATCGAGAAACGCTAGAACTCCAAATTCCATTAAAAGGTTGCAAACCAACTATAGAAAGCAAGCAAATGAACATCCGCGTCCGGCACCTAGTCTAGTCTTCTCACCAGCGCGGAGCTAAGTGCTGCCACTAGGACGTGGGATGGAGCCCCCGAGGCCCGAGGGCGGCACTCCTAACACTCCGGGGCGTGTACAGGCCCACTCATTATTACGTGAGAGTGTCACGAGCGGAGACCTTCACAGGCACTGGGCCTTGCTTCATGGGTAGGACTTCCGGAGGTGTTGGATGTTCCAGGCGTTCTGGATGGCGATCCAGTCCTGCGTCTCCAGGCGCACGGTGCCAGGCTTGGAGACGCGGGCAATCCTAAACGGTCCTTCCCACATGGGTGAGAGCTTATGCAGCCCCTCCCTAGAGAGTACCTGCCTCAGGACGAGAGCACCCACCTCGAGCATCCTGGAGCGGATGCTGCGGCAGTGGTACCGCCGCAGCGCCTGCTCGTACCTTGCCGCCCGGAGCGAGGCTTGACGGTGGCGTTCCTCCCCCAGCATGAGGTCCATCCCCCGCGTGGCGTCTTGGCGTGCCTCGTCAAACGCCAAGACCTGCGCGGAGCGATGCCTGACCTCGTGTGGGAGAACCGCTTCGGCTCCATAGACGAGGAAGAATGGAGTTTCGCCGGTTGGCTTGGTCGCGGTGGTGCGGATGGACCACAGCACGGACTGGAGCTCGTCCAGCCAACCCCTGCCGCAGGCCTCGATCTTCTTCTTGAAAGTTCTTGGTTTGAGGCCTCTCAGGACCTCCGCGTTTGCGCGCTCGGCTTGGCCGTTGCTCCTGAGGTGTGCTACTGAGGCGTAGCATATCTGTGTTCCAAGGTTAGCATAGTATGTTTTGAAAAGATTTCTAGTGAACTACGAGCCGTTGTCAGTGATGATACGATTTGGGACCCCGAACCGGCTCACGAGGCCCTTGATAAACTTGACTATCGAGCCGGCTGGGATGGTGCAGACAGCCTCCACCTCCGCCCACTTGGTGAACTTGTCGATGGCGACGTAGAGGTAGCGGTAGCCCCCGGGCGCTCTAGGGAATGGCCCCAAGATGTCCAGCCCCTAGACCGCGAATGGCCATGAGAGCGGGATGGTCTGGAGGCCCTGAGCAGGTTGGTGGATTTGCTTGGCGTGGTACTGGTAGGCTTCGCAGGATCTCACCAGCTCAGTGGCATCGTTGAGCACCGTGGGCCAACAGAATCCGCTGCGGAACGCCTTGCCCACGAGGGTGCATGATGACGAGTGATGCCCGCAGTCCCCACCGTGTATGTCAGTCAACAGCTCGCACCCCTGCTCCCTGGAGATGCATCGCAAAGAAACATCGTTTGGCTGTTTTCAGTAGAGCTCACCGTCCTGAATGCAGTAGGCAGTGGCCTGCCGAGCCACGCGTTCCGCATCTTCTTCCTTCCCCGGCAGGGTCCCCTAAAGCAAGTACGCCTTGAACTCTTCGCTCCAGCATCCCTCCCGAGGCTCGAGCGCGAGGAGCAGGCGCGCTCCTGAGGTCGGGCCACATGCGGGGGCTCCCGAGGTTGGTGCTGGGGGAGCTCCTCTTGAGGCAATGTTGGCTCCGCAGCAGTAGGGGATGCTGAAGGCATGAAGAGCCACTCCTCGAAGATGCCGGGCTCCTGAGGCAGGCGCCTAGACGCTCTCTTGGCGATATCGTTGGCTTCCTTGTTCATGCCGCGAGGCACATGCTACAGTTCCAGGCCCAAGAATTGTTTCTCAATTTTGCGTACCTCCGCAAGATATGTGATAACCCACAAGTATATGGGATCAATTGTAGCCTCTTTCTATAAGTAAGAGTGTCGAACCCAACGAGGAGCTAAAGGTAGAACAAATATTCCCTCAAGTTCTATCGACCACCGATACAACTCTACGCACGCTTAACGTTCGCTTTACCTAGAACAAGTATGAAACTAGAAGTATTTTGTAGGTGTTGTTCGATAGGTTTGCAAGATAATAAAGAGCACATAAATAAAATCTAGGGGCTATTTAGATAGAGACAAAACTAAGTTAGTTTTAGTAGAGAGTTTTTGTCAACAAGAAAGTTATTTGTCCCTAGGCAATCGATAACTAGACCGGTAATCATTATTGCAATTTTATTTGAGGGAGAGGCATAAGCTAACATACTTTCTCTTCTTGGATCATATGCACTTATGATTGGAACTCTAGCAAGCATCCGCAACTACTAAAGATCATTAAGGTAAAACCCAACCATAGCATTATAAGGCGTCAAGTCCTCTTTACTCCCATACGCAAACAACCTACTTACTCGGGTCTGTCCTTCTGTCACTCACGCCACCCACCATAAGCAAATCATGAACATATTGCAAACCCTACAGAGGGGATCCCTCACGCTTGCGCGACACGGAGGGCACCATAGGACAGCACCAATAATAAAACATGCAACTCAAACCAATCACGATCATCAATTAACCCATAGGACAAAACGGATCTACTCAAACATCATAGGATAGCCATACATCATTGGGAAATAATATATAGCGTTGAGCACCATGTTTAAGTAGAGATTACAGCGGGTAAAAGAGGGGTTACACCGCTGCATAGAGGGGGGAAGAGTTGGTGATGACGTCGGTGAAGTTGTTGGTGTAGATTGTTGTCGCGATGATGGCCCCGGTGGTGTTCCGGCGCCACCGGGAGAGAGGGGGGAGAGAGCCCCCCTTCTTGTTCTTCTTCCTTGACCTTCCCCCTAGATGGGAGAAGGGTTTCCCCTCTGGTCCTTGGCTTCCATGGTGGCGGAGGGGCGGGAGCCCCTCCGAGATTGGATCTCTCTCTCTCTCTCTCTTTCCTTCTGTTTCTGCGCTCCCTGATTCTGCCCTTTCACCATTTCTTAAATTCCCGGAGATCCTTAACTTCGATTGGGCTGAAATTTGGACATGATTTTTATCCGGATATTGGATTTCTTGCGGCGAAAGAAGGGCACCAACCACCTTACGGAGTGGCCACAAGGGCCCAAGGCGCGCCCTACCCCCTGGGGTGCGCCCCTCACCCTCGTGGGCCCCTTGGGCATCTTCTCGCGTTGATTCCACTTCCCAAAATTCACATATATTCCAAAAAAATCTCCGTAAGTTTTTATCCCGTTTGGACTCCGTTTGATATGGATTTTCTGTGAAACAAAAAAACATGCAACAAACAGGAACTGGCACTGGGCACTGGATCAATATGTTAGTCCCAAAAATAGTATAAAAATTTGCCAAAAGTATGTAAAAGTTGTAGAATATTGGCATGGAACAATCAAAAATTATAGATACGACGGAGACATATCAGGATCCCCAAGCTTAATTCCTGCTCGTCCTCGAGTAGGTAAATGATAAAAAAGATAATTTTTGATGTGGAATGCTACCTAGCATAGTCTTGATCACATAATCTAATCATGGCATGAATATTAAGACACGAGTGATTCAAAGCAATAGTCTATCATTTGACATTAAGACAACAACACGTCAAGCATACTAATAAAGCAATCATGTCTTCTCAAAATAACATGGCCAAAGAAAGTTATCCCTACAAAATCATATAGTCTGGCTATGCTCCATCTTCACCACACAATATATTCAAATCATGCACAACCCCGATGACAAGCCAAGCAATTGTTTCATACTTTTGACGTTCTCAAACCTTTTCAACTTTCACACAATACATGAGCGTGAGCCATGGACATAGCACTATAGGTGGAATAGAATATGATGGTGGAGGTTGTGTGGAGAAGACAAAAAGGAGAAAGTCTCACATCGACGTGGCTAATCAACAGGCTGTGGAGATGCGCATCAATTGATGTCAATGTGAGGAGTAGGGATTGCCATGCAATGGATGCACTAGAGCTATAAGTGTATGAAAGCTCAAATTGAAACTAAGTGGGTGTGCATCCAACTTGCTTGCTCATGAAGACCTAGGGCATTTGAGGAAGCCCATCGTTGGAATATACAAGCCAAGTTCTATAATGAAAATTCCCACTAGTATATGAAAGTGGTAACTCAAGAGACTCTCTATATGAAGAACATGGTGCTACTCTGAAGCACAAGTGTGGTAAAAGGATAGTAACATTGCCCCTTCTCTCTTTTTCTCTCATTTTTTGTTTTGTTTTTTTGGTGGGCTTCTTTGGCCTTTTTTATTTGGGCTTCTTTGGCCTTTTTCATTTTTTTAAGTCCGGAGTCTCATCCCGATGGGGGAATCATAGTCTCCATCATCCTTTCCTCACTAGGGCAATGCTCTAATAATGATGATCATCACACTTTTATTTACTTACAACTCAATATTACAACTCGATATCTAGAACAATATGACTCTATATGAATGCCTCTGGCAGTGTACCAGGATGTGCGATGATCTAGCATAGCAAAGATATCAAAAAACGGACAAGCCATGAAAATATCATGCTAGCTATCTTACGATCATGCAAAGCAATATGACAATGAATGCTCAAGTCATGTATATGATGATGATGGAAGTTGCATGGCAATATATCTCGGAATGGCTATGGAAATGCCATGATAGGTAGGTATGGTGGTTGTTTTGAGGAAGGTATAAGGAGGCTTATGTGTGACAGAGCGTATCATATCACGGGGTTTGGATGCACCGGCGAAGTTTGCACCAACTCTTGAGGTGAGAAAGGGCAATGCACGGTACCGAAGAGGCTAGCAATGATGGAAGGGTGAGAGTGCGTATAATCCATGGACTCAACATTAGTCATAAAGAACTCACATACTTATTGCAAAAGTCTAGAAGCTATCAAAACAAAGAATTAAACTCATGCTCCTAGGGGGATAGATTGGTAGGAAAAGGCCATCGCTCGTCCCCGACCGCCACTCATAAGGAAAACAATCAATCAATAAATCATGCTCCGACTTCGTTACATAACGGTTCACCATATGTGCATGCTACGGGAATCACAGACTTCAACACAAGTATTTCTACAATCCACAATTACCCACTAGCATGACTCTAATATCGCCATCTTTATATCGCAAAACTATTGCAAGGAATCAAACATATCATATTCAGTGATCTACAAGTTTATGTAGGATTTTATGACTAACCATGTGAATGACCAATTCCTGTCATCTCTCTAAATAGATATAAGTGAAGAAAGAGAGTTTAATTCTTTCTACAAAAGATATGCCCACGCTCTAACAAATATAAGTGAAGCAAAAGAGCATTCTACAAATGGCGGTTTTCTATGTGTAGGGAAATAGGCAATCCAAACTTCAAATGATATATGTGATGCACATGAAGCATTCTATAAAGCCATACTCAAAAGATATAAGTGAAGTGCAATGAGCATTCTATAAATCAACCATGGACTATCTCATACCAGCATGGTGCATCAAAGAAAAGTAAAAACTAAATGCAAAAGACGCTCCAAGATTTGCACATATCACATGAACGAAATGAAACCGAAAACATACCGATTCTTGTTGAAGAAAGATGGGATGCCTTCCGGGGTATCCCCAAGCTTAGACGCTTGAGTCTCCTTGAATATTTACTTGGGGTGCCTTGGGCATCCCCAAGCTTGAGCTCTTGCCTCTCCTCCTTCTTCTCACATCGAGACCTCCTCGATCTTTGATCACTTCATCCACACAAAACTCAATAGAAAGTTCGGTAAGATCCGTTAGTATAATAAAGCAAATCACTACTCTAAGTACTGTTGCAAACCAATTCAAATTTTGTTTTTGCATTGTAGCTACTGTAATATAACTTTTCCATGGCTTAATCCACTGATAGAAATCGATGGTTTCATCAAAACAAGCAAAACAATGCATCAAAAACAGAATCTGTCTTAAACAGGACAGTCTGTAGTAATATGAACATTCACCATACCTCTGGTACTCCAAAAAATTTAAAACAATTTAGGAAAAATAAAAAATTTGTATAGAAAGACAGTGCAAAAAGTTTCAGAACCGTTTTACGTTCCAGTAAAAAATGTAAAATCACGCACTACAACCAAAGTTTCTGTTTTGCACCGCACAAACCAACCAGCAATCTAAACATCCTAAAGGCAAACCTTGGCACATTATTTTTATAATACAATGGAATTTTACAAGGGGATAATTATTTTGTTGAAAAGTTTCTGTAATTAAGATTCACAAAGTTTCCGTGAGCATGAAGAAAGTTCAAGGAGCTCCCCCACTTCAACAATGCTTGTCTCTCTCACTTCTACTTTCCTTTTTGAAAAGTTTTGGGTTACCCTCTTTATTTTGTTGTTTTTAAAATTTATAAAAGCACTCAACAGAAATAAATGACTCTCTAAAACTTCTGGATTGTCTCCCTGGCAGCGCTTTCTTTAAATCCATTAAGCTAGGCATAAAGTGCTCAAGTAACGAATCCACCCGGATCCCAAGGTATATCAAAGCCAATTTTAGTTAACAATGATTTGGCATTTAGTAGTGAGCACAAAGAAACATATATCATGCAATGACGAAGTCTAACTCTCTTCCTATGCATCATCATGTCATACAAGAACAATTCATGAACATCAAGTAAAGGCCAATACATAGCATAAGCAGTTTCTTGCAATTCTATCGTGTTGGAGACATAAAGAGTCGGAGATGTAGTTCCTCTCTCATAATAATTGCAAGTAGGAGCAGCAAGCACATGCATATTATATTCATCAAAATCATCATGTGCAACGGTAAAAGGCAACCCATCAATATAATCCTTAACAAGAGCAAACTCCTCCGATATAGTGTAGTTTGGAGAATTCAAAAAGATAATAGGACTATCATGCGTGGGTGCAATAGAAACAATTTCATTCTTAACATAAGGAACTATAGCAAGTTCATCTCCATAAGCATCATTCATATTGTCATCATGGCCACAAGCATAGCAAACATCAAGTTCGTCAAAAAGTGATATTTCAAAAGAATCAACGGGATCATAGCAATTATCATGGCATTCATCCTTCGGTAAGCATGAAGGGAAATTAAATAATGTATGAGTTGAAGAGTTACTCTCATTAGAAGGTAGGAATGGGTAGCTAATCCGTTCTTCCTCCTTTTGTTCTTCACTCTCCTTATCATCTTTTTCATCCAATGAGCTCACGGTTTCATAAATTTCTTCTTCCATAGACTCCTGCAAAATATTAGTCTCTTCTAAGACAGCGGAGACTTTCTCAATAAATTCATCAATATCATAATTGTATTTATAATTCTCATAGCAATATTTAAGGATAGCTAAATTTTCAGGTCTATAAACTAAATCATCAAAATCTTCAAACTCTTTAAACAAAGATTCAATTTCATAAGCACCCATAAAAGCAACGAATTCTTCTATTTGTTCCACATCATAGTAATCATATATACCATTAGCATAAGAAGCTAAGGTTTCATTACCATTAAATTTGCATGAAAAGGGAAGATGTGGAGCATTCATCCTAGAGCAACAAGTATAATCATATCTAGAGCATAGATCCCAAGCATACCACTTCAATATATGAATTTGATCCCATAAAAATTTCCCTTTATGAGTCAAGTGATAATCCTAAAGTATTCACGTTGATCCAACGTTATTCCCATTATATAGTTGAATGGGGTGTTCTCGGGATTATCGAAGTAGTGCATAATATCTTTCACATAACTAGCATCGAGGGTTTTAGGAGGTTCCCCATCTCCATGAGTAGCAAGTACCACTATTTTTTTGGTGTTTTGTGTTCCATATCCATAACTAAAGATAGAGAACAACTTAGAACAGGAAATAAAAACTACTTAGTGTAAAGCAAACAAGCACACACGAGAATATTCACCCCACGCTATAACTCCCCGGCAACGGCGCCAGAAAAAGGTTTTGATAACCCACAAGTGTAGGGGATCAATTGTAGCCTCTTTTGATAAGTAAGAGTGTCGAACCCAACGAGAAGCTAAAGGTAGAACAAATATTCCCTCAAGTTGTATCGACCACCGATACAACTCTACGCACGCTTAACGTTTGCTTTACCTAAAACAAGTATGAAACTAGAAGTACTTTGTAGGTGTTGTTGGATAGGTTTGCAAGATAATAAAGAGCACATAAATAAAATCTAGGGGCTGTTTAGATAAAGACACAACTAAGTTAGTTTTAGTAGAGAGTTTTTGTCAACAAGAAAGTTATTTGTCCCTAGGCAACCGATAACTAGACCGGTAATCATTATTGCAATTTTATTTGAGGGAGAGGCATAAGCTAACATACTTTCTCTTCTTGGATCATATGCAGTTATGATTGGAACTCTAGCAAGCATCCACAACTACTAAAGATCATTAAGGTAAAACCCAACCATAGCATTATAAGGCATCAAGTCCTCTTTACTCCCATACGCAAACAACCTACTTACTCGGGTCTGTGCTTCTGTCACTCACGCCACCCACCATAAGCAAATCATGAACATGTTGCAAACCCTACAGCGGGGATCCCTCATGCTTGCGCGACACGGAGGGCACCATAGGACAGCACCAATAATAAAACATGCAACTCAAACCAATCACGATCATCAATTAAGCCATAGCACAAAACGGATCTAGTCAAACATCATAGGATAGCCATACATCATTGGGAAATAATATATAGCGTTGAGCACCATGTTTAAGTAGAGATTACAGCGGGTAAAAGAGGGGTTACACCACTGCATAGAGGGGGGAAGAGTTGGTGATGACGGCGGTGAAGTTGTTGGTGTAGATTGTTGTCGCGATGGTGGCCCCGGCGGCGTTCCGGTGCCACCGGGAGAGAGGGGGGAGAGAGCCCCCCTTCTTCTTCTTCCTTGACCTTCCCCCTAGATGGGAGAAGGGTTCCCCTCTGGTCCTTGGCTTCCATGGCGGCGGAGGGGCGGGAGCCCCTCCGATATTGGATCTCTCTCTCTGTTTCCTTCTGTTTCTGCGCTCCCTGATTCTGCCCTTTCACCATTTCTTAAATTCCCGGAGATCCGTAACTCCGATTGGGCTGAAATTTGGACACGATTTTTATCCGGATATTGGCTTTCTTGCGGCGAAAGAAGGGCACCAACCGCCTTACGGAGTGGCCACGAGGGCCCAGGGCGCGCCCCTCACCCTCGTGGGCCCCTCAGGCATCGTCTCGTGTTGATTCCACTTCCCAAAATTCACATATATTCCAAACAAAATCTTCGTAAGTTTTTATCCCGTTTGGACTCCGTTTGATATGGATTTTCTGTGAAACAAAAAACATGCAACAAACAAGAACTGGCACTGGGCACTGGATCAATATGTTAGTCCCAAAAATAGTATAGAAAGTTGTCAAAAGTATGTAAAAGTTGTAGAATATTGGCATGGAACAATCAAAAATTATAGATACGATGGAGAAATATCAATATGCCTCCATGTGCTCGTCCTTTGGCTCATATACTTATTTGGAGAAGTTGACGAGGAGCTGGGAGTCGCCCTTGATGGTGAGGCGCTTCACCCCCAAGGCTGCCGCAGCCTTGAGACTGGCGATCAAGCCTTCGTACTCCGTGATGTTGTTGGAGACCTTCTTGCCCTGCTGAAAGCAGAGCTGCACGGCGTAGTAGAGCTTTTCCTGGGTGGGTGAGATGAGCACGGCTCCAGCCCCCACGCCCTGGCGCGCGAAGGCGCCGTCGAAGTACATGACCCAGCCGTCCGGTGCCTCGCTTCCTGATGAGAGAGGTCGGTCCTCGCCTGCTTTGGGACTGGGGACGTCTGTCCATTCCGCCACAAAGTCGGCGAGCGCTGCACCCTTGATGACCATGGTGGTGCTGAACTCCAACTGGAACGCCTGCAATTCAATGTTCCATTCTGCGGCTCTCCCCGCGGCATTGGGGCTCCTGAGCATTCTCTCCAATGGGTAAGCCGAGACGACTTTGATGGGGTGGCCTTGGAAGTAGTGGCGCAGCTTGCGGGAGGCGACGAGGAGTGTGAGCAACAGCTTTTGCGGCATTGGGTAGCACGCCCGCGCGTCGCGCAGTACCGTGCTGACGAAGTAGACCGGGTGATCAACGAGAGCAGAAGTGTTGGTGAGGTCTTGTACCTCCTGAGGCTGGGGGGGCTCAGGAGCTTGGCCATTGGTCGGGGCAGTCGGGTCCCTAGGAGCGCTGTCCTGAGGAGCTCGGTCAGGAGCGCCGTCCTGAAGCTGTGCCATCTTGATCGGGTGCTCGGTGTCGCGTGGTAGGCCCTTGGCGTGGTGCTCCTCTCAGACAGCCACCAGCGCTGCGCTGGCAGAGTGAGGCATGGCACCCAGGTAAAGCACCAGGGGCTCGAGAGGACGCGGCGCCACCATCACTGGTGGGCTGGTGAGGTATCTCTTGAGGTCTTGAAATGCCGCGTCAGCCTCTGGAGTCCACTCGAACGGCCCCTTCTTCTTCTTCATCAGCTTGAAGAATGGGAGGGCGCACTCCCCCAACTTGGAGATGAAGCGCCCCAGCGAGGTCACATAGCCTGCCAGCTTTTGCATTTCCTTAAAGGTCTGTGGCGGGCTCATCCTTTCTATTGCCTTGACCTTTTCTGGGTTTGCCTCGATTCCCCTGTGCGACACCAGAAAGCCCAACAGCTTGCCGGAGGGGATGCCAAACACACATTTCTCCGGGTTGAGCCACAGGTCCACCTTGCGCAGGCTGGCAAATGTTTCTTCCAGGTCCTCGATGAGGGTCCTCACCTCCCGAGACTTCACCACTATGTCGTCGACGTATGCCTCGGCGGTCCTCCCGAGCTGTTGGCCTAGAGCGATGTGCATCAGACGCTAGAAGGTTGCTCTGGCGTTACGCAGCCCAAAGGGCATGCAGGTGTAGCAATACACCCCGCATGGGGTCAAGAAATCCGTCTTCTCAACATCTTGCACCGTCATCTTGATTTGGTGATACCCTGAGAATGTGTCCAGGAAGCACAGCAGGTCGCACTCGGCGGTGGAGTCGATGATCTAGTCGATGCGCAGAAGCTGAAAGGAGTCTTGAGGGAAAGCCTTGTTAAGGTTGGTGAAGTCGACGCACATGCATTCCTTCCCGCCTTTCTTGGGGACGATGACCGGGTTCGCCAACCATTTTGGGTACCGCACCTCCCGAATGATACCACCATCTTGCAGCTTGCGGGTCTCTTGGATGATGAACGGCTGCTTCTCCGTGGACTGCCGCCGGGCCCTCTGCTTCACCGGGCGTACGTTGGGGCACACCCTTAGGTGATGCTCGATTACCCCCCTTGGGACTCCGACCAGATCCTTGGGCTCCCACGCAAACACTTCCTTGTTTGCGTGCAAGAAGTCGACCAACGCCTTTTCTTGGTCTGGGGCGAGGTTGGCACCTATGGTGAAGGTGGCTCCTGATGCCCCGTCCTCATCAACTGGTAACTGCTTCGTCTCAGCCCGATCTTGAGAGAAAAACTGCTTCTTCTTTGCTGGCGCAGCCCCCAGGACCTCAGGGGCCCCTCCTTCGGCTGGGCTTGCTGCCGCCGCGGCCCTGAAGGCGAGCCTGAGGGCCGTCAGGGCTTCCTTGGTGTCTCTGACCATGGTGAGGACGCCACTGCTCCCCGACATCTTCATGAGGTTGTAGGCAGGGTGAGTTGCTGCCATGAACTTGGCCAGAGCCAGGTACCCGAGGATGGCGTTGTACGGGAGGCTGATGTGGGCGATGTCAAAGTCGATGAGCTCAGTGCGGTAGTTGTCGCGGGTGTCGAAGGTGACGGGGAGGCGGATCTGCCCCAAGGGGCTGGCGGAGCCGTCGACAACCCCGGAGAATGGCTTGGTGGGGCGGAGCCAGCCATGCGGCACGTGAAGTAGGCCGAAAGCTTCCATGGAGAGCACATTGAGGCCAGCTCCGCCGTCGATGAGGGTCTTGGTTACCGCCACATTGTAGATGGTGGGGTGCAGAGCAGCGGAAGCACGCCGGCGCCCGCGGTGGTCGCGGGGTGGTCTCTCGAGTCGAAGGTGAGGTCGGCCTTGGGTGTTGCCCATCCCGGAGGGACTCGCTGCTACGCGCGGGCGGCGCCCACCTGGCGAAAGAACTGCTTGGCATGGCGGTCCGAGGGCGGCGCCTGTGAGCCACCGAGGAGAGCTACAAGGATGTGGGGTGCTGGTGCCGTGAAGCGCGCGATGAAGAGGACGTGCAGCTCCTCCCAGGATGCCACAGAGGACCCTGGCAAGTTGAGAAGCCAGGCGGGCGGCGCACCCAACTGGGCCATGGGGAGCCAGTTCGCCATGACCTTGTCGTCACCGTCAGCCGCCCAGACTGCCTCCTCGTATGCTTGGAGAAAGCCCGCGGGTCCGCCGCGCCGTCGTATCGGGGCGGCAAGTCTGGCCTGAACTTGGGCGGCCACTGCACCCGCCGCAGGGCGGGGCGAAAGCTCGGAGGCCCTCGGCCCCTCCGAGGGCACGCGTCGGTCCGGTCGATGGTGAAGCGTTCGCCATGAGAGCCGAACAGCGGAGGATGGCGGATGGAGTGATGGATCTCCGACGCACCCCTTGGCGCGCCAAATGTCGGATTCAGGGTTCCGCGGACCCTTGAGAGGTTTGAACTCTGGGGTGTGTGCAAAGAACTCGTCCTCCCCAGTCTGCCTGCTCACCGAATCCACGGCCTAGCTAGACGAAGCCAATGAACAAGAGACACAGCAGTTTATCCTGGTTCAGGCCACCTTGCGGTGTAATACCCTACTCCAGCTTTGTGGTGGATTGCCTCGAGGGGCTGGATGAACTAGTACAGTGGTGGAACAGCCTCAGGAGGTGAGGTGTTCTTGTGCTCGATGAGTTGGTGGTGTGAGGGTGGTCTGAATGATCTGTCCCCCTCTATGGTGGTGGCTAACTCCTATTTATAGTGGCCTTGGTCCTCATCCCAATTGTACGCGGGAAGGGATCCCACAATGGCCAAATGCAAAGGGAGACAACTAGTACAAGTTATCCTGACAAAAGTAGTCTTCGCCTGCAAAGGCGTCTGGTGGTGACACCGCGGTGGGCTCCGCGATGACCTCCGTCCTGGCGGTCTTGGTCTTGTTGCACCGAAATGGAAACCTTTGCTTGATTCCTCGGGACTCCGCGCCTGCGCTTGCCTCCTTAGCACCAAAGAGGAAACCGGTACACTGCGCCCGCTGGCGCCCGGCTGGCCTTGGTCGTCACGGCTCACATCATATGAACCCCGCGAGGTGCAGCTTGCATAGATATCTTTGCTCCTCGGGAGCCAGCCTGGGGAGGCCGCCCCCCAGGAAGGTCTTGGTGTCGCCCGCCTCGCGAGGGTCTTGGGTTGCTGTTGTTGAAGCTCGGTCATACCGGGCCGTTGACGGAGCCACGCCATGGGCCACAAGCAGGCAAGTCTGGGTACCCCCGTTCCCAGAACACCGACAATGGGGCTCACAATCATAGAATATGTCCAAGATAGTATATTTATATGTGAAATCTCTCTTCCTTCAATATTCTTTCATAAATTGTTCAAGTGACCAATGCGGTGTTTGCTAACTTTCAATAAATTTTACCACCTATACTTGTTATATGTGAAGTCATTACTCCCCATGGAATAAGCATATGAAACCTATATAATTTCATATTTATGATATTCAATTCATTCAACCATTTACTCATAGGATATAAGTGAAGCACATGAGTAAATGACAAACTACTCCAAAAAGATATAAGTGAAGAACAATGAGTAGTCAAGTAGTTAAATAGCCATGTGAGGACTCTCTCTCATTCAAGATTTCAGATCCAATGATTTTATTCAAACAACTAGTAAAATGAAAATACGCTCCAAGCAAAACACATATCATGTGATGAATAAAAATATAGCTCCAAGTAAGGTATACCGATAGTGTCGAAGACGAAAGAGAGGATGCCTTCCGGGGCATCCCCAAGCTTAGTTGCTTGGGTCTTCCTTGAATATTACCTTGGGGTGCCTTGGGCATCCCCAAGCTTAGTGTCTTACCACTTCTTCTTCTCCTCACATCGACATCTCACTCAAAACTTGAAAACTTCAATCACACAAAACTTAACGGAACTTCGTGAGATGGGTTAGTATGATAAAGACAAATCATTCACTTTGGTACTGTCAAGATAAGATTAATAATTGTTCTCACACAATTTCTACTGTACCATATCATTTCTACAATTTATATTGAGCAATATAAGCCATAGAAACTAGAAAACAAGCAAAATATGCATTGAAAACAGAATCTGTCAGAAACAGAACAGTCTGTAATGATCTGAACAACAACCATACTTATGTTACTCCAAATCTTCTTAAAAAATAGGAAAACCTAGGCAATTTGTATATCAATCTAGTGTAAAAACTTCAGATAAAAAACAGGCTTCTGTGATTTTTCTAAAATTCTGGCAATGAGCGCAAAAGTTTCTGTTTTTAAGCAAGATCAAATCAACTACCACCATAGACAATCCCAAAGGTCTTACTTGGCACTTTATTGAAACAAAAGCTATAAAACATGATTACTACAGTAGCTTAATCATGTGAACATACAGAAACAATAAGGATAAATATTGGGTCGTCTCCCAACAAGCGCTTTTCTTTAATGCCTTTTTAGCTAGGCATGATATTTTAATGATACTCTTCCAAGCCCAATCTCGATGGTAATTTTTGTTCATACTCTAAAAGATATAAGTGAAGTTCATAGAGCATTTTACGATTAATATAGATTGACCAATATCCAAGCTCAAAATATATAAGTGAAGCACACGAAGCATTCTATAAAGCCATACTCAAAAGATTTAAGTGAAGCAGAGAGAAAATTCTATAAAGCCATACTCAAAAGATTTAAGTGAAGCACATGAAGCATTCTATAAATCAATGAAGGACTATCTCATAATAGCATGGTTCATAAAGGAAAAGAAAGGAAAAAATAAGCTCAAAAGACACATATCATGTAAACAAAACAAAAACCAAGGTATACAGATAATTGTTGAGGAATAAAGATGGGATGCCAACCGGGGCATCCCCAAGCTTAGATGCTTGAGTATCCTTGAAATATTTACTTGGGTGCCTTGGGCATCCCCAAGCTTGAACTCTTGCCTCTCCTTATTCTTCTCATATCGATAACTCCTCGATCTTCGAACACTTCATCCACACAAAACTTAACAAAAAACCTTGTGAGATCCGTTAGTATAATAAAGCAAATCACTACTTTTAGGTATTGTTGTAAACTCATTCCAATTTCATATTAGCATTATATCTACTATATTCCAACTTCACCATGGTTCATACCCCCCGATACAACCCATAGATTCATAAAATAAGCGAACAACACATAGAAAACAGAATTTGTCAAAAACAGGACAATCTGTAGCAATCTGGAAACTTCGTATACTTATGTAACTCCATTCTAAAAAATTAGGACAAAATAAAAAATTTGCAGAGCCATACTGTGTAAAAAATTCAAGATTTTATCATGCTCTGGTAAAAATGTAAATTCAATTACTCCAGCAAAAGTTTCTATTTTTTATGCTGCACACACCAAACAAGCATTTAAACATTCTAAAGCCAAGCCGTGACACATTATTTTTATAATACAATGAATATATACAAGGGGTTACTTATTTTTGAAAAACTTCCATGAAAAATTGTACATTGTTTCCATGAGCATGAACACAAGTGTTCAAGGTCGACCCTCACTTCTCCAATGCATAACCTTCCAATCACTTCTCTTTTTGAAAAAGTTTTTAGGCATAGGAGGCAAGCAATTTTTTTTGTATTTTGCATTCTTTTAATTTTTTTTGTTTCACCCACAACTAAAGTAAACAAAAAGGAAAAAAATCTACTTAGTGAATAAAGCAAACAAGCACACGAGAATATCAACCCCACGCTATTGCTCCCCGGCAACGGCGCTAGAAAAGAGCCTGATAATCCCCAAGTGCAAGGAATCATCGTAGCAATTTCCAAAGGTGGAAGTGATAAGTATGGAGTGTCGAACCCACAAGGAGCTAAAGGTAAGATCAATATTCTCCCAAGTCCTATCTGCCATGGATACGACTCTACGTACACCGAACGTTTGCTTCCATCTAGAAACGAGAAATAAAACTGCGTTGTGGGTATGAAGAGGAAAGCTTTGCATGATACGGAGAACTAAAATATAAAAATAGGTGCTGTTAACATAAAGTTATAATATATTACTATATATTATAAATAGCGAGTATGGAACAATGATGGAACGGTGTGTGGAATTATCCTAGGCAATTGTTAACAAGATCGGTAGTCGTTATTGTAATTTTATATGAGGGAAAGGCATAAGCTAACATACTTTCTCTACTTGGATCATATGCACTTATGATTGGAACTCTAGCAAGCATCCGCAACTACTAAAGATCATTAAGGTAAAACCCAATCATAGCATTAAAGTATCAAGTCACCTTTATCCCATACGCAACAACCCCCTTACTGGGTTTATGCTTCTGTCACTCAAGCAACCCACTATAAGCGAATCATGAACGTATTGCAACACCCTACAACGGGAATCCTTCACGTGTGCACGGCACGGAAGGCACCATAGGACAGCACCAAAATAAAACATACAACTTAAACCAATCTAGATCATCAATCAACCCAGAAGACAAAGGAAATCTACTCAAAACATCATATGATGGCAACACATCATTGGATCATAATATGTGGCATAAAGCACCATGTTCAAGTAGGGGACTATAGCGGGGTGCGGGAGAGTGGAGTGCGTAAAAGAGATGAGGACGGTGATGAAGAAGGTGATGTTCATGAGGACGATCACCGCGGCGATGGTTCCCCCGGCGGCACTCCGGCATCACCAAGAGTCTCCCCCTTGTGCTTCCTCCTCCATGGCCTCCCCCTAGATGGGGAGAGTTTCTCCCTCTGGTCCTTGGCCACCATGGTGATGATGGCCCCCTCCGGAATCCTCCTCCATGGCCTCCGGTGATGATGGCCCCCTCCGGCAGGCTGCCAGAGAGGGCCTAGATTGATTTTTCGTGGCTACAGAGGCTTGCGGTGGAGGAACTTCCGATCTAGGTTTCTTTCTGGGGGTTTTGGTATTTATAGGAATTTTTGTCGTTGGTCTCACGTCAAGGGGGTCCACGAGGCATCGGCAAGACAGGTGCACCCTCCCGGGGGGTAGGGCGCGCCCCCTACCTTGTCGTCGCCTCAGGACTCTTCTGGCCAACTCCAATGCCTCGGGGCTCCCTTTTGGTCCATAAAAAATCACCGTAAATTTTCAGCCCATTCCGAGAAGTTTTATTTCTGCACAAAAAACAACACCACGATAGTTCTGCTGAAAACATCGTCAGTTCGGGTTAGTTCTAATCAAATCATACCAAAACCATATAAAATTATTGTAAACATGGCATGAATACTTCACAAATTATAGTACGTTGGAGACGTATCAATGGCATATAGAGACCATGGGATTGAGCTTTAGACTTTGCTTTGCGACATGTAGAGCATCGGTTGGTGTAGCAATAGACGTCGCAGAACATCTTGGGCCAAAAGTAGTTCTTGGAGAGCGTAGCGAATGTCTTGTCGTGTCCAAAGTGTCCCATGAGTCCTCCTCCATGAGATTCTTGCAAAAGTAACAAACGGAGAGAAGCCTCGGGGATACATAGTTTGTTAGCTCTCATAAGATAATCATCTTTGATGTAATATCGTTCCCAAGATGTATGCGTCAAACATTTGGCATAAGGAATAGCAAAAGTAGGATCATACGCATACAAGTATTTTATGTGCTCAAAGCCAATGACATTCAATTCAAGTTGAGTAACAAGCATGCATTTGTGGGAAAGAGCATCCACCACAACATTCTCTTTACCCTTAATGTATTTGTTGACATAAGGAAAAGCTTCAATAAACTCACTCCATTTGGCATGTCGCTTATTCAGTTTAGTTTGACCTTTAAGATACTTGAGTGTCTCATGGTTGGTATGGATGACAAATTCATGAGGACGGAGATAATGCTCCCACACATGCAACACTCGAACCAAAGCATACAACTCTTTGTCATAGATGGGATAGTTGAGTTGCACGCCGGAAAGTTTTTCACTGAAATGCACAATTGGGCGCTTCTCTTGCATGAACACACCTCCTATACCATTGCCACTAGTATCACAATGAACTTCAAAAGTTCTATCAAAATTGGGCAAGGCAAGCGAAGGAGCATGTGTAAGCAATTTCTTAAGCTCATGAATTGCGGTATCTTGGGATGGTCCCCAAACAAATGGTGCACTCTTTTTACTCAAGGCATGCAAAGGGGATGCAATAGTGCTAAAGTCCTTAACGAATCTATGATAGAAGCTGGCTAGGCCAAGGAAATTTCGCACTTGTTGCAAGTTGGTTGGTTGTGGCCAAGTTTTAATAACATCTATTTTAGCTTCATCAACATGAACACCCTTAGATGACACAACAAAACCCAAGAAAACAAGCTTGTCAACACCAAAAAGGCATTTGTCCATATTAGCATAAAGGCGCTCTTTTCTTAGAGTTTGCAAAACGGTTCTAAGATGGGTGACATGATCTTCTAGAGACATGCTAAACACAAGAATATCATCAAAGTAGACCACAACAAAAACACCAATGTAAGGTCTAAGAACATAATGCATCACACGCATAAAGGTGACGGGTGCTTCGGATAAGCCCATAGGCATGACCAACCATTCATACAAGCCAAACTTGGTTTTGAAAGAGGTTTTCCATTCATCACCCTCTTGGATGCGAATTTGGTAATAACCACTCTTAAGATCAATCTTAGAGAAAATGGTGGCTCCGCTAAGCTCATCTAGCATATCATCAAGGCGTGGGATGGGGTAACGATAACGAAGAGTGGTAGCATTAATAGGACGACAATCGGAACACATGCGAAAACTACCATCTTTCTTAGGCACAAGAATTACCGGTACGGCACAAGGACTTAAACTTTCACGTACATGTCCATTGTCAATGAGTTGTTGTACTTGCCCTTGTATTTCCTTGGTTTCTTCGGGGTTGACGCGGTAGGGTGCCTTGTTTGGTAACGTTGCGCCGGGGATGAGGTCGATTCGGTGTTTGATGCCGCGTAGTAGAGGTAGACCCGGAGGTAGCTCATCGGGAAATACGTCCTTGAATTCGTGCAGTAGAGAAGACAACACTAAAGGTAGATGGTGCGAGGTGTTAGTTTTAGGTGCTTCGTCCTTGCACAATAGGACATAGTGCATAACACTTGATGGGTTCTCACACACTTCTCTCATCTCACTTTTGGTAGCGAATAACACTAAGTTTTTCTTGTCGCTCATCGTGGAGGCACTCAATTTTGGCTTGTGGCGCTCACTCTCTTTTTGCTGGTTCACTCACTATTCTCTCCACAATGGGTGGTTGCTTGCTTGTCGGCGATCACTTGGCTTGGTGACATATGTCATAGCACGTACTCTTTTCCCTTCATCTTGAAGTTGTAGTGATTGGTTCGCCCATTGTGGATGACGCCGCGGTCGAATTGCCAAGGTCGTCCAAGTAGGAGGTGGCAAACGGACATAGGAACCACATCACACTCCAAGGTGTCTTCCTATGCTCCAATCCTGAAGGAGACTTGAACGGTGTGCTCTACTTGAATGGTGCCGGAGTCACTAAGCCATAGGACCTTGTAGGGACAAGGATGCTTCATCTTGACCAATTGTAGCTTGGAACATAGCTCTTCACTTGCCAAATTGTGGCAACTTCCTCTGTCGATGATGACCTTCACGGACCTTCCATTGATGCCCGCCTTGGTGTGGAAGATGTGGCAACGTGGTCTTCCTCTTGTTGGTGTTGAAGGGTCAAGACCTTGAAGACAACGAGAGCGGGGCTTGAATCATTGTCACAATAGACTTGGTCATCTTCATCATCATTCACTTGCCGGTGCATGTCCACATGCTCAAGGGCTTCCATTTCTTCTTCACTCATGGAGTCGTAGGTACCATCGTCGTTGGCGATCATGGTGCGCCGGTGGGACATTGGTATGTCTTGTAGCCTCGGCCTTGGCAAGTAAAGCATTTGATGGAACTTGTCTTGTCAATCTCATTCGGTGGAGTTGTAGATGATGAAGCTCTCGGCTTGAAGTTGCTTGTAGTAGGAGGACGACTTGAAGATGTCGAAGTTTTCCTGTAACTTGACTTGTCGCCGGTGCTTGTAGAAGGTTTGGTTGAGGTAGAAGGAGGCGTAGTCGTTGAGGCTTGATTGTATGAGCCATATGGCTTGGAAGAGTACTTGGCGTACTTGTAGTCTTCTTGCACTTGACGCTCCACCTTGGTATCTTGGTGCACGAGCTCGATGAGGTTGGAGTAAGGTTGGAAGTCGGTGATCTTCTTGATAGGATGGTTGAGTCCGTTCAAGAAACGGACCATAGTTTGCTCATCATCTTCCGTGACATTAGCTCGAATCATGGCAATCTCCATTTCCTTGTAGTACTCTTCAACAGTCTTTGTGCCTTGCTTGAGTAGTTGTAGTCGCTTGAAGAGGTCACAACTATAGTACGTGGGTACAAAGCACACTCGCATGAAATCCTTCATTTGATTCCATGTTGTGATGGGTGGGTCACCTCTTGCCGCTCGGCGCTCAATGACTTGCTCCCACCAAATGAGGACATAGTCTTGGAACTCAAGAGATGCCATGGCGATCTTCTTCTCTTCCTCATAGTTGTGCAAGCGAAAGATCTTGTCAACATTCAATGCCCATGATAGGTTGTCTTCGGGGTCGTTGCTTCCGGAGAACTTAGGCATGGTGAACTTGAGCTTGCCGTAGCGTTGCTCTTCACTGTGTTGGGGTCGATGGTGATGACGCTCTTGGCGTGGAGGAGGGTCTTGAGCCGCTTGCTCCTCATGCTCCGCTTGATTGTTTTGTCGTTGAGGTTTCTCATTTCTTCGCGCTCCTCAAGGCGTGCGGCTTCTTCTTGGCGCTCTCGACGTAGGGCCTCTTCTTGTAGTCTTGCTTGGCGGTTGCACTTGTCGACGACTAGTGTAGCTTCGCGTAGAGCACGTTGGGCTTCAAGGTTTTGTTCCTCACGACATTGTTGTTCTTGTCGAAGGGCATCACCATCTTGTTGTTCTTGTTGATCTTGGCGTATTGGATCTTGCACTTGGACTGGAGGCTCATTAGCTTGTTGCCATTGGCGTGCACGTTCACGGAGACGACCTTGTAGACCATTGCCATGGAATGGGTTTTGTGGAGCTTGATGATCTGCATGGCCTTGGCGACGATGCGAACGAGCTCGAGGAGGACTTGCATCCGAAGAAGATTGCGAAGAATGTCAACTTGAGTGGCTCCATCTTGAGTATGACGAAGAGGTAGAAGAATGGTTGATCAACAAGGCGCGGATCTCGTCCATCCTTGCATTGCTCTCCTCTTTTTGTGCGTCGAGCTTGCTGTCGAAGTAGTCTCTTGTACGTTGTTCGGATTGTCGCACGTCGGTGGCGAGTAAGTTGATGTGGTCGCTTAAAGCTTCTTGTTCTTGGTGCAAAGCTCTTTTTGCGCCGAAGAGGTGGTTCTTGGTGACATAGTTGTTCAGGTCCTCATCTTGCTCGATGAAGAGTGGATTCGAAGAAGTAGTTGGCCTATCCATCATCTCAAGCAAATGTAAGTGGAAGAATGAAAAGAACTAGACCAAATGTACCTTATCTGATGTTGAAAATGGATCAATGGTCACTCAATAGTGTAACAAGGAAATATCACAATTGGTACCAGATCCCGTCGATTTCTCACACCTACACAAATAAAGCCTTTGGTGGAGCTTGGTGAGGATGTTGGACAAAATTTATGCAATTGTTAGCAAGACTCAATAATGTTGGAAAAGATTTACAAATGTGCAAATGCAACAAGTAGACCAATAGCAAAATGTGGCACACGGAAAGATAAACGGGGTCGTGCAACCAAAAATGAGCTCAAAATGTGGAACCCACGAAGATGCTCTTATTGCACAATACTCGAAAGACGCTAGCACGATTGCACAATAGGCGGATACGAGACTTGTGCACAACCTATATAGCAACAATGCAACGACTTCTATCCCAAGTATGTTATATGTATGGTGTTCCGGAGATATGATCCAAGATGATCGAGTAATGGCAATCTTAATGTAGTATGATGCTATAGTTCTTGCTTAAAAGCTCGCTTATCTTTCTCGTTTGCTTAAAAGCTTGTTGGCTCTTTCTCTTTTGAGATCTTTCTTTGTACACTTATGCAAAACTTCACTAATCAAGATAGCAATTGTGTATATGCGGTGACAACCTTGTGACACAAGAGATGATACCAAGATACGTATACCAAGATGATGTGATATGTGCAATGAGACGATGATCACTAATGTGCACAAGTAATGTTGTCGGCAATACTCAAAGGCCAGTCTCGATACGTAAGTGACGCGAAAATGGTCTCGGGGGTTTAACAATGCAAAGGCAAGGGAATACACCAAGGTGTCATCGAGTTTACCGTCCCTTGATTACGGAGGATGGTGTCAAGATGATGAGGTGGTCGATGTCGATGACGAAGATGAGCGGCGGTGATGTCGGTGTCGAGCCGTCCCTAAGTAGCCGAAACACGTTAGGAAACGGAAACCGCAACTCAAATCCTCAAAGAACAAACGTGTCAAACTCGTCGGAGTGCGTAGCGGGTAATCGATGGTGGTTGCGGAAAGCGGTAGTGGTATGCTGCAATGTAATGAGGGGTTAAGGGAGTGGTGGTGCGGAAGGTGTAGTGTGCGGCTGAAAATTTTCGGGGAAAAGTTCAGTTTCGTGAGGAAACATCGGACGTCCGGTGGTGGTCGGACGACCGGTGTCTGTCGGACGTCGGGTGTCTGGGCGATTTCGAGCACGGGATGAACTTCTAGGCTTCGTGGTGGAGAAGCAAAATTTGGTCAAAATTGGACAAATTTGTGGATGGAAATTGGGGAAATGATGGGGGGAAGCTAGATCCACACGTGGCAAAGCAAATCCATGGATCAAATCCAACAAAACTTCATCATACCAACAAATCACAACAAAAAATTGGGGCTATTTTTGGTGGGGAATTTTCGAAATTGGGACAAAATCAACAAAATTAGCCTAGAAATCAAAGGGCGGGGGATCCAAATTCGTGATCAACCAAGGCTCATGATACCAAGATGATATAGGGTGGAGACACTAAGGCCGATCTTTCACGATTTGGAGGGAATCCGATGAAGAACACGAGCGGAAATGAGAGGGAACACTTGAATCAACGAGAATCGATCGCACACGTGCTAGATCCATGAACACAAAGAGGCCATACAGATCGAAAGACAACAAAGGAAGGATACAAGTAGATAGTTCTTCTCCAAGAGGAGGTCTTGAATCCACTAGGGGATCTTCTCCTAGGTGGAGGGCTTGAATCCACTTCGGGGATCTTCTCCTAGATGGAGGACTTGGCCTCCAATGGAGTAGGTATCAAGTGGATGAGCAAAGCTCTATCTCTCATATGAGCTAAACCAATGCTAACCCTAGAAAGAGGGAGGTGGAGGAGTATATAGTCTAGGGTCACGAAAGGGTACATGGGCCTCGACCCAACACGCTGTGCACAGACATGCGTCGGTCGTCCGGCAGCTACCGGACGCCCGGTGGCTCGTGAGGGTCCGGACGCCCGACATTTTGGCTCGGTTCAGGCGGCGTCGGATTTCCGGAGGCGGTCGGCTGTCCGGTCGTCGGTCGTCCGGAGACTTCAGACTTTCGATAACTTCCATTCTGTTGTGTGACACCGGTCGTCCGGGCGCTGGGAGGTGTCAGACGTCCAGTCCGTGTCGGTCGTCCGGCCGCTGGAGTCCTCGCTGGCTGGGTCTTGGGCTGTCTGGCTGACGCTCCAGGCGTTGGACGTCCGGTCTAGGCCGGTCGTCCGGTGGCTGTAGACTCCTGGCAGCTCCTTCTCGCGGTCCTTGGACTTGGCGTCCTCGCTAGCTCATCCGTTAGATGTAGTGGTTCCGTGGCTTCCCTCTAAGTACCTGATCACACATAGGGTTTCCGCTTGAGGTAGTAGCCATGTCTCACATGTAGAAAGTGGTAGTTTGGAGAGGAGCGAGTTCATCTTAGTTTTCGATAGCCCTTGCTCAAGCTCTTGTCATAGGTCCATTTGGTGTCGTAGGAGACGAAGGTAGGTCCATGGGGATGACCGTAGGATGCTCCGCATCACTATGGACTCAATGTGTTCATTGACCACTTAACCAAAAATGTAGAGTCTTGAAGCTTTTGCCAATGCCTGTCCTTTGTAGCTGGAGGGGTCCACTTCTGAATCCATTCATAAGCCAATGTTGAAATCTTCCTGAAATATACTAGATGAAGATATTAGTCCAACAAAATATATGTTGACATCAGTTACCAAAATCACCAAGGGAGTGAATGTGCTTTCAGAACCGTACACGCTGACCCCCAAAACCCTGCAGGATGTCATCAAGGCTCAGCTCCTGGCAGCGGATGGGTGCTACAAATGATTTTGAGGGGTTTGTGCATAGACCAGAGACATGACCAAAATCCGTCAGAACCTGCAGCAATGTGTCAGTCTCTGTCTTCACTCGGTTGGAGAAGACAATTGCGTCATCAGCATAGAGGCTGACCCACGGATTGGGCCCCCTTCTGGGCAGAGCAGAGAGCTTGCCACGCTCAACGGTGAGGCGGAGGATGTGCTGCTGGGGGTCGATCACCAGGATAAAAAGAAACTACGATAGTGGGCCCGCTCTGCCTAAGGCCCCTCCGGTGCGCAATTTGGGAGCCATCAACACCATTAAGGCTGATGGCGGAAGATACGGTGCATAACATGGTAACAACCCAGTTTCTCCAACGCTGACTGAAACCTATGGCCTGAAGCAGCTCGAGCAAGTACTTGTAACATCCCAAATTTTCTAAATTTGGAATGTTAACAGGATCATTATTTTTCAACATGATTTCTATGCATATTTGAATTTTCTGAATATTTAAAGAGTTTTTCAACTCAAGGCAAAAAAATTTGGAGTGGAGATAATATGACTTCTCCCCTATTAATTATATTTGAAAAATGCTAAGAATATATTCTGGAGTCTACATAAATTATTTTGACTTTGTGGAACTCAAAATTATTTTATTGTTGTTATTATAATGCTCTTTATGTGCTTGTTTTGCATAAAATAATTTTCCAAAATTTCATTTGTGTTGTAAAAATGTTCACTATTTTATATAGTAGTTCTAATATTGGTCTGTGTATTGTGATATTTTTTAAGAAGTACTCTGGTATTTTCTTTTAGCCAATACCTTCCCTGTATAGTATAACATTTTGTTTTTTTGCCAGAAGTTACTGTGCTGTTGGGCTGCGCAGTAGCAAAACCAGCGCCTAGTTATTTATTTATTTTCTTCGCCCGCGTGCGTTACGCACGCAACAGCAGTAGCAGGCCGGAGGCCCATTTTCACTCAGCGAGCAGCCTTCACACTAGCCTTTTTATTTTCACTCTGCCGCTGACCACTCTGGCCCACGGTCTCATCCCCTACCTCCAGCGTGTTCCTCACGGACACCTAATCCCGATCCAATCCGTGGATGATTCACTCAAATCTATAGTGCCGTCTCCAAGTTGACCCATATATATATATGCCCGTGTGCTCCTCGTCCGATTTTTGGAAAAATCAAAAGATCCCGTGCCCGTTTCGCCTCGCCCGGATCTCGCCGGAGTTCCACCGCTGCTGACCTCCGCCGTCATCGTTTCCGTCGCCTACAGAGGGTCCCTGAACCTCCCTTCCACTCTGTTGTCTTCGCCTTGATCTCCTCTATCGCCTTGACCCTCTATCTCGCACAGGGGAGGAGTACCGGACCGAGCGCAAGGACCTCGATCCGAAGATCACAGCCACCGCCCGAGTTCTAGCACCGCCGAGCGTAGCTGCGATAGGAGCATCCCCCGCTCTACACCGACAGCACCATCGTCCTCGGAGCTTCGCGGCTCACACGCCTCTATACTTCTCCGTCGCCTAGTACCGCCGGAGCCGCCGCACCGTCCACACCCGCAGCGACCGTACCGGTCTTCCCCCAACTCCGGCCGACGTGTTCTGCTCTTTTCGGTGAGCACATCTCCCGCCCGTCCGATTCAACCTGGACCGGCCAGATTAAATCTCTATTTTTTTTGTTGAAACGTTTTTCTGTTATATGCCGGCCGTCCGTCCGTTAGCCATAACAGCAAACACCCGCCACTCACGCCTTGAAACGTGGCACATCCACAGCAGCCACGGCAGTGTTTCCAGGAACGTAGTCATGGCACAATTTTTTTTGGCAGACTTCATATCATATTTTCGTTTAGGTATAACTTGAGATCCGTAAATCGAAATTCATCGATTCTTTTTCCTATGAACTCATATTGATGGAGAATCTAGTAGAACTAAAATTCCACACTTTTGCACTGTTTAAAATTTGAATTTATTCAAATTTGTATTTAATCTTCCGGAGGTCATATCTTTCAAACCATTTATCCAAATTAGTTGATTCTTTTTGCATTGTGATCCTAGTAGCATGTAGATAGTATATACCTACTGATATGTCCTGTTATTTAAGTTTTATTTGAGTTATTTGTTGTTGGCTTTATTGTGGTGTTATGTGATTATGTTTTATTTATCGGTGCCTTTGTTAAACATATAGATTGTCTTGAGTGTGAAGCGGATCAGGACTAAGCGTTAGAGTACTTCAACACCATTCAAGGCAAGTTTGCATTTTTGATTTTGCTCATCTTATATTTCTGCTATGGATGTGTAGTTGTTGAGATATGTTATATGTTTAGTTGATCATTATGTTACGTGTTGTCATGTTTTGGTATTGACTGTGTTATGTGATGGTGTGAGTAGCTTGCGATGGTAGACGTGGGTATGTGTCGAGTGATGCATGGAAGTGGTGAATGCGTCAATGGCTGAGCGCTCTATTGTCCCTAGAGAATGCGCCATGGCAAAGTGCACTTGAGGTTTCAAGGATTAAATCAGGTGAATGCGTTGATGTCTGAGCGTTTTATTGTCCCTAGAGAATGCGCCACGACTGTGCGCGCTTGAGACTTCTTGAAGATCCTTTTCATCTCGGGTATTTTTGGATGTGGTCTAGTTAGCCGTGTGACAATTGTGTTTCTGTAAAACCTTGACTTTGTTGGCGGAGGTAGGTGAAGTTAGCTTTATGCAAAACCAATTTGAGTGTTGATGTAGGTGCTATATCATTTATGTATGATTTGCCAATACATTTAACGTATTGACCCTTGTGGCTGCAACTTATCATGTTGCAGGATTTTCAGATGATCAGTGAGATACAGCAGGGTCGCAAGCCTTCACTAAGCATTTTCGCCAGTGGGTCATTGATGAGACTCATCGTTTATTATGCTACATTTCTACTGTTGTTATTGAATAAAGCTAGCCATGTGCTACTCAGTTTGTAATACTTTATAAATTTTGGATCATACGTTATAGTAAATGATGCACTTGTTATTTGATATTCATATATGTACTGTGTGTGCTAGCGAATTGATTCAGGGACTAGCACGGTAAGCACAGAGACATCGAATCTTATGAGGTTCGGGTCGTTATAGTACTCCCAAGACACCGCGTCAAAAGCACGAGCAATATCATTTTGAATGGCAGTAGTGGCTTCCTCTTGCAATGCATGACTCAGACGATATTTCAGACATGAAGATAATTGTCATGGATGCTCTTGGATAGAAAGAAAGCACTCTGAACGCAGGAGATCAACTTGTTCATCTTGTCAGAAAGGCGCATCGATAGAATTTTAGAGATGAGTTTTGTAACAGAGTGCACGAGGCTTATTGGTTTGAAGTGCCCTAATTCATCCGAGTTTTCTTTCTTTGGAAGCAGAATCAGCCTTGCCATGTTGAGCTCCACAAAACCAACATCATTCATGTGGAAGAACTTGTCCATGGCGCGCATAATGTCGCCTTGATCGTGCCCCAGCAGCATCTGTAAAACTTCCTTGTGAAGGGCTTGATCGGTCGGCAAACTTCATCTTCAGTGAAGGGTAAGTCCAGAGATCCACCATCCACCTGCAACAGGTCCAGCTCATTCCAGTTGACGGCACAAAAAACGAGGCGATCATCGTCTCAGGACCTCTGAGAAGTGGCCATGTACAACATCCCGTTCGTCGTGACGAGAAGTTGCAATTACACCATACTTTGTCCTGATGTACATTGTTCAAAAAGTGTATGTTTTTAAAAGCGAAGAGTATATATTTGAACAAAATATCCAACATATGTGGATTCAGCTTGATGCATATTGTTCCCAAAACACTATTTTTCATTTCGCATTAATTGGAACAATTAAGTAGCCCTTCTTTATTACTTGCATAGGAGTAACACGCTGGCCCGGAGAAAATGATTTCTTTCTTTCTTTTGCCATCATCAGTCAAATAGAAACATCCCTATTCTGATCCTCGGCCTTTGAATAGCAGGGGATTTCTCTGAAATCCAAATCGCTGCAACAACGAAAAAGAACCACCAAAACGGTCCGCAACGCACCAACCGGCGGCACTCAGCCAGTCGGACTCCGCCACCTGCCCACCTCCCCCCGCAGCTTCCAGAAGCTTCCAGAACTCGAAGAAACCTTTTTGGCGCTGGTCACTGAGAAGGAGGGTTGGGAAGGGCACCGCTGGGATCTCCACGGCAGAGGGCATGGCGAGCCGGCAGTGCTGAGATCACGGTGGAGCGGAGCGGAGTGTCCAGTCCCACGCGTGCCGCGCGGGATCCGGGGGAAAGGAGGGGACCGAGGTCCTGATGCAGATCCGGGATGGCCTGCGGCGGCAAGCGCCATCGGCCACTGGGGCGATGCGGTCGCCGATGTCGGCGATGATGCTCGCCATGTTCGCCACCATGGCATCCTTCTACGTCGCTGGCCGGTGAGTCCGCCTGCTCGCTCGACGCATTGAGCGGCTCCTTGAAATGCTCACGCCTGATCCCTCTGCAAGGTTTTTTTCTCTGCGGGTTTACCGTTATGGTGAATTCTGAATCCTTGAATTGCTCTGGCGGAAGAAATGTGTAGTTTGTGTGTCTGGGAAGCTTAAGTGGGTCTTCTAGTGCCACTGCTTAAACTGGGATTATTTCTGTTTTGTTTTATATATCATTTATCCTCTAGATAGAGGGAGGGAGATATCTTTTGTTCGTTTCTATGAAGCAACCGATAAGTGGTTTTGACCTTTTGCTGATCTTCGAGAGGGGAACTTTGTTGACATTGCGAATGTTAGATTGTCTCAGGATGCACAGAATCACATTTACCTGATAAAAGAGCAGATATCTTTTGTTCGTTTTTATCTAGTATATAATCCATAAAATTTTGGTTTTTGACCTTTTGCTGACCTTCGAGAGGGAAACTTTGTTGACATTTGCAAATGTTAGATTGTGGCAGGATGCACAGAATCGGGTTTACCTGATAAAAGAGCTCGACAGGCGAACCGGCCAGGTATGTTGCTTCAGATCCGACTATCCCTTCCAGCTAACTAGAACAATAGCTGCCTTTTGGTGTGACCTAAGCATACGAGTTCTGTCAAATTCAGGGGCGATCGGCAATATCAGTGGACGATACTTTGAAGGTTGTTTCATGCAGGTAACTGTGATCTAGCAGGACCCATTACTATGCAGATGTTGCCTTCTTAATGTACACGCTGACAAATAGTCGAATGCCATGCTACATTGTTCATTATTCTGTTTTTGCAACTAAACTTGTTATGGCCGGCCGGGGGCCTTTTTGCCCACGGCCGGGCAAGAGGGAAGGGGATTTCCTTCTTAATTCTTGCTTGATTAGATTGATACATCTCCTCTCTTTATATAGAGAGGTTTACTTGACTCCCAAGCAAGGCTTACTTGACCCCTAAGCAAGCGACCCTTATCTCTAATTAACCCTAAGACTAACGGGCTATACCGCCAGCCCAGGGCCATTAGGCCTATTACGTACTCTAACAAAACTGGAGCTGGTTCTTCATAGTTGCAGATTTTCTATTGTGATAGTTGGAACTTTGAGCTATAGTAGTAACTCATTAAGCGCTTTAATGTTTAGGCAGCAAGGCAAGCGGTTGGCATCACTCGAGATGGAGTTGGCTGCAGCAAAGCATGAAGGATTTGTTGGCAAATATACCTCTGAGACAAATGCGACTCATTCTAGGAAGAAGCCTCTGGTTGTTATTGGGATAATGACAAGCTTTGGTAGAAAAAATTACCGTGAAGCTGTCAGGAAATCATGGCTTCCGACAGGTACGACTTCATAGTGCATGTCTTATAAGCCATGGTCATAAATTCATATAATTGGGGGTGCAACCTCCATTTTTTTTTTTTCATATAATCACTGTGGTAATCTATTTTGTACTTTGGAGGTTATTGCCAAGTTATAAAGTGCTTATAGTGATAGTGGCAATGTTCAGAAAATCGTTTACTGGTAACAGCTTGGTCGGTTGGCGAGTAAAGGATTAATAGGCGAATGGGCCGATAAATCAGTTAATCGGCTACTCAGTGACACACCTAGGAAGGATTTATCGGTCTGTTCTGTCCGATATCCTATATACCTAAGAGAGTTATCCCCACTAACTTATTTATCTCAACATGCAAGCATGCCACCTCAACATACAACTATGAATGGGATAAGGGTTACCTCAACATGCAATCATGCATGGGAAAAGATCCACCACAACATTCAATCATGCATGGGAAATGACCCACCACAACATTTAACCATGCATGTTTTTTTCCCATTCAGTTTATTCTACTTATATTCAATAAATACTGTTACAACTATACATAATCAAATATAATAAGTCATATGTATTTTTTAATTTTGGTTCTCATGTTATCAACCCAAATTTTCATCAACCAATTCCTGCAGCAACACGCGGGGTATCCTCTCGTTTTGAACAATGGGTAGTGCGTATTAGACAAATTAGGGCTTACCAGTTCCTGGGTTAGTTATCAGATATTTTTGTATCATGTCAAATCATCAGAATGTTGGCAATCTGTTTGCTTGTTGATATGACTGCTACTTAAATAAACTTGATGCAATGTAATGCCATACATAATAGCATGATGCATGCTCAAACATTACCTATTTTGATGATCCTATAAACACCGCTTGCTGTAAAATTTGAAGTACAACATATGGAATTCTTAAGTTGTATCTAGAATATAAATTAATAAATTATTAAGTTTCAAGAACCAACTAGTAGAACCAAAAATCTGAACTGATGGAGAAGGTTGGGCAATCCCCATATACTTCACCCCCCCCCCCCCCTCTTCACTTGTGGCTCGATAAGGCCTAAACACGGACAGAAAGAGGCCAAAGTTTTTTATTTTATTTTAATTGTGAAAGCCGAGACTTAAACCCAAGATCCCTTAGCTCTGAGACCATGTCAAGTTTCATGCACCAACCAGTAGAACCAAAAATCCGAACTGATGAAGGTTGGGCAATCCACATATACTTCGATGACCTGGACAGAGCCAGTCTTGTGTAAAATTACTAATCATTTATGAACAAAACTTATGCATTTGGCATTGGTAGGTATTGGACAAAATCTAGAAGCAAATGCTGCAGTTCTACTTATTTTTAAAATGAGACTCTGGCAATGCTGATCTTTAGTTAATAAAGACAGTAAAATGTGTTCCATCTATTTCCTTAGTTTTGAAACTTACTGTTGGTAAGAAATGCTCTCTGTTGTCTTTGTGGTTTAAATTTACTTATGTGTGCAGGTTCACTGCTGAAGAAACTAGAAGATGAGAAAGGCATTGTAGTACGTTTCATAGTTGGAAGAAGGTACTGTATACTTACAATCCTACTGCAATGATAATATGAAGTCTAGATATCTGATAGTTGCTCCTCCATGCAGTGCAAATCGAGGAGATCGTTTTGACAGGGAAATCGATGACGAGAATAGAAGTACAAATGATTTTGTGATCTTGGTATGCCTGATTTATGAATCGAACATATGATACCGACACTGTTTAGGATTTCATTTGATCAACTTTTGATCTTGGTCCTCTTTCGTAGTGTTGAATTCAGATTTCAAAAGGCAAAAAGAAAAGGAAACATATTGATAGTTGTTTGCCTTGTTACTATGGACTATGTGCTGCCTGAGATACCAGTCGAATTACAAGCCACCTAGCTTTGCTACTGTATGTTACTTTTTGTATGGCGTCCAAATTGTTATGAAAAAGAACCCCCACCCTGACCCACCTTTTTCATTTCAAGATAACTTGCTAGAGCCGTGTTTTAAATTTTTTTACACTGGATGTTTTGTTTCTCACTTTGTAGTTCTTGACTATTATTGGGCATTGCAGGATGATCACATAGAGTCTGATGAAGAGCTCCCTAAGAAGACAAAACGTTACTTTGCTAATGCTGCAGAGACATTTGATGCTGAATTTTATGCTAAGGTCAATGATGATATATACATAAATGTTGGTAAGTATCATCTGTTAACTTTTATTACGTCTGAACAATTTTGTAGGATAAATGGTACTCCTTCCAGTTCAAAATAGTTTATGCATTTTGACTGTACATAATCTTGAGGATCTGACTATGGCTTGTATTATTTACCAAAATATGCTTTTAAAAATTCATGAACTTTAATATTAAGGTATTCTTACAACAAATGTACTTGTATAATTTTTGTTTGGAGTGTATGAGCAACCAAAAATATTATTATTGAACCAGTAGTTACAGACAAAGGGGATTATTATGTTTGTATGAGGAGCTGTATCAATCTGCTGATCTGCATGATATGTTTCAAGTATCAATTTGTTATTGCCAATTTAAGTGCTCCAATTTTTTTTTGTTGATATGTTATGATGGTAATGAACTTGGGAGTTGGAAAAGGGACTTCAGTTAGCTATTGCATTTCTACAGAATAAACTGAAACTTTTTTCTTTGAGAAAACGCAGAAGCTTTGCGTTTCTTTGCATTGAAAAGATAGAAGTTCAGTTACAGACGTCCGAGGACGCGCAGGTTACAGCATGGTTAGTGCATGTCCTAGGTTTGTGGTAGCACAAGCCGGAGGCCAGCTGCCCCAGCAGCCGCCCAAGAGCAGGCCTCGTCCTTGATCCTATCGAGTAGCGTATTCATAGATGGTGATGCGTTGTCGAAGATGCAGCTGTTCCTATGCTTCCAAACCATCCAAGGCATGAGCAGCGCAACGGGTTTCAGGGCTTTGTGAAGGCTCGGCGGCGTGTTCTCTTCGGCATGCTTCCACCAGTCCATGAGCGAGGGCTCGCGGGTGGGATTCGGGGCTGGAATGTGCAGCCAGGCCAGGACCTCGTGCCATGCCTGGCGAGCGAAGGGGCATTCCAGCAGCAGGTGTCGGAGCATTTCCGGCTCTTGATCGCATAGGAGACAGCAAGGGTGGTGTTGCAGTCCATGGCGAGCCAGCCTCTCAGCAGTCCAGCACCGGTCTTGGTTGGCCAGCCAGTGGAAGAATTTTACTCTCGGCAGCGCCCAACTTTTCTAGATAAGCTTCCAGGAGTAGCAAGTCGTCGATCCATGGAATGTGGCCAAGTAGCTGGATTGGGCGGAGTAGGTGCCGCTCGCCGTCCATTTCCAGATCAGCTGGTCCGGGGCAGCGGAGAGCTCGGTGTGCTGCATTACCTGCGAAAGCTGCAGGTACTGACCAATCTCATGCAGGCCCAGGTTGCCGTGAATGTCGCGTGCCCAGGAGTTGCCATTCAGCCCGTCCGCCATGGTTCTCGCCGTGCGCCGTCGCTTGGGGATGCAGTCGTAGAGGTTGGGCAGGAGCTCGCAGACGGACTGGCCGTTGATCCACCGGTCCTCCCATAGCAGGGTGGTCAATCCATTCCCGATGACCATGGACGTGCATGGCCAGAAGAGCGCACGCTCCATGGACGAGAACTGGAGGTCAAGCCCTTGCCACGCTCGCTCGGGATCTGTTCCGGTGAACCACAGCCAACACAGCCTCCGTGCAAGGCCGGCTCGTTCGAGGTCGCGCATGCCTAGACCCCCAAGCTCGACGGGGTGGCAGACGCGGTCCCAGTTCACGTGGCAGTGCCCTCCGTTGGCAGCGGCGCGCCCAGCCCACAGAAGTTCGCGCTGAATCTTCTCGAGCTGCTTGATAGTCTTTTTAGGGGGCGCGAACGCGAGCAGCTGGTGCACCGGGATCACGCACAGGACTGATTTAACCAGTGCCAGGCGCCCGGTTTTGGTCATCAGCCAGGCCTTCCAAGTTGGGAGGCGTGCGGCGACCGAATCGACCATGGGCTGCAGCTGGGCGGCTGATGGGTGGCGTGTGGACAGGGGGATGCCGAGGTAGGTGATAGGGAGTGTCACCACCGGGCATCCGAGGTGCGCGATCGTCTCCGTGGCCGCCTAGTCGCCGTGCAAGATGGTAGCGGAGCTCTTGGCGAAGTTCACTTGGAGGCCAGAGGCCCTGCAGAACAAGGCGAGGATCTCCTTGACCGCAGCGACGTCGCCAGCTGTGGCGTGGCAGAAGACCATGACGTCACCGGCGTAAAGCGAGATCGCTGGGATGTGTCGTCGGGGGTGCAGCGGCTGCAGAATGCCCAAGCTGTGGGCGCGTCTCAGGAGCCGTCCGAGCGTGTTGACGGTGAGCACGAAGAGCTGCGGGGGCATAGAGTCGCCCTGGCGGAGCCCTTGTCGGTGCCAGATGGGTGGTCCGGGCTCGCTGTTCATTAGAACATGCGTGCTGGAGGAAGCGGTTCCCAAATCCATATTGGCGCAAAACCTTGAAGAGGAATGGCCACGATATGGAGTCGAAGGCGCGCGTGAGGTCGAGCTTAAGCATGACTCGTGGAGCTCCCAAATGGTGTAACAGCTTGAGCGACTGCTTGACGAGGGCGTAGTTGTCGTGTAAGCTCCGTCCCGAGATGAATGCATTCTGGTTGCGGCTGACTGGCGATCCAGCTTGGCGCCGAGGCTCGAAAGCACCTTGGCGAAGAGCTTGGCGACAAGGTGAATAAGGCTGATCGGTCGGTAGTCGCGCAGTCCATGGGCTGCGGCGTTCTTCGGGAGCAGCGTCAGAAGCGCTTGGTTCAGCTTGCAGAACCCCCTTCCTCGCAGGTCATAGAGCTGCTGGCGCACGTCGAGAAAGTCCTGCCTGACGATGCTCCAGCACGCGTGAAGGAATTCCACCGTGAACCCGTCTGGTCCCGGCGCCTTGTGCGCGGGGAGGCGCTTGACAGCCTCCCAGATCTCCTCCGCGCTGAACGGTTCGTCAAGGTCGGCGAGGTCTGTCGGTTCAATGAGCTGCGACAGGTCCAGGGAGTGCTCCTGGTCGGCGGCGGTGCCGAGCAGGGCGTCGTGATAGAGGAAGGCTGCCTGCGCCATCTCAGTGTGGTCCGTGAGCACCCTGCCATCCGCAGTAATGCTAAAGATGCGGTTCTTCTGTCGTCTGAACGAGCACTGCCGGTGGAAGAAGCCCGTGTTAGCATCGCTGTCTTTGAGGTTGGCTATGCGGGGGTGAGAGATTGCGTGATTCCTGGGCCTTGTCGAAGCGAAACTTTTTTATCTGTAAAAAAGTCTATCTGCATGATCTTGGTTTCTGGAATGCATTTTTCGCACTTGCTCGACATGTTTTATAGTCAAATAGCACTTTCAGTATTTTTGCGGGGAAAAGCAGCACCTAACATGGAACAACATATTGTGTTTATGCAGACACTCTGAGTGCAATGCTTGAAACTCACTGGGACAAGCCTCGTGTCTACATAGGCTGTATGAAATCTGGGGAGGTCTTTTCTGAAGCGTGAGTTGTTTGAGCCAGAAGAAATGGGATTTGTGTACCATGTTTGCCTTTTGCATCCTTTTCTTTGTCAGGGAATCGACAATCGCTAACAGCTTCCTTGAAACAGGACCCATAAGTGGTATGAACCGGATTGGTGGAAATTTGGTGACGGGAAATCGTAAGCAACCTGTACTAGTATTTAATCTTGGTACATTGAATGCTCAAGACCACTACGTTGGTGGCTCACCCATTTCATTGTACCAACTCATAGATACTTTCGACATGCTTCTGGTGAAATGTTTGTCGTATCAAGGGCCGTGGCTCAGTTCATTTCTATAAACAGGTACACAACCTATGCTTTGTGCACTAATATTTATTTTGTATTCTAGCATGGATATAGAAGTAGAAAGAAGAGATGTTTTTATAAGTATACATCTAGTGATGTACCTTTGGTGTCACTTTTCAATGCTAGGTCTGTTCTCCGGACATATGCACATGATGATGTTAGTGTTGGATCGTGGATGATTGGGCTTGCTGTAAAGCATGTAAATGAAGCAAAGCTATGTTGTTCATCATGGCCCTCAGGTTTTACCGTCTCCTTCACTGTACTTATCAGCCTTGTTATTGCTTCCTTTTTTTCCTTGGAACTTGGTATGTGGACGTTATCTTAGAAGTTCATTTTTCTTGTCAAGATTGCATTGTGATGAATGTATCTTTGGTATTCAGGCCATTTATTACCTAGGAACTTTGTTGATGTCTTAGATGGCATGATCTATTTATTTACTTCCCTTATTAGAAATATATACACATGCGTCATATAATCTCCTGAAAGTTTCATATATATAGGATAGAGAGATTATGAGCTATGTTGAAGAAAATCTTCTGTACTCACTAGAATTGCAATAGGTAACAGGAATAACTTAGTCCTGAGAATACATGCCACCGCTAACAAATACTCCCTCCGTTTCTTTTTAGTCTGCATATAAGGTTTGGTCAAAGTCAAGCTTTGTAAAGTTTGGCCAACTTTATATTAAAAAATATCATCATTCACAATATGAAATAAATATTATCAGATGTACCATGAAATGTATTTTCGTACTATATAGTTTTAATATTATAGATGTTCATATTTTTTCATATAAATTTGGTCAAACATCGTGTAGTTTGACTTTGACCAAATTTTATACGCGGAGTAAAAAGAAACGGAGGGAGTACCATATACATGCCACACAATTAGATCATGTTACTCGTTGCCGACAACTCTTTCAATGATGTAAGTTGTGTTCTGAGCTAGTAGTTGGGAGCAGTTATTGTATTGGCACTTTACCTGCTGTCATTCAGGGACTGGTTCTGCTTAGATTATGAATCTGGGGTCCCATTGTTATGGAAACTGGGGTCCCATTGTTATGGAAACTTAGAGCCTGTTCGGAATTCCGCCGGCTCCGCAAAATCCCCGGAGCTGCGGAGCCAGGAAACGGCAGCTCCACGATTTTCAATAGTAACTCCCCCCGCTCCGAGAGTGGAGTTGTGGAGCGGAGGTCCTCCGAACAGGGCCTTAGATTATGAATCTGGGGTCTCTTGTTAAATTTGGAATTAGAGTGGATAATTCATAGTTCCTATTTGAATCTGAAACCAAAGGCCGTTGTTGCTTGTTATTTATTCATAGTTCCTATTTGTGGAATTATTTATCTAATAATGATGTGATTTCACCAGTAACTTAGTACTCCCTCCGTCCCATAATATAAGAACGTTTCTGACACTATACTAGTGTCAGAAACATTTTTATATTATGAGACGGAGGGAGTAGTAGATAATTCAAATATGGGCTAACGACAAAATTTCACATTGCAGGAGCCATGTGTTCAGCTCTTTGATGGGCAGTGCTTCCCTGAAGAAGGGTTTTGTGAAGAGTGTGTTACACTGAATAGATTTTCGTTTTCTCTTGCCATTTCTTTTTTTCTATGCCATCATTGAGCAAGCAGTGTCGGTTCATAGTGAATGTGGTATCTTCAATGCGAAGGAGAAGTATTGTACCTTTTCCTCGTATGCCGACACTACCTGCCGTAGTTTTTTTGTCATTCCCTAGATCTCCATCAGTACAATTCTTTGCTGACAAACATCACTGTTCGAGTGACAGAAATTAATAGCACTTGAGGAAATTATGTTTACTTACGTATCCACATATATTGTTTCGTGATGATGGTTGTGAAATTCGCTACACCTAGTGTGCCATTTTGAACCAAGAAAAACAAAGTTCAAAGGGTACTCTACGCTCATTATGTACCCTGACTTCGAGTCATTGGCACATGGGGCCCACCAAATGCCGGACCTGCCTGTCAACGACCCAAAGTCAAGCTGGGCTAAGTCAGAGAATGTCATTTGGGAGATTTCAGAGTTGTGACGTATTCCTCGATGAATGTTTGGAGGGAAGAATTACGGAAACAAGCTATATATTTTTTTATTCAATGAAGTGCCTGTGTTGTATGATCACAAACTTGAAAACGCCTTGATTATGGTATATCACTAAACATGTGCTATATTTGACCCAAAGTTTATTTTCTTATTTGTTTACATGAGGTGTGGCGGTGGCGGCGGGGTGGGGTGGGATGCACTTGTCTAGAGAGACTAAGTGAGTTTCTGCAAATGAGTGGGTGGGTGATGTAGGTCTTTATGTGAAAGTACCGCAATTGTGTTTACTTGTGGATTGGACGGTCAGTATTGGTGGATGGTAGACACACTGTCGTCAAACCTAGGTCTTGAAACCCTTCTCCCAAAGTTCGATTGTTGCTTTCCTTAGATGAAGGGGAGTGGTGGAGGGAGGTTGGGGGTGCGGCGACGACGATAGGTAGACGAGAGAGACGGATTCAAGTTCTCGGGGAGGCGCAGTGGTGGTTCCAGGCAGGAGGTGGTTACGAGGGGAGAGATGGGGATGCATCAGGGTGGAGAGGAATGTGCGGATAATTAGTGTAAAAGACCCCCGCTTGAAAGGATAAGACAGATGCTCGAGAGATTCGCAAGGCCCACCAGCCATGTGTCCACTATGCGTGCGACCAACGCGAGGACATTCTAATTGTTATCATTTTAAACGCTTAATATTTCTCATAATTTTAGGTTCACATACTAGTCTCCAGTCTTTTCCCAATCCTGTCCTAGATACGCACCCCCCCCCGCGCGCGCGCACACACACACACACACGCACACGCACACACACACGCACGCACACACACACACACACACACACACACACACACACACACACACACACACACACACACACCCCACGTGCGTCACACATGCGCCCAAGAACGTTGATGTAGGGTAAAACCCTAGGTGGCCCGATGTTCACGAATTGGAGGTGAGTTTAAGAACACCAAGAACACAAGGGGAAAACACAAGAAGAACACTATAATGGACAAGATCCACACCAAATACTCCTCAAATCACAAGAATACAAAAGGTGCATCAAGATCCAAAGACAACAAGGAAAATAAAAGATGGGTCTTGATGATTCACTTAGGGAATCCTTCTCCCTTAGGAGGTCTTGATGATTCACTTGTGAATCCTTCTTCCTTAGGAGGCCTTGTACTACAATGGAGTCTTCTCTCTCAAGAGGAATCCCACAAGGGGAGATACATGAGCTAAGCTCCAATGTCTAGATTTATTCTTAGCTATTCCCAAATGTAGGAGGAGGAGGAGTATATATAGCATTGGGAAATGAAGGGGTAAGCAGGGGCGTAATGGGTATTACATGGGCAATCCCAACAGTTGCACACAGGCAGCCCGTGTGCACGGGATATCCAGAGACCTGGTGACTTAGCCCGTGTGCATGGGGGTGTATCGTGGGCACGGGGTGTCCAGAAGCTTCGCAAGTTGTTGCCTTCTCGTGGACTCCCATCGGTGCCGCTGGAACCTTGCCTTCTTCTTGACGGTTCCCTCTCCGCTTCCAAGCCTCTCTCGTGGATGGTGTAGGTGCTCGCTTGTGGATGACCTCCTCCATGGCACACTCGTCATTGGGCTCAAACCTATACATGGACACAGTAGGACGATCAAGTAGTATATCACCCTCGAAGGAACCAAGAAGACACGCATTAAGGAAGGAATTCACCTTAGTATGCTTGAAGTAGAAGTTGGGTGTGTCTCTTAGCAATGGAACTCTTGACATGGTGATGTCCATAGGATGCTCCGCATCATCCCCTCCCCATTGGGAAAGATCCATCCTCGGATAAAAAACCAAATCACCACGGAAAAGAGATGGCATCACCGTGTAGAAGTGGACGATCACCAAGCATTCACCATCTTGAAGCTCGAAATGGGCACTCTCCAATGTCGCACCGTCTTGTGATTCCTTCAAAAGGAGCAAGGACAACAAACACTTGGAAAAACAAATGTGGTTAGCGTTAGTGCAAAACCAAGCATTCATGTGGTGATTCACCCAACAAGTGTTGTCATCATGCATAGCATAAGGTGCGACAAAGAAGTGTGGCATGGCATTTAAGCATATAAATTGAGCACATGTAAAAGGCACCATGGAAATAGTCATGCAAGGTAAGGTAAAGATGCTAATATGCGTGACAAGTGAACAAGCATCTACCTTCATGTGATAGTAAGCATGCACAAAATGCTCCATGAACGGTCTATGGTAGGAATATGAATCATTCACAACACCAAAGGAAATGAAATGTCTAAATACATGGGGGCAAGAAAATCCAAGCATAATGTGCATATGGTGCAGTGAAGAGATTGTGGCACTCAACAAATGGAAAGAGTAATTGTTCAGCATGTGTGAGGCAATCAAGAAAAGCATGTATCAATCAATGGGACATGTCATATCTATCATGGCATGTAAGCTAGTAGCGCGAAGATACAACATATTAGAGGAAATCATGGCAATCATGTCATGTGAGCAAATAATAGGCATATGCAATGCGCATGACATATCACAAGCATGAAAACAAAACATGATCAAAGTATCATCATAGGCATGGGGCTCAAATGAAATATGGCAATAATAAGAGATATCACCACCAAGCATGCACATACGCATACAAGTACTAGAATCAAGGATCATGTGAAATGCAATGCATGGATCATAAATGCAGGGCAAAGGCATAGAAATGAGCATATCATGCAAAGTGAACATGGCTAGATGGGCGTAGAATACGTAATGGATAATAATCCATAACCATGTGAGGGCCATGTAGAGGAAATGCGCGAAGTACTTGCGCGATGAGGGTGGGTGGAGGATAAGCACTCCATGTGGTGCACGTCTTCATTGCTCTTTAGAGCTCGTTTTGTCAATGCGTGCACTTGCGAGGTTGACGAGGAATCATGTGTACCTACACAATAAGGAGACACACAAAACAAAGTGTGTGCATGGTAAATGTACATATCATCCATCATGATGTGTATGTGCACGTGAGAGTTAGCACAAGACAAACAATGCTCAAAGATATTTGAGGCACGATAGAGAAACATGTCATCCATCATGAAAGAATAGTTCTTATGTTCAACATGACCGGGACGCAAATTATAGCAAGTGTGTGGCACAATAATATCATTTTTAGTCATGGGATGCATATGGTGCACACAATCATGGGAAGCATGCAATTCATAGGATGGAGCAAAATCTCCTAATAGGTATGGGGGTCTCCTCATGTGTAATAGCGGAAGCATAACATGGAGAAATTGACAACATGGCAAACAATGCATGTCCGAAGCATGTCCTAAGCTAGGTGGTCATGGCATGTCATATGATGGAAATGATGCAAAGGGAGCATATCAGTATCATCACAAGAAAAACAAATGCCAATAACCATGGGCTTGTCATCTATGCCATATGTGCAAACTGGGTTTATTTTAATGGCATAAGCATAGTTACTACGATGAGATTGCAAATATGACATACAAGTGATCTCATGCATAGCATATGACAAGTCAAGCGGGTTGTCAAACATGATGTGACCAAGACAATTATCACAATAAATCCTATGCAACATAGCATCACAACTAATAGAATCCTCATGGCAATCATCAAACTTATCATAAATGGGTAACTCATCGCATGGGGAAATCACACTAGCATGAGAAATGCCAATAGGGAGATCAACATCATGCAAGCAATCAATATCCACTAGTGCGACAAGAGCATCACCTTCACCTATGTTACCTTTGCCATTCCACTCATGTGGTGTAGGTGAGGTGGCAAAGATCAAATTGTGGTCATCTTCATCGTGATGGAACCATGTGGGGGTGCATCATATTCCATCGTGGCCATCGTCTTGTCCAAAGGAGGAACGATGTCGTCGAGGATCAGGGCATCATCATATATGGGACCTTGCACCAAATGATAAGACACAATAGAGTTAGAGGTTAAGTTGTTAGAAATCGAAGTGGCCTCACACGACCAATTAACTACCTCACTCTCTCTATGTGGTGGTGGCTCACTCACTCCCTCAAAATAGGCGCACTCAAAGTCACATAAGGTGGAGTCACTCATCTCACTCAAGTAGTGGGGGTGGTGGCTCTCCTCACATGGGAATTGAGGCATCTCATCATATATGGGGCTAGTAGTGAAGTCACTCTCACTCTCAATATGGTGGCACGTGTCGCTCAACTCATCACCATACGCCTCCTTGGTCGAAGGGAAAATCCCATGCTCAACCGTCTCGTCACCGTCGCCATGGGTGAAGGCCGAAGATGGCACATCATCACTCTCGCCTTCAAAGATGGAATCATCATCCTTGCTTGCCACCATGTCGCTCGCCTCCAAATCTTGGTCCTTGAGTAGATCCGTAGTCGTAGTCGTCGCCGCACCGTCTTCAAAAAGAGTCGTGGTAGTCTCGGCATCGTCAATGCCACAAAGAGGGATGGCAGTGAAGTCAAACATTGGAGCATCGTCTTGGAGCTCATCGGGCTTGGAAATCTTGGTGGTACTAGCCTCATGCTCACGGTCTTGGAGCGTGGTGATACGTCCATTTTGCATCATGTTTTCCTACTATTATTTATAGTGTTTTTAATCAATATAACACTTTGTGGAGCAATTCTAATGCCTTTTCTCTCTTAATTTGCAAGATTTACATGAAGAGGGAGATTGCTGGCAGCTGGAAGTCCGGACGTAAAAAAGCTATGTCATATTCTACACATCTCCAAATGAGCTAAAATTTCACGAAGAATTATTTTGTAATAAATAAAAAATACTGGAAGAAATAAATTACAGAGGGGGCCACCCAGGTGCCCATGAGGCGCCAAGGCGCACCCTGGTGGCTGGTAGGGCCCCTGGCCAGCCTCCGGTGACCATCTTCTGGTATATAAGCCCATTTGCCCTTGAAAAAAATAAGGAGAAGACTTTCGGCACGGAGCACCGCCGTCTCAAGGCAGAACTTGGGCAGGAGCACTTTTGCTCTCTGGCGGAGCGATTCCGTCAGGGATACTTCCGTCCGGGAGGGGGAAATCAAAGCCATCGTCATCTCCAACAACCCTCTCATCATGGGAGAACTAAGCTTCATCAACATCTTCACCAGCACCATCTCATCTCAAACCCTAGTTCATCTCTTGTATTCAATCTTTGTATCAAAACCTCAGATTGGTACCTGTGGGTTGCTAGTAGTGTTGATTACATCTTGTAGTTGATGCTAGTTGCTTTATTTGGTGGAAGATTATATGTTCAGATCCATTATGCTATTCAATACCCCTCTAATCTTCTACATGAATATGATTTGTGAGTAGTTACTTTTGTTCTTGAGGACTTGGGAGAAGTCTTGTCATAAGTAATCATGTGAATTTGGTATCCGTTCGATATTATGATGATATGTATGTTGTTGTTTCCCTTAGTGGTGTTATGTGAACGTCGACTACACGACACTTCACCATCTTTGGGCCTAAGGGAATGCATTGTGGAGTAGTAATTAGATGATGGGTTGCTAGAGTGACAAAAGCTTAAACCCTAGTTTATGCACTATTCCATAAAGGGCTGATTTGATCCATATGTTTAATGCTATGGTTAGATTTATCTTAATTCTTCTTTCATAGTTGTGGATGCTTGCGAGAGGGGTTAATCATAAGTGGGAGGCTTGTTCAAGTAATAACAACACCCAAGCACCGGTCCGCCCACATATCAAATTATCAAAGTAGCGAACGCGAATCAAACAAACATGATGAAAGTGACTAGATGAAATTCCCGTGTGTACTCAAGAATGCTTTGCTTATTATAAGAGACCGTTCCAGCCTGTCCATTGATACAAAAAGGATCGGGCTACCTTTTTGAACCTTATTTACTATTGCTACTTGTCACTTGTTACAAATTATCTTGCTATCAAACTACTCATTACCGATAATTTTAGTGCTTGCAGAAAATACCTTGCTAAAAACCAATTGTGATTTCCTTCTGCTCCTCATTGCGTTCGACACTGTTGCTTATCGAAAGGACTATGATTGATCCCCTATACTTGTGGGTCATCAAGACTCTTTTCTGGCACTGTTGTCGGGGAGTGAAGCACCTTTGGTGAGTGGAATTTGGTAAGGAAACATTTATATTATGTGCTAAAATTTAATGTCACTTGTTACTATGGAAAACAATCCTTTGAGGGGTTTGTTCGGGTATCTTCATCTCGACCAGAAGTACAAATAGTTCCTCAACCTACTGCACCTACTAAAAATATTTATTATGTTATTCCTTTGGGTATGATAGAGAAACTGCTAGCTAATCCTTATGCAGGAGATGGAACAATACATCCTGATATTCATCTAATCTATGTGGATGAAGTTTGTGGATTATTTAAGCTTGCAGATCTACCCGGAGATGAAGTTAAGAAGAAGGTTTTCCCTTTATCTTGACATTGACATGGTATAGGCTATGTGATGATATTGGAACGTGGGATTGGAATTTCATCAAAAGTTTTATCTAATGCATATGGTTCATCGTGATCGGAATTATATCTTTTGGCCTCATGAAGGAGAAAGTATCTCTCAAGCTTGG